>NC_055692.1:35214971-35523463 GCF_017639745.1 Melanotaenia boesemani | reverse complement strand
CAAAGCGTCCTTGTCCACTCAGCAGGTTAACATAAACCCCTTTACCCGTCTCATGATCCCCCCGGTACAGAACAGTGTCTCTGCCAGGACCTCCGTCCACCAGATCAGACCCTGGTCCAGGAATGAAGACGTCCCTGCCAGAGTCTCCAATCAGCGTGTCGTTTCCATCCTCACCATAGAGAGTGTCGTCTCCAGTCCCACCAATCAGGATGTCAGCTCCATGTCCTCCTATCAGTGTGTCGTCTCCGCCTCCTCCATCCAAAGCGTCATCCTTCCACCCACCAATCAGAGCGTTGTCCTCACTGTTCCCTGATATGTCATTGGACTGTGAGGGACATCCTTGGACAGTATGGACCTTTGACAGATTTCTCTGAGAGCTGAGGTCCAAACGACAGTCCACCTGAGACTGTTTCAGAGTCACTTTGAAAGCTTCCATCTGAAAGAGACGAACGTCTCCATCTGTGACTTTAAAAAGGACCCCGTCAGAGCTCTGAAACTGCAGGTGCTGATGTTTGTCTCCATTGTTGTAGCCGAGCAGACGTAGCTTCAGCTCTTCCTCTTTGGTCTGGATCCTCACATTCAGATCTTCTGATGATGAGTCCACCATGATGAGAACGTTCCGGTGGATCGTTTGCATCCTCTCACCATTAGAGACATCATTAGACACTGAAACAGTGTTCTTCGTCATATTTCTGTTGTACTGTTGATTATCTGGAGATAACTCTGCTCTAAACTCAGCAGCTTCAGGGTTGATGTCCTCGTTTCCAGCTCCATCCTGAAGGTCCAGTCCTGCCAGATCCTCTCCTTGTTTGGCAGATTTCCTGGTTCTTTTCCTGGAATTCTCTAAATTTTTCATTGTCACAAAGTTGTCATCGTGGCCTCCCAGAGGGCCAGAAGCTGAAGGTACGTTTGTTGTAGTTAATGCTTTGAAATTGTTGTAATCTCTCTGAAACTGTGTAACACCATCAGATATTCTATATGTTTGTATCAGAGTTACCATCTCATTTAGTACCTGTGAATCCGGGATGTTTTTCTTCCATTCCCGGAATATTTTTAATTCCTTCTCTAAAACATCTTTGAGTTTCTCTAACTGTGTGTTTCGTGGGGTTGAGCTGGACTCGTCAGGTGCTGCCGAGCCTCTGAATCCTCGCAGGTTTTTATTAATCCAGCTTCCTCCTTGTGCCATCGGATGTTCATCAAATAACAGTTTCCAAGCTTCTGGAATGTGTTTATTAGACATATCCAGAGCCATAAGAGTCAGAGGAAATGTCCGGAAGTTTCTAGCAGATTCAGCAATGACTGATGCAGTGAAATACCAGGTTAGAAAGATCTCCTCCTCTATGGGTTTGCGTCTTCTCTCACCCGTGAAAATACACCTCACATAATCAGGATAATCACCCTTTTTTTTTATTTCTTTTCGGATATCATTGTAGTTTTCTTTGCCTTCTCGGTTCTGACTTTTAATTAGGTTCTTGATTTGTTCTTGCACCCGAACCTCCCTTTCATTCTGATCAAGTCTTTTTCCAACTGGATAAACATACAGACGTGGTTGTTCAACAAGAAAAATCCAGTCATTGACCATCAGATATGTGGGCCTGTCTTCTCCATTCCTTCCGTAGTGACGGATTATTTTTCTGATTCGTTCTCCTGAATCAATCAAATAGCAGTTTTTAAGGACTTCGAGCTTCTGGTTGCCATTTAACCAGTTTATATTATTATTATTTTTATCTAATATTACACACTCATCTTCTATGTTGGCGTTGATAGGGACTCTCCCTGGTGCTTGTTGGTCGGAGTGAAACATTCCCCAAGTCAGGCCTTCAATTTTATTAAAGTCCTTTTTTATTTGCTTAACTTCACCAAAGTCATTTTGATCCATTTTATTATAAACTTCTGGGGAAATAAAACTCTGTGGTTGCTGTGTTGTTGAAGCTCCTGCTTTTCCTGTGTTTTTGGGAGGTTGTAGGAAGTTTGTTTCCTCGGTAAAAACCTGCTCTCCTCTACTTCCAGACTCGTGTCTTCGGATCACCTCTCCGTTCCTGTGGAGAGCTGCCACCACCTTCTTGCTGCCATCGTTGAGTCTCCACTGCGGTCCATCTGGAGAGACGTCCCGACTGATTATGTTTCCCGTCTGAGTGACCTGGATCACAGCGTTCCACAGGTGCAGCTCCGTCTCAATGCCGACTCCTCTCAGCGTCTTCAGCAGACTTTCTATGAACCGTTGATCCGATCCCACCTCACAGGCCAACACTCTGGTTGTTCTGATTTTATTTCCCACCCTGGAGGTGCTCTGAATGATGCTGGACACATCTTCGTACGAGAACCCTGAAACTCTCATCTCTCCAGACTGGTCTCTGGCTCCGTGGCCCACCAGAACCAGCCTGCTGTTCTCTGACAGAGGTGTTGATTTACCTCCAATCAGTTTCACTTTTTGCTTGTCATCCAGAACATAGACGGAACTCACTGCTGGATGCTCCTCATAAAGAAAAGATGCAGCTTTTCTGACCACTTCATCGTCCTGTAACATGATTATCTGCTGGTGGTCGTACTGGGTGCTGGGATCCACTTCTCTTTGAGGAATTCTGTACGTGGAGACTGAGTCCGGCTGACCCATCACCTGGTAAATCTGGTGATTCTCCTGGTTGGTTTCTAAGACCGCTTTCAGTCCCCGGACCATAAAAGCTCTCATGAAGTTATGTTGGAACTCTGTGGTCGTGTTTCCATCAAGAGAGAAAACTCCTGCTGCTTCCAGAGATGTTTTCAGCATCAGATTAGCAAGTGATGAAGCAGAAAGACCAGAAACAGTTTGTCCGTCCTCTGAAACGCTTCCAAATATTTTCACTACAGAGCTGCTGCCTACTTCTGGTACACAGGATTCATTGTACAAACATTCCTCGCTGACTATTTCAGAGTAACGAGGATCCATGAAGTCTTCCTGGTGGACTCTGTCACTCGTTGACTTGTCTTTGTCCGTCATGATCAGAAGTTTCTGGCTGTAGCTGTGTGAGATCTCTGAAGCTGTTAGCAACCAGTCGTCTGTCTTCTGTTTCTCAGTAAGTGCCAACAGGACGTCAAGATCCTGAAAAATAAAATAAAGCAAAGACTTGGATGAAGCAGGGATGTGTGTTCGATGAGGGAACCATTATTAAAGGAAAACAGTTGTAGAAAGTCTGAATCTTCTCTGGTCTGTTTACGAGTTTTTTTTAGAAACCTTTAATACCGTCTATAAAACAGTAAAGAAATGATGTATCTATCACTCCTTAATCCAACTTCTGGACTCATCTTTTACAGTTCATACAGTATAAACTCCTGTAATTTACTTCACAGCAGAGAGGACATTTAAAATGTGGTTCACATCATAAACCTCTTCACACCACACCACACTGATGTCCATCACACCACCTGGCTCTGCAGACCTGGTCAAAAACCATCTGTGATTTTGCCCCATCCCTCTAACCCCATCTCCCTGCATACGAGCTAGCTTACCAGCTACCAATAAACAATAGACAAGGTAGGACAAAGAAAGTGGTCATATGTTCAGATGAAACCTGATCCATGTAAAGGAAAGAATGAATGGGGCCATGTATGGTGAGATTTTGAGTGAAAACCTCCTTCCATCAGCAAGGGCGTTGAAGATGAAACGTGGCTGGGTCTTTCACCATGACAATGACCCCAAACACACCGCCCAGGCAACGAAGGAGCGGCTTCGTAAGAAACATTTCAAGGGGTGGCCTAGCCGGTCTCCAGATCTCAACCCCATAGAAAATGTTTGGAGGGAGTTATAAGTCCGTGTTTCTCAGCGACAGCCCCAAAACATGGTTGTTCTAGAGGAGATCTGCATGGAGGAACGGGCCAAAATACCAGCGACAGTGTGTGGAAACCTGCCAGAAAACGTCTGACCTCTGTCATTGCCAACAAAGGCTATATAACAAAGTATTGAGATGAACTTTTGTTATGGATCAAATATTTATTTTTCACCATAATTAGCAAATTAATTAAAATCAGACAATGTGATTTTCTGGATTTTTTCCCTCTTTTAGTCTCTCATAGTTGAGGTAAACTTCTGATGAAAATTACAGGCCTCTCATCTTTTTAAGTGGGAGAACTTGCACAGTTGGTGGCTGATTAAATACATTTTTGCCCCACTGATATACGCTGCTCACAAAAGATAAAGGAAACACTAAAATAACATCCTAGATGTGAATGAATGAAACATTCTTATTAAACACTTTGTACATAGTTGAATGCGCCGACAACAAAATCACACAAAAATCACCAATGGAAATTTATTAACCCATGGAGGTCTGGATTTGGAGTCACACTCAAAATAAAGTGGAAAAACAACTACAGGCTGATCCAGCTTTGATGTAATGTCCTTAAAACAAGTCAGAATGAGGCTCATGCTCCTGATGAGGTGGCGGATGGTCTCCTGAGGGATCTCCTCCCAGACCTGGACTAGAGCATCCGCCAACTCCTGGACAGTCTGTTGGTGGATGGAGACATGATGTCCCAGATGTTCTCAGCTGGATTCAGGTCTGGGGAACGGGCAGCCAGTCTATAGTATTGATGCTTCGTCTGGCAGGAACTGCTGACACACTCCAGCTACATGAGGTCTACCATTGTCTTGCATTAGGAGGAACCCAGGACCAACCGCACCAGCATATGGTCTCACAAGGGGTCTTAGGATCTCATCTCGGTACCTAATGGCAGTCAGGCTAACTCTGGCGAGCACATGGAGGGCTGTGCGCCCCCCCAAAGAAATGCCACCCCCGACCATTACTGACCCACTGCCAAACCGCTCATGCTGGAGGACGTTCAGGCAGCAGAACGTTCTCCACGACGTTTCCAGACTCTAACACGTCTGTCTCATGTGCTCAGTGTGAACCTGCTTTCATCTGTGAAGAACACAGTGGTGAAGTTACCAATCTTGGTGTTTTCTCTGGTAAATGCCAAACGTCCTGCACGGTGTTGGTCTGTAAACACAACCCCCACCTGTGGACGTCGGCCCTCATACCTCCCTCATGGAGTCTGTTTCTGACCGTTTGAGCTACACATGCACATCTGTGGCCTGCTGGAGGTCATGTTGCAGGGCTCTGGCAGTGCTCCTCCTGTTCCTCCTTGTACAAAGGTGGAGGTAGCGTCCTGCTGCTGGGTTGTTGTCCTCCTGCGGCCTCCTCCACATCTCCTGATGGACTGGCCTGTCTCCTGGTAGCACCTCCATGCTCTGGACACTACGCTGACAGACACAGCAAACCTTCTGGCCACAGCTTGCGTTGATGAGCCATCCTGGATGAGCTGTACTACCTGAGCCACTTGTTTGGGTTGTAGACTCCGTCTCATGCTACCACTAGAGTGAAAGCACCGCCAGCATTCAAAAGTCACCAAAACATCAGCCAGAAAGCAGAACTGAGAAGTGGTCTGTGGTCCCCACCTGCAGAACCACTTTTTTATTGGGGGTGTGTTGCTAATTGCCTATAATTTCCACCTGTTCCATTTACACAACAGCATGTGGAACTGATGGTCAGTCAGCGTTGCTTCCTAAGTGGACAGTTTGATTTCACACAAGTGTGACTGACTTGGAGTTACGCTGTGTTGTTTAAGTGTTTCCTTTATTTTTTGAGCAGTGTATATATTACAGCCTTTCTCAAAGTGTGGTCCCCGGTTCACTATTGGTCCGCACAAAAAAAACGAACAAACTACAAAATACAAAGGCAGAGGCTTCATACAAGGTGTCCTTCTTGATCGCCAAAGCAGGAAAACCTCATTCAGTAGGTGAGAATTTAGTTAAACCAGGTGCAAAGCTGGCGGTCAACATATTCTTTGGTGGAATATATATATATATATATGGAACTTCAAACCACAAATGTTGAAGCACAAAGCTGATTATCATGCGTAGAAGATTCCGTTGAGGACTAGTGAGCGTAAGAGCCACTATCCAAGATGAAACATCTAAGTTCTATAGATACACCAGGAAGATGGGCAATGCAACCTGGAGGAGAATGAAAAGGAGGCGCCATCATGGAGGACAAACCCCTGCATGGGATGAACCGCCGACAAATAGCTGAAGTGGCAGATATGAACAAGTCCTGCCAATAACTAGAAAGGACTGGACAGAAGGACGGCACAGAGGCGCTAATCATGGCAGCACAGCAGCCAGTCTTGAGTACCAGGGCAATCGAGGCCTAGATCTACCACACTAAGCAGGACCCCAGCTGCAGGTTGTGTAAAGAGGCCTCTGAAACAATCCAGCACCTCATAGCAAGGTGATAGATACTGGCAGGCAAAGAATACATGGATATATTAACCAAGTAGCCGGCACAGCGTACAGAAACATCTGTGCAGAATATAGACTGGAGACCCCTAGGTCACATTCAGAATCAAGGAGGTGGGGAATGAGAAAGCTAAGATCCTGTGGGACTTCCAGACACCATCCATCCATCCATTCTCTTCTGCTTTTCCGGAGTCAGGTCGCGGGGGCAGCTGCCTAAGCAGGGAAACCCAGACTTACCTCTCCCCGGCCACATTCACTAGCTCATCCGAAGGGATCCCGAGGTATTCCCAGGCCAGCCGAGAGATGTAGTCTGTCCAGCGTGTCCTGGGTCTTCCCCGGGGCCTCCTTCCGGTGGGACGCGCCCGGAACATCTCACCAGGGAGGCGTCCAGGAGGCATCCTAACCAGATGCCCGAGCCACCTCATCTGGCTCCTCTCGATGTGGAGGAGAAGCGGCTCTACTCTGAGCCCCTCCCGGATCACTGAGCTTCTCACCCTATCTCTAAGGGAGAGCCCGGCCACCCTGCGGAGGAAACTCATTTCGGCCGCTTGTATTCAAGATCTCGTTCTTTCGGTCATTAGCCACAGCTTATGACCATAGGTGAGGGTAGGAACGTAGATCGACCGGTAAATCGAGAGCTTTGCCTTTTGGCTCAGCTCTCTCTTCACCACGACAGGCCGATGCAGAGCCCGCATCACTGTGGACGCCGCACAGATCCGCCTGTCGATCTCCCGCTCCATCCTTTCCTCACTCGTGAACAAGACCCCGAGATATGTAAACTCCTCCACTTGGGGCAGGACCCCATCGCAGACCCGGAGAGAGCACTCCACCCTTTTTACGGCTGAGGACCATGGTCTCGGATTTGGAGGTGCTGATTCTCATCCCAGCTGCTTCACACTCAGCTGCGAATCGCGAGCTGAAGATCACGTCCCGATGAAGCCAACAGAACCACGTCATCCGCAAAGAGCAGAGACCGAATCCTGAGGCCACCGAACCGGATCCCCTCCACACCTCGGCTGCGCCTAGAAATTCTGTCCATAAAAGTTATGAACAGAATCGGTGATAAAGGACAGCCTTGGCGGAGTCCAACCCGCACCGGAAACGATTCTGATTTACTGCCGGCAATCCGGACCAAGCTCTGACACCGGTTGTACAGGGACGGGACAGCTCGTACAAGCGAGTCCGGCACTCCATACTCCCAGAGTACCCCCCACAGGAGTCCCCGGGGAACACGGTCAAATGCCTTCTCCAAATCCACAAAACACATGTAGATTGGTTGGGCAAACTCCCATGCCCCCTCAAAGACCCCAAAGAGGGTGTAGAGCTGGTCCACTGTTCCACGACCGGGACGAAAACCACACTGCTCCTCCTCAATTCGAGGTTTGACTATCTGACGGACCCTCCTCTTAAGCACCCCTGAATAGACCTTACCGGGGAGGCTGAGGAGTGTGATCCCCCTGTAGTTGGAGCACACCCTCCGGTCCCCCTTTTTGAAGAGGGGGACCACCACCCCAGTCTGCCAGTCCAGGGGGACTGTCCCCGATGTCCACGCGATGCTGCAGAGGCGTGTCAACCAAGACAGCCCTACGGCATCCAGAGTTTTTAACCACCTCAGCGACCTCAGCCCCAGAGATAGGCAAGCCAGCACCAGCTGCCCCAGACTCTGCTTCCTCATCAGAAGACGTGTTGGTGGGATTGAGGAGGTCTTCGAAGTATTCCCTCCACAGAAAAAGATGGAAAACAGCAAAAAAAAGAGCAAAAGGGAAAGAAGAAAGGAGACAAAAAGATCACAGACAGAAGGAAAACGACCCTTCAATCCACACCATCACCAGACAACAAACTGTTACACCTGTACATGAACACACCAGAAAATTTCCTACAACTTTTACAAAAGCAGAAACACACACACAGAAAAAAAAAACAAAACAAAACAAAACAAAACAAAAAAAAAAAACAGGGCTGCTAGTAATTAAGAGTTTTTAAATAATAACCAAATCAAATCAAAAAGACATAACAGCGACCAGATACTAACTCTCAGGAAAAAATACAATTTTTTTTTTTTTTTTTTTAATAATTATCGCCTAATATTAAAAACCCACAAAACAACTCAGTGACTGTGTCAGCATGTAGAGCATGAGAAACAAGGAGTGATCAGTGATGACGAGTGGTGAGTGAGATCATGCAAATGCGACCTTGCCTCCACGGAGGCCAGAGGCAGACCAGGGCCTGGGCCGGGCCCTCAGCAGCAGATCCGGAGCACCAACCCATGCCACCCCACCACAAAGACAACTCCAGCCCCACCCGAAGGGCGGCAGAGGAGAGCCCCAGCAAGAGCCCCCCACGGTCCCGGGGCACAGGCCCCAGTGGGCCAAGATCAGCAGCCGCCGGCCCCGCCAGGGACCGGCCCACCCAGGGCAGCCCAAGCGAAGGGCCCAGGGCCCCAGGAGCCCAGAGGCGGCCGCCCTACCCCCCCAAAGGCAGAGGGCCCGCAACATGCCCAGGAGGACCAGGCCCCCCCAGACAGCCACCCGGCGTAGGCCAGCACACACCCCGATGTTCCAGCCGCACACCCCGGGAACCAGGGTGCTGTTGGCCCCCTCCCCCCACTCCCCATCTACTTCAACCTGCACCCCATATAACCCCACACTCACACCCTCCCCCGTGCTGCACCAACAATCGCTCACCACCAAACGAAGCAAACTTCCCACTGGATGATGAGCCTTTAGTGGCATTAGGCACCCCTGCTCCCCAGGAGGCCCCCCAGGGCAAGACAGGCCAGGAGAGGCCGCCCCCCACGACCGGGCCATTCAGGGACCGCAGCCAGTGAGCCGCCACCCACCCCAGAAATTTCCCACCCTCTCACACCCCTAACGGGGAATGAGAGGATGGGGACAGCGGCAGACCCACGGCCCACCACCCCCAGGCCCGCCCAAGCCCCCCCCCACAAGTGCACTTAACCCCGCCCCAACCACACACAGAAACACATGCACACACCTATTTCCTTGCACACTCCCACTCATCATAACTCACATATGCCCTCTCAGCCCCACCCAAAAAATATAAACACTCGCACAGCATCCAACCCTCCCACTCTCACTCCCCAGACACACCCCCACTCATCCTAACACATGCATACGCACGCACACAAACATACCCCCCCATTCACACAAACATCCAAAGTATAGACACACACACAACATACAAGCATCCCTGTCTCACACCCCAGCACCTCCCCCTATAATCCCTCGAGTCCCACTCAGCCCTCCTTCAAACCCCTTCAACCCTCCTTCAAACCCCTGCACCCCCCTGCCCCCGGGCAATACCCTGGGTCCCAGGGTGTCAACCAGACACCAGGGCATGCACCAACCCACACCATGGCAGCACATCCGGGCAGGCCCAGACCCCAGGCCCATACGGAGCCCACCACCCCGGAGGGAGGAGGACCACCCCCAGGCACCAGAGCCCAGAACCCCCGCCCAGCCCGCCCCAGAATAGCCCGGCCACCCGGCTCAGGACCGACGCCCACCAACCCAGGCACCACCAGTGGCCTCACCCCCCGCCACGAGGCGACTCCAACCGCTGGCCCCCACAGCCCCCGAAGGGGCCAGACTTAGAGCCACCCCCACCGCAGAGCAGCCCAGTCCCGCATCACGGGCAACCACAAAGAACCCGCAACCACCAGTCACTCCCGGCCATTTCTCAAACCCCCATAGCAACGATGTCACAGTCCTCCACCTACACTAAGTGATGGAACTAAGCACAGGGGACCAGAGGGAATGAGATTCAGCCGAATAGTTATTTAAGGAGGCAGACATTGTCTCATTACTGATGTGGTCAACTAAGAGATTCCTAAACTGCTGAATACACAGATTACTTTTGTTTTTCCAGTTCACAAGGATAGTTTTCTTTGCGATGCATAATGCTGTGCGTATCATGTGTGCAGAGTTAATTGCCATATTAATGTCACCCAAGTCACCTAGTAGACACAGTGCAGGGATTGTAGGAATATTACATTTAAACCATGTTGACATGTCCACACATACCTGAAGCCAGAACCTGCGGACAGGTGTGCAGGACCACAAGGCATGGAGGTAGTTGTCAGGTGTGTTTTCATTGCAGTGTGTGCAGATGTTTGATTGTGACAGACCCATCCTGAACATCCTTTGTCCTGTATAATGAGTTCTATGCAGAATTTTGAATTGTATTAGTTGCATATTTGAATTTTTAGTCATTTTAAAGGTGTTTAAACATATTTGTGACCATTTGTCTTTATTAAAGTTACTGGATAAGTCACCCTCCCATTTTGAAGTTGGAAGACAGATTGAGTCTTCTAGTTTAGATAATAGTCTATATGTTTTTAAAAATAGCTTTGGGGCATTGAGATTCATGAATTCTGCCACCCTAATAGGTAGCTGTAAGTTTAATTGATTAATGGTATATTTTTTACATATAAGAGATTTAAGCTGGTGATATTCTAAAAATGTTTTGCTACTGATTCCATATTGTGAAGTGAGAATATTAAATGATAAGAAGTTTCCATTTTCTATTATATGTTCTAACTGTTTTATTCCTTTATTTTTCCATGGGGTGTAAACTTACATGGAAAAAGTGAGGATTTGGTTATTTTTAGAAAATCCCACCAAGCCACTAAGGAGGAACTGATATTGATGCTTTTAAAACACTTATGTGTTTTGATGGTTGAGCTGATGAATGGCAGATCAGAGATAAACACATCCTCACACAATGCTTGCTCTACATCTAACCATGTTTCATCCAGACTGCTAGGTTTAAGCCATTTGGAGATATACTGCAGCTTGTTAGCTAAGAAAACACTGTACACAGTGTTGACGGAGCACTGCTTTCCCCTCCTTCCTCCCTGGTGGACCAGAATCTCCTCGAAGCCGTCCGGAAGTCATTCTCCATGGCCTCTCCAAACTCCTCACACGCCCGAGCTTTTGCCTTAGCGACCGCCGAAGCCACGCTCCGCTTAGCCTGCCAAAACCCATCAGCTGCCTCTGGAGTCTCACAGGCCAAAAAGGCCCGATAGGACTCCTTCTTCAGCTTGACGGCATCCCTTACTGCCGGTGTCCACCAACGAGTTCGGCGGTTACCGCCACGACAGGCACCGTCGACCTTACGGCCACAGCTGTGGCTGGCCGCCTCGACAATAGAGGCACAGAACACAGCCCATTCAGACTCAATGTCCCCCGCCTCACCCGGGACTTGGTTGAAGCTCTGCCGGAGATGGGAGTTGAAACTCATTCTGACAGGGGACTCTGCCAGACGTTCCCAGCAGACCCTCACAACACTCTTGGGCCTGCCAGGCCTGACCGGCATCCTCCCCCACCATCTGAGCCAACTCACCACCAGGTGGTGATCAGTTGACAGCTCCGCCCCTCTCTTCACCCGAGTGTCCAGGACATGCGGCCGCAAGTCCGACGACATGACCACAAAGTCGATCATCGAACTGCGGCCTAGAGTGTCCTGGTGCCAAGTGCACATGTGGACACTCTTATGTCTGAACAACGTATTTGTTATGGACAATCCATGACGAGCACAGAAGTCCAACAACAAAACACCACTCGGATTCAGATCAGGGGGGCCGTTCCTCCCAATCACGCCCCTCCAGGTCTCGCTGTCATTGCCCACGTGAGCATTGAAGTCCCCCAGCAGAACGAGGGAGTCCCCAGAAGGAGTGCTCTCCAACACCCTCCCCAAGGACTCCAAAAAGGGTGGGTACTCTGAACTGCTATTTGGTGCATAGGCACAAACAACAGTCAGGACCCGTCCCCCCACCCGAAGGCGGAGGGAGGCTACCCTTTCGTCCACCGGGGTAAACCCCAACGTACAGGCACCAAGTTGGGGGGCAGTGAGCAGGCCTACACCTGCTCGGCGCCTCTCACCGATAGCAACTCCAGAATGGAAGAGGGTCCAACCCCTCTCGAGGGCAGTTGTTGACTTCCAGACACAAACCAACAAAATAGTGGTGGTCAACCAACCGGACATAGTGATGGATGTAGCCATCCCCAAAGATGGAAATATCAAGAAAAAGGAACACGAGAACCTGGAGAAAAATGAAGGACTGAAGGACTGATAGAGGACCCGAGCTTGAGATGTACAGTCACACAGCCTACCCAGTGGAGATGGAGGGTTGGGTAAGGGAATGGTTTTCTAATACATACTAATACATACTAATATTATAATATATATTATAATAATATATATATATATATATATATATATATATATATATATATATATATATAATATAACATAACATATATATATAACAATATAATATTATATAATATTACACACTACCGTTCCCAACACAGTTTGGGGTCACTTTGTCATGGGATTCAATAGGGAAGTGACCCCAAACTTTTGAACGGTAGTGTATATAGTACAATGAAAATACAGTTTTGTATAGTATCATATAGTATATTACGTTACATCAATTATTACAATAACTAATAAAGTTTTCCCTGAAGCTCACCAACCTGTTCCTTCTTTATGACACAAGCTGTGAAGTTTCCACTCTCCTGAAATCCACGCAGCAAACTCATCGGGCTCTGGTCAACGTTCAACCTGATGGAAGTTTAATCTGTTAATATCAGTTAAATCAAATGAATGATTTTTAGTTTGTTAGAGGTTGAACATCAGGAAGCAGTCTTTATCTTCTTCACTGACACATTAAAACATGAATTATCATGATGTTAAACTTCGGTTTCTCCCTGATGTTGTTTATGGCTGATGATGTAAGACAGCCTGTGTCATCCCACTTCCTGCTGGATCGAGACAAACAACTGCATTAAAATATATTTCTAACACTAAAATGTTTCACCTTATAACAAAATGACATGGAGAAAACATGTAACACACACACATCTGGACAGGATCTGGACTCGTGTTACTGAATTAGACTAACTGGACAGAAGATTCTGGTCAAGCTCTCAGAAGGCTTTTGGAGGTAGGAGACAATGTCTGAGCTGGGTTGCAGCATCTGTGGTGGATGTGGTCTTTTCTCAGGGCCAAAACTACATTTTTTTTATCTTTAACAAGTAAATATGAAATCCAAAGCTGGAAGTTCTGTTCTGTCAGCGTCTATCTTCTCCACTGGTACATAGTTTATTTTATTTTTGTTTTTTTATTCAGAGACGAAACCGTTTCTTTTTTCTTTCTGACAGAGATCTCTTTGGTCCCAGATCTTTTCCTGTGCTCTGCTCTCTTTGCAGAGTTTAGTGATTTATGTAGTTTTTGTTTCACTTTTTTGATGCAGTAAATTATTATTTATTTTCTGCTCTTGGGCTCAAATTTCTATTTTCTTTTTTTTTCATTTGTGCAAAAACATAATACAAACAAAGATAGAATGACCAAAATAAAATAAAATAAAATAAAACTTTAGACAGTTAAAATGTGTTGTAGAGCTCTGGGTCGCCCCCAGTCCCAGCTTGGAGAGAGCTCACCCAGAGCCCATGCTCCCCCAGAAACCCTCCCCAGACCAGTTCATCAGAGAGTTGGCATTCAGTTTATCACACAGCGCTCAGGGTCCACACATCCAGATCCCACGAGCTAAGAGCGTATCGTTAAACAGCTCTCATGCTTTTATTAGTGAGCTTCAAATCTAGTTTTTACATAAATGTTTACTTGAATGAGTGACGTGAGTGAAGCGTCTCAGTTTCACCATCTGATATGTTATCTATGTTTTACTGGGAATAAAATGTTGGTTGATGAGAAGTGGAAATGATGGTTTTCTGTTTTCTATACAGACTAAACAGGTAAAATGACTCAGACTCAGTAGGAATCAGGAAACTTTCTATAAACTGAAGTGCCTGTAACTGGAATATTACCCCAGCAGTAAAATGTGAATGTCCAGACGAAGTCATAGCCAGTCAGCAGATGTGAGTGAGTCCGTAATCTTACAGCAGTTTAAAGTCAGAGCTGATTTACCTGTTTGTGTCTGCAGAGTGAAACAGTTGTCCAGGCGGTCTTTGGAGGCGATGCAGTGCAGCAACATCAGGCTCGACCTTCTCCCTCAGATCCTCCTTCATCTCTGCAACGTTCAGACAGTGTAAAGTTCATCCACAATGAACCCATACCCCCCCAACACACACACACACACATGTAAACGATGAGTCTTCCTCACACACCAGAGTGAGTCATGGAGTTCTTCAGGGTTCTGTACTTGGACTGATACTTTTCCTTTAGCACATGCTTCCTTGGGTAACATAATTAGACAGCATGGTATAAACTTTAATTGCTATGTGGATGAAATTCAGGTTTTTATGTCTCCATTGGATCTTAATGATCTCAGAGTTCCAGATTTGTCCCAACAGAGCACTTTGTTCTCAGACTGCATCTTTACTTCTGGTTCCTAGAGGGTCTAAAAGCAGAATGGGAGGCAGAACATTTAGTTACCAGAGCCCTCTCTGTGGAACCAGCTCCCAGTTTGGTTTCAGGATGCAGACATCCTCTCTTTCTATTTAAGACCAGGCTTAAAGCCTTCCTTTCTGAAAAATCCTAGGTGTGGTTGGCAATCCCGTAAGTAATATGAAGTCATTTTATTGTCCCTAATGGGAAACTTTGTTTACTCAGTCATGCCCCCATAGGCCTGGACTGCTGAGGGACGTGTCACGATGCACTGAGCTCTTCCTTCCTTTTCATCTCTGCAGAGTCACGTGACTGACGGACTCATCATCAGTCATACTGTTGTGTAACAAACGTGTACAAGATTACACCTTTTATGTTATGTTTCTTTAATCCTGCAAGTAAGGAAGAGGAACCAGTTGTGTAAGAATTACAGTTAAAGATGTCTTTCTGATAGAAGGGAGTTCTGTGAGAGTGATGCAGGTTAACAACATCCTGATTTTCTCTCCACATTTTAGACATTATCCGACAAATTTATTAAATGTTTAATAGTTCATCAAAGAGGCGTTTCTTCAGACACAGTGAAAAAATACCCTGTTGAAATAAACCCAGAACATGTCAGGAACCAGGTCCCTGACAAAAGCCAGTCACCACCTGGATGTCTCCAAGTAACACATCCTTTTACTCAAACTGATGCATCTTCTCTTTTCTGTTGAAGACACACAGCAGTCGGGAAAAGACGGCAAAACAGAGAACCATTCTTCCTTCTTAACACAGAGGAACCATATCTGACAGTTTGCAATATTTATGATCTCATGAACGTCTTCAGCTGAGTGAAAACTCATCAACTGTCAGGTGACGAGCTTTCACCGTGAGCGGTAGAATGTGCTGTACGTTAGAAAGATAAACGATTCCAACGTTAGATGGGCGTAATTCTTACACAATCTTCCTTTAAGATAAAAAGAGTTTAATACCAAACTGTCCGCTGAGGCCAAGGAGGCTGAAGAGGATCAGGATCTGCAGAGTTCTCCATCTCCTCAGTCCTGCCATCATGCTGCAAAAACACAATATACAATTAGTAGTAATGGAACAAGACGTAACTAAGATATTTAAAAATATCAACTTTAACCAGTGTTGTTAGTTTTCTGATAAAAATGGGGATTATATTAAACCACAGAGGTGAGGGTCGTAATGACCGCTGACAGGTCCGTTTCTGTGTAGGGGGATGAAGAAAGAAAAGGCTCCTTTATCTTGATCTGTAACATTCATTTTTATCCTAAATCTAAATAAAACAAAGTGTAAAGCTTCTCTGCAGAGTGAAGGATGCAAAAAGCAAAATGAATGATATCATTATAAATATCAACGGCATCCTGGATGGTTCAGCTGGTTGAGCTACGCTGGTTATAAATGTCAAAATTAAGGTCTGTCAAGGACTTTATGAGGCTGGCAGTCCTCATCATAGTAGACCCAGATTCCCCAACCATGACCCCGTACTGCATGTCTTCTTGTTTATAAGACCAGACAAAATAAGATAAGATAAGACAAGACAAGACAAGACAAGACAAGACAAGACAAGACAAGATAAGATAAGATAAGATTAAATAAAATCTATATAGAAGTCTATCTAACAGCATATATACAGAATGAGTTTACATTATTGCTCGTCTGTGTGTGTTATTAGTTCTTGTTGTGGCTACTGGCAGCAGATTGTAGAGTCTGACAGCAGCAGGAAGGAAGGACCTGCCGTATCTCTCCTTCACACAGCGGGTGAAGCAGCCTGTCCCTGAAGGAGCTGCTCAGTGTTGTTAAAA
Source organism: Melanotaenia boesemani (assembly GCF_017639745.1). Classification (NCBI taxonomy): domain Eukaryota; kingdom Metazoa; phylum Chordata; class Actinopteri; order Atheriniformes; family Melanotaeniidae; genus Melanotaenia; species Melanotaenia boesemani. Next base: position 35,507,014 of record NC_055692.1, on the reverse strand, counting down.
AGTCCTGCATGGGGTGGGACGTTTTCTCCATCAGAGACGAAAGCTTAAGATTGTCCTCTCCGGTCTACCTCTGTGATTTCCAACTTGTCTCTCAGAAGTGAGGCTGTATGGTTTGAAGACACTGGAGAAATAAAAAAACATGATTCTCACAGTGCTGCCAGCCTTCTCCAGGTGAGAGAGGGATCTCTGTAGGAGGTAGATGAACACATCATCCACCCCAACACCAGGCTGGTAGTTGAACTGTAGCAGGTCCATATATGGGCTCACCAGAGGCCGGAGATGGACAAGAACCAGCCTCTCCAAGGTCTTCATCAGATTGGATGTCAGTGTGACTGCCCTGTAGCTGTTGGGGTCCTTTGGGTTTGGGGACTTTGGAACCGGTACCACGCAGGATGTTTTCCACAACGGTGGAACCAGTTTCAGGCTCAGGCTTGCACAGGTCTTCAGAAGCCCGAAATGATTCCATCTGGACCTGCAGCCTTCCTTGTCTTGATCCTCCTGAACTCTTCCCTCACCTGGTTTGTTGTGAGGGACAGGCTGGGCAGGAGGTTGTAGGAGGAGGGGCGGCACGCTGGACAGGAAGTGTAGGAGATGTGCAGGGTGGCTGTGGACTGAGGTTTGTGGTGAGGGCGGCCTGGACAGGAGGAGGAGCAGATGGCAGATTGGGAGTTGGGTTCCTTGTGGCCAGAGATGGTTTTAAGGCCCCTCCAGATTCCACTGATATCGTTCCCACTGTGAAATAAACAACTCTAAAACTTTAAACTTTTAAATGAATAAATTACTGGCAAACTGGAGGATTGAATCAAAGATCCAGTCCGTTGGTTTCCTTAGCTAGGTCATTATTTTATGAACGGGTTAATATGAACAGTTATTTTGGATGGTACTGATGCAGGTTTGTTTTAATTGGATCACAGTGGATTGGATTAAATTGATTATGTCTGTGAAGTGACTTGAGATGAATTAGTGCTGTATAAAAAAAGCTGAAATTATACTCTGTCAAATATCAGATCCTGATGTCCTGAAAAATTCAAACAAATAACTTTAGAGCAAACTATTCAAAACAAATACATATCTAATCAGTTTGATTGATTAACCCTTATGCCTTGTTAAAAAGTCATATTATGTATTTTATATTTAAAATGCAAAAAAATATCAAAGTTTTTTTTAAAAACATTTTTTCATTAAAAGGTTCACTTTTAATTGATAATGAGTGAATAAAAATAAACTAAAATGTCTGTGATGGACTGGTGACCTGTCCAGGTGCACCCTGCTTCTCACCTGCTACATGCTGGGTTAGGCTCCAGCTTCTCTGTGACCCCTGATGGACCAAGCTCACTTTTTTTCATCATACATTGGTTATTTTAAAAACACTGTAATTCAACATTTTAAACACAAAGTTGACTTTGACAATCATCACCAGCCTGTCCATCTGATTACCACTGAAAAGATTGATTTTGTAGCATTTTAATGTTTTTATAATGTCAGATTAAAGAAAAAAAAGTTATGTTCAAGATTTGTAGTCTGGACTTTAAACTACAATAAAATGATGAAAATGTAATATTTTAACCATTTTTTTATTTCTTTTAATAAAAGGATTCTCTTTAATTTGGTATCATGATTGAATGAATATGAATTAAGATTTAACCTTTAAGATGCCGGCTTTGATCATGTCCCGCTAAAGGTTTTTTTTTTTTTAAAGCACACTATGAATCAGTATTCGTAAACAAATTTGCTCTGGGTGTTTTAACGGTCTGCCACATCTGGGTGAGATGATGTGGTGTTTTTGCTTTTTTATTTCACTCTGGCCGTCCTGGTTAGCCGGTTCTTGGCGGGGTCAGTGGCTGCTGTGCCCCGTGACCGAGGGGGAGGCTCTGGCTGGGGCTTTCCTCTGCCGCCCTCTGGGTGGGTTCGGGGGACGTCTTCATGGTGGAGTGGCTCCAGGATGCTGCTGATGGCCCGGGTCTCTGGGCCGCCCTAGTCTGCCTCTAGCCTCCGTAGAGACGTGGTCCCATCTGCAGGATCACACTCATCTCTGATCCTTCCTCCTTCCTCATCCTCTGCATGCTGAAAGTCACTGAGGTGTCCAGTGGGTTTATACACTAAGAGATGCTTTGGTTCAGGTGTGTGTGTTTCTGGTACTTTGGTTGTTGTTGTCTTGGTTATTTTTAGGAACTCCTGATGATTGTCTGCTTAGTTTACCTGTAAAAGCTGTAGGAAATTCTCTGCTGTGTTTCTGTACAGGTGTAGCAGCTGCTTGTCTGCTGTTAGGTTGAATTAAAGCTCGTTGCTTCTATCTGCTGGATCTTTGTCTCCTCTTCCTTTATTTTACTTTCTTTTTACTTCTCTTTATTATTCAAATTTTTTTCTGTCCCCTCCAGTCAGGTCCAGCAAGATTACATAAATTCCATTATTCAAAATAAATAAAAGATATAAAAAATAAAAATGAAATAAATCAGATTATCAGGAGGAGCCTTATACCCATAAAGCTCCTCTTGGTAAAGCAAACTTGTTCAGTACAACACAGCAGCCAGACCATCATTCTGCCACCACCGTGCTGGACAGGACAAGAAAAAAAGTCTAACTGATTTATGCATTTCGTCTGGTTTACCACTCACTGCTCAACATAACACAAACCAGAATAAAATGACCAGATTTTGAGATTTCTGTCAAATGTCAGGATTACAGGTCACCGTGACGACGAATAAATAAATAAAACTGTAAGTATGCTCTAATATAGATAATATGGTCTGATGCTGACATGTTCATGATAAAATAGAGTGTGTGTGAATGTGTGTGTGTGGCCATGTTTGTACATGTCAGCAGATCATTGGGCTGGAAATCGGTACCCCCTTTACTTCTCTCTGGTCATACACACTGACCCACATGCACACCCACAAAATACACAAACACAGTCTCACATAAACACACGTAGTACACACACACACACATGCACACACACTTATCACAAACTTAGAGGCAAGAGTCCTCACTATATCAGTAAACTTACTATATATGAAACCAGAAGAAAGAAAAACACAAAGAAAGAAAAAACTAATAAAAATGACATCATTAAAATACCCCCAGGGGTCACAGATGTTTTTCTTTTACATTAGCACGCAGTACTTTTCGTTCCTTCATAAAAAAGGGATGGTCCGAGAGAGAACACAGCCCGTTAAAGCCGTTCTGCTCAGTTTCTTTAGGTGCTTCTACTCTGTATCTGTCCCTCTCAACATCAAGTCAACATAACGCACACACACCTGACAGTCATTTTATTTCCATGTTAACAGAGGAAGTGTGTTGTTGTAACTATGGCTTTAACGGATTCATTACAAGTGCAGACAAAAAGGTTTGCTGTAATCAGAAATGGTGTTAAGCTTTACTGTTTTGGCTGCTTGTGTTTAGACTGTAAAGTCAGATTAACATGATTTATTGGTAATTTATTAGGCATAAATAAACTCCAATTCATTTTCATGACTGAATTATTAACCGCTACAGCTCATTATTAAGAGGACGTTAGGGTAATTGTGGCTCAAAAAGGATAATTTAATCTTCTTCATTTAGACAATTTCATCTGCATTTTGCCTCTGTCCACTGTAATGTGACGTTCATCATGTTATTCACGGGAAACCTGGTGGACCTGACATCCGCTGGGTTATCCGCCGCCCGGTGGGCTCCATCTGAGAGCATAAACGCTTCCTCATCACTGTTGACGGTGTTTTGGGCCCGTTTTCTGGTTGTTTTTACCTCCTCAATTCATCTTTTGTGTTTGGTGTACCTGACATGGCAGGTGCAACGACACACTTCCTCTGTTAAACGTGGAAAGAAAATCATTGTCAGGTGTGTGTGTTATGTTGACTTGATGCTGAGAGGGACAGATACAGAGTAGAAGCACCTAAAGAAACTGAGAAAAACGGCTTTAACGGGCTGTGTTCTCTCTCGGTCCATCCCTTTTTCGCGAGCTAAAGCAGCAAAAAACAATCTGTGACCCCCGGGGGGCTCCGTATTAAAAAAAAAATGTGCAAATATTTAAAATATTCAGAGTTTTAAACGTTAGTAAAGACCAGTGAGAAAAAAAAACCTTTAAAAAACGCTTTTATCAGACTCACCTGAAAGCTCAGCAGGGGTGGAACTGAGACGACGATGATGATAATGAAGGTTTCTGTAGAATAAAGGAGTTTTATATCAGTTCAGTGTTGTAATACCTGAGTCATCCTGGAAAGGAGGAGTTTATGTAAAGACCCGCCTGAAAACTGTGTTTGAGGCAGTTTTAGAAATTTGATCCTGTTAAATAAAAAGATGATGGAAGTAGACGGTAAAAATAAAACTTCTTGGCTTTACAGCGTTAACACTAGTGATGCGCGGGCCGCCCCCTAACCCGCGGGTCCCGCGGGTTACCCGCGGGTCGGGTTGGGGCGGGTCAAAGAATTTTCGCTTCACTGCGGGGCGGGTTGGTGTGGTTTACTATTCTGAAATATCTAGTTCTATCTATTAATTTTATTTTTTGTCAAACTGAAAGTAAAGACCTTAATCAGTGTCTACATTTTGTTACTATAACATGTAAGACAAAATATTTATCAGTTATTTAAACACAGGTCACGTTTTATAACGTAATGTCCACGTAGGCGCGTAGTAGGCTACGCAGGCTACGTGCAGAAAGTGCCAAGCAGACAAGCAACAAAAGATGGAAGAAGAAGTGTTGAATAACATTCGTTCAGGAGTTTACGTCCTTAAAAAGAAGAAGGTTCAGCGAGGTAATCAGTGCAGACAACAGCGGCAGCATTAGCTTTATAACACTTAAACGCTTTAAAACACTTTATTTATTTGCTTATTTATGTTTATAGGCTTAACGTTCAAATGAAAATACATTTTGTGTTGCCAGTTTCCAGTGCCAATTTAGGAGACCATATGCACCTTTCTCAGACAAAATAAAAGCATTCGTCAATATCATGTGTTTTAATGGGGCGGGTCGGGTTAAAAAAATAAAAGCGGAGGTGCGGGGCGGTTTGCTGCGGTCCAATTTTTTTAAAAGAGCGGGACCCGCGGGTCGGAAAAAACCCCGACCCGCGCATCACTAGTTAACACCACTTATTCTCAGTATGTTGCACTTATAACACGCTACCTACACAGACAGGTTTACTCACCAGCAGCTACGTCTTCATACTCGCTGCTGTGTTTGTGTTTATATATATATATATATATATATATATATATATATATATATATATAACGATATATTTAATAACACATTAATTTATTTAATTATAATTTTTATTTAAGTAATTATTTAATGATATATTTAATTAATTCATTGTATCACTTTTATGTCTTTTTGTGTGTGTGTGTGTGTGTGTGTGTGTGTGTGTGTGTGTGTGTGTGTGTGTGTGTGTGTGTGTGTGTGTGTTGTCCTGGCAGCTGCCATACCCAGACTCTTCCATCACATCACCAGATGGTGAAGTGCGATCCGTCCCTCCAGAGAACGGGTCTCCAACTAAACTTAAAACCTGCCTCCTTCTTGGACCATCCACAGTGTCTGTACATACCAACTGAGACGAGGTCCATGATCTGCCCAGTGGAACATGTGTGTGTGGTACAACCGAACATTGGACTGTAAGGTTCATAATTATTTCATTCAACTGAAATAAAAAAAGTAAAAAAAAAAAAGAAATACAGACCGAAATGCAGTCTTAACCGTAATAAATAAACCAGAACAGACACATTATTCATGCTCTGACATCCATCGGTGAGGAAGCTCCGCCCTCTGACAGCGGTGTGTAAATGTGTGTTTGCATGGTTGAGAGGTTGAAGGTTTACCACTGTGTACACGATTAAAAGTTTATATATGCGCTGTTGGTTTAGACTTTTAAACTCTATCAGAAATGGTGACCCAGGTCCCTCCTCTTCTAGTCTGGACTTACAGAATATGCTGAGGTGGGTAAAGTAGCTAAAATTATACTCAAAAGTACTGTTGCTTTAGCAAAATATGACAAGTACAAGTAAAACGTAGTCATCCAAATAATTACTCAAGTAAAAAGTACTTAATAAAAAACTACTCAAGTACTGATTACTTCCTGAGTAACGTCAGATTTATTGTTCTTTTAAATTAAATGTTAATTAAACATTAATTTTAAACAAGGAAAACAAATGAAGGCGTCCACCACATTAAATAAAATATTCTTTTTTTTCCACTGTCACACTATAATGTGAGATCTGGGTCTGACTTGGATCAGTTATACTTCCTTCACAAACTCCTTCTCCTGATCAGTGCCGACCCGTTCTGGGTCACTGGGTCACCTCCTCAGTACTTTTACTCTTTAAGGAATAAGCTTGTAGCCACTTGGTGTAGTAATCACATAAGTACTACCAGTACTACCAGATGTGGTTTTAAGTTTCCCCACCAGATCCATGCCAAGTAGTTAAAGGAATATAATTTAGTTTTTAAGACTTATGTAAACTATTTCCTCTCATCGTGACAGAGGAAGTAGTTCTTACCTTTACTGGTGTGTCCTCCACCTCTTGTTTGATCTGGACTATGCTGGTCTGGCTGCCACAAAAGGACTCACCTGAGCGGATATAATACTCATAACGTAAAACTACAGAAGGTTTTGAAATGCGTTAAAGCTCCATCTGATTTATAAATTCATGTTCATGTGGAGTTGTTGTGTATTAAATGTTGTTGTTGCCCCTGCAGGACATTAAGCATTGTACAAACATAACAAAGTCAAGAATCTAAAACTAAACCCTGACCCACAAAGTCATGTGTTCAGACATTACAGGCCAGTAAAACCTTTGTGAGATTTCTTCTCTTGTCTGGTTTTTGACCACAGTGTGCTGGAAAACTAGAACCCACAGATCAGGACACAAGTTTTATTAAACATATTTCCACAGCCAGCATGTTGAACTCTGACTCACATTAATGTTGAAAGTCAGAATAAAAACAGGAAGGTTTAACCTTCAGCTTCCAGATAATAATGGAGGCAGTTACATAATCTCTGCTTATATCAGGGTGACTCGTGTGTTGTGTGCTGAAAGAGGGGAACATTAAATACTTTATGATGAATTATGTTGTAACTACATGATGAGACTGGATGCAAATTGAGTGATAAGAAAATTAATTTCCATGAAAGCTGCAGAGAATGATCCACCATAAAAAAGGCTGTTTTGCATAAACGGTTCACCAATAAAAAAATAAACTGTTCAGATCAGATGTCCATGTTGCACTATTCAATACTCCATACCCACCAGACGACGTGGTGGAGGGAGCGTGGAGCTCCTTCTTTAACAGACTGCTGCAGGAGAAATTCTAAGTGCTCATTTATGCTGAAATAAATATGCAAACTTTGGCTTTCTGCCTTCATTACGTGCATATTTCAGTCAGTTTTCAGAGATGGACGAGTACCCAGATGCAGCAAACAGAGCTCCAGGTACTGTTGGGTAAAAGCTGAGGTGTGACCAGTGAAAGGAACAAAGAAGAAGAAGCTGCAACGTTCTGATGGCCTCACAGACCACCACCATCCTCTGTATTGTCTAATTACATTCAAAGTCAGCATAAATGAGGCTTTGTGGCTTTATGGCTCATTTATGATGACTTTTTGTACAGAAATAGCTAGCTCCACTTCAAGCATAGTCAGACATCACTGCCCACACGTGTCCTTCATGTTGACATGGTAGTTAGCCGGTACGTCCACCAGAGGGCAGCACAGAGTGAATCCCTGAGTTCTGACATCAGTTTCAGACGATAAACATGGTGACGGAGAACGAGATCATGATGCTGTACATTCTCAGAGACATAAAAAGATGCAGTGAAGTCATCGTACCATGTTTTCATTCCCACCTTCCACTCCGCCTGCAGCTGCGTATAAAACCATGAGGCTGTGACTGAAATGGATGCCTGGGGAGTTTTTTAAGATGAAGAAAACAGTAATCACTGACTCCAGCTTTTGATAAAGTGCTCCTTGTTTAATAGATAAGTCTTGCTAACCGTGTTCAGCTAAAAGCTCAGCATGATGCTGGTTAGCTCTGAAATGAGAGCTAACTGGAACTGGGATCATTTATGGGATCCTTCCAGACTTAATGTCACCAGATATGTTGGTACCCATCATAAAAGACGAAGCTGGTTAAAGAAAAAAGGAGGGTAATTATTGGCCTGTAGCCATGTCTATTACTTTAATCGAGGTTCTTGAAAGGACTATTTTAATTATGATGGAATATGATGGTGGCAGGTAAGTGACACTAATGCTGTAGGTGAAGTAGTTCCGGAGAGACGGCAGATTCAAACTAGACGCGCCCAAACATTTATACTTTCATTCAATTGTATTTTGTGCCAGCCTAATCAAAACATTCTTTAAAGTAGGACTATAGTGTCTTTAAAAGGTTAACTCTGGAGCACAGCGGGGAGGATTTGGCCAGCCTGACAGATTTTATAGATCGTTGTTACGACAGAATCGTCATGGGGAAACCAAACAATACGTCCACCCCCTCCACCGCATCTAAGTCCAAGAGACAGCGAAATGAGGATTCACCTGGAGCTATTTCACCAACGGGGAACGACTCAACAGATGTTCTGATCTCCATAGATAAGAAACTCAGTAGTTTTGATGCGCGTTTGAGCCTGGTAGAAATTCTCCACAAGGAGTTCCAGGCGCTACGTGAATCATTAGAATTCAGCCAGAAGCAGGTGGAAAGTCTGGCTGCAGAAAATGCTGGTCTCAGAGAGACGGTAAAATCCCTCACTGAGGGCTTGACCAGTCTCTTGGAAGAAAATAAGAAGATGAAGGAAACGGTGATCTGCAGGCACGGAGCATGAGAGAGAACCTGGTATTTGCAGGGATTCCAGAGCAGACGGAGGAGGACCCCGAGACCACGGTGAAAAAACTTCATCAAAACCCACCTGAAGCTCCCGGAGGAAACGATGAAAAACATCTCCTTTCACAGAGTCCATCGGCTCGGCGGGAGGAAACCCGGGTCCAGCAGACCAAGACCTTTTATAGCGAAGTTCGTCAGCTTCAAACAGAAGGAGCAGGTGAAGAACCAGGGCCGCGAACTGAAGGGGACCAACTTCGGAGTAAACGACCAATATCCGAGAGAGATTCTGGACCAACGGAGAGTCCTGTTTCCCATCAGGAGGAAATTCATCACGCAAGGTGCTCGCGCTGTCATCGCGGTGGATAAATTATTTATTAATGGACAGCTGTACCGCGACCCGGACATCACTCCGTGGCTCTACTGACTTGGTATGTGCTTTAATTTTCCTGTTTTCTCACTAGATCATGTTATATCCATAAAACTGCCATAAAAGATAATTTAGTTAACAGTAAATCCACTGCCCGTCTCCACTACACTGCTCTCAGCACAGATGAGTTTTTTAAATTACTTTTTTTCTTTGGCACTGTCGCTATTTTCACTCTTTACACTTCTTCTCTCCGACCCTTTAACGGTTAACGGTAACACTTGTCATTATATTATATACACATCAGCACTTTTCATGATTCACAGGAACACACACAGAACAGCACAAGCGCACATACATCTCTGTCACAACCAGCTGGCAGATACACATGCACGCAGAGAAGCAGTGGGATGCACGCACACACACTTCAGTAATATGCATATAGCCTCATCTCTGTAGTTGGTTCATGAACGAACTCACATTAGTCATTTGGAATGTGCGTGGAGCTGGCACAAGGGAAAAGAGGTTAAAAATTTTTAATCGTTTGTAAGAAATGAAAGCAGATATAATATTACTCCAAGAGACTCATTTATCAAACTCAACAATAGATCTTCTCTCAACAACCCAGTTTCCACACGTGTATTCAGCTTGTTATAATTCTAGGCAGAGAGGAGTAGCAACTCTTATTAATAGAAGGTTAAATTTTGACATAGATAATACAATCATAGATCCAGAAGGCAGATTTATAATAGTTACATTATCTATTAAAAATGTTAAGTTATGTATCGCAAATATATCTGGTCCAAATGTAGATGATCCCTCCTTCTTTCACTCCCTCTTCGCCTCACTCTATGGCAGTGTTTCTCAATCCTGAGGGGTATTGCACGAAACCAGAATAAAGAAATACAGGATAATTAAGCAAGCCCAGCTTGACCTAGCTTGCGCGGCCTATCCTGGCTTAATTGGTTGCACGTTTGCTCGTGGTGGTCATTGTCTCCGATGCAGACATAATAACCTCGCCGGCAGTTTTTTTCTTCAAGGCGCGCACGTAAGCCCTTTTTGAAAATACGTCTATGACCGTTAATATATAATTAAAACCGTCGTTATGTTCGGCTAAGGCTCGCATATCACATAGATCGGCCTGAAATTGACTTAAAGGGTGAGAGACAAAAACTCTGTTTCTAGACAAATGGATTCTGGCCGGTTTATGGAGGGTGTAAGCATCCTGCTCTGCTAGGAAATCTCTGACTTTATCAACTTTAACTTTCTCCCCCGTTTCACCTTGCACCCCCCTCTGGAGTCTACCCGGATGGGCCGGGTTGTAATAGACTCTTTTCATGACCTTATTCTCAGCCATCCTGCCTTCCGCAAGCTCTAAAGTTTTACTGGGAAAAAGAGAAACGAGAACACTTCTTTATTGTGTTTTCTTTTTATTTTTTCACTCAACAGCATATAAAAATAAGCATACATGTTTATTCAAGTAAAATATGAATAAGTGTTACTTTAAAGGAAATATCAACCCTCTCAGACAAACTTGTAGCGCTTATACACACATGGCGGTGTACAAACAACACCCTTTTTTTTATCTATTCTTTTTCATTTCCACTCACATCATAAAGAAAAAAAGAAAAAGGAAAAGAAAAACTAAGCTTGGATAATCGCTAAAGCACGGTCTAAAATCACATCTTCTAAATGAGTGTGAATGACAGCGTGTAATCTCTGCAGTTCAGCCGCGGTATTTACAGGCAGATTGTGTTGTAAACGGAAACTCACTGCATCAACAAACAAGGCATAAAGGGTGAACAGATGAATAGGTTTTACATCACAGGAACATTTAACCCATTCTTTTACAATGTTTTCAAAAGTCTCAGACAAACTTGTAACGCTTATACACACAGCGCGATGTACAAACGACTCCCAGGATTTGTGAATAGCTTGAGTACGAACTTGGTGTAAAATGTTTTCCAGTTTCTGAGTTTCTATCTCAGTCGTAACAACCTCCACACCTCTTTGAGCTAAAACACTGTTTTTAATCACCTGCTCCAGAACCTCTATTAACCGATAGCTGATTATGCAGTTCTCAGAATACTTTGATAGTTTTCTCCAGTAATTCCCCCTTTTTTTTATCCTAAACCCTTAAAGATTAATTACCTCTCCAATACTCATTCACTATTAAAAGTTGCTCCATTTTAGCTACACCCTGCTCAACCAGTCTAACATCTGATACATATCCTCAAGTCTCCTCACTGATTTGAGCTCATGTAAAAGAGTCTCGGCTACGGTTTTGACTTTACCGTCTTCAGATTGGATGTTGCGCAGAATTAACAGACGTTGAATGGCTGGAATGAACCGAGGGGTGCAGAGACCTCTCATGAGACCGTGAAAGTTGTCACTGTAGTAGTCATCATCAAGCACGTCCAGACACTGGTGCTCTTTCTGACTGGGGTGGTTAATCTCACATCCGTAACAGTTGTCCTCCCTGAACTTACGGAGGACGCTAGTGAGTAGATGGAGAACCGCCGCCTTTACAGTGTTGATGAACGTGGATGACGCCCAGCCATCCGACTCGTCCTCCAGGCTCTCTACATCTCCCGCGGATGAGGAAGGAGAAGCGGGCAGCGATACAGCAGAACTGCACCATATAGGATCCTGAGGCCCTGTAGAGGACGCGTGCAGGGAACCCTCATACCCCTCATCCACGGCCAGCTCCAACATCACGGGTGGTGCTGGCTCGGGATCCTGAGCGTGTCCCTCAACCCTGCTTCCTGACAACAGCGAGGCTGAGCACTCCGTGTCCTGAGAGTGCACCAGGTCCACGGCTCCAGACAGCAGCGAGGGTGAGCAGTCGGAGTCCTGAGACGGGTCTAGCGACCCCAGGCTGTGAGCCCTGCGCTGGGGAGACTGAAGAGGCATTCTTGGACGGAGCAGGGATCCGATCAAAGAACTCGGTCAGACATCTCTGGCTGCGGGGTCGGACTGTATCACGCATCTTTCTCTCTTGCATCGTGGGTCCTTCCAGAATCTAGGTTAAAAGAAAATGTACTGCTGCAGCTTCTTTTATCACGCTAGGTGACTTTCTCACTCCCCCGGTAGAACCCGAGCCAATAAGAACGTGTCGTGTGGTAGGTGGGGTCGGAGGAACAGCCAATGGAAGAAGATGGAGGCGTAGTCCTCAAAAATCTCAGGCGTAGTTGGAAAACATCCAATGGAGGAAGGAGGAGAAGGCGTGGTCTACAAAAATAAGTTTTTTTTCACCTATATGGCGTCTTTCCAGTTGCAACAGTCGCGGAAGAGGGTACTAATCTTGTCGCTATTTTCTTCTATTTTTTCAGTCCAGGCAGCGTGAGGCAGTGTCAACACCGTCTGGAAGACACCGCATTCTGAATTAAAGAACTCCCAAATAAAGTGCTCTTGATCCCATGGATCACTGAGACTCCGGAGGCTGGCTCGGAAAAAACCAGCGGCCTGAGGTGGTGGTTTTTGACTGCCACACAGCGCTATAACGAGGCCTTCCTCCGCCGTCCCTCTCTGAATTGCTCGGGGAAAACCCTGGTCTAGACCACTTAGGAGGAGAGGCCGCTGTATGCTCGTATTCACCTGAGGAGCCTAGCTCAACCTCTCCACGCCACTGCGGGACCACTATCTTTAGCACTCCCCAGTCGCTGGAGGTCAGAGACGCTACATTCGGTAAAGTTCTGAAAGTTTCATTCCCATCCACCTGGTACATACAGAGTTCTCCCGTCTCATACTTGAACATGTACCCCCACCGGCCGCTCACTCCGTAGGGAGCTAGAGACCATTCGTCGCGCAGAGACACGGACGAAGGCATCTGGACCCGTTGGTAATGCACAACTCTCTTCACCGGAGCTCCGGGTATCGAGCGCGTCGATTCATAGATGGTTACAGCAGTCTCACTGATCACCGGAGGAGTACTCTCGACCCTGATGCACCTCGGTTACTCATCGCTGCTCGCGTCAGGAACCGCTTCACCTCCACTGACAGTCTTGGTTTCTCATCTTCTCTCCATTTTTTTCTCTCTCCGTACTTTGCTACTGTAAAAAAACAGCTTCTCTTCTTATTTTGACTGTTTTTCCCTGACATGCCCCGACATGCCCTCGCCGGACCGACCCACCTCATTGGCTTTAAAACCGTGGAAGAGGCGGGGATCCTGGCTGTGACGCAGGTTCCGGCTGATGGCGACATTTCCGGCTGATGACGACATTTCCGGCTGAGGAGGGACTTAAGGTCTCTAGCAGGGGGCGGGACTTCCGGTTAAGGAGGGACTTCTGGTGATGACGTGGCAGCTTCTGATTATTCGATACCACCTGTCAAATCAGTTTGACGAAAGGTGGCCCATATATCTCTCTTAGAATCACTGCTGGACTGAATGGGAACCAGAACCGGAGACATTTAGTTTTTAAGTGGTTTATTTCTCTAAACATGTAAAAGTCTGAGTTGCAGGCTTCACCATGAAAACATGTTTCTGTTGTTGCGCCATATAAACTAGTTTCCATCTGAGGAATCTTGCTTCTGGATGGTCCGACGTGAAGAGAAACGCCAAAAGAAAGGGGAGGTGACCTGTTTTCAGATACGTTGTGAACCTTTTTCCATGTTTTGTTAATTTGGCTGTTATTTGAAAGATGAATAAATGGCTCATTTTTCTGACCTTGTATGTTTTTAATGTGGCAGAATTGGTAGAAGAAACAGTTTGTTGTTAGATTTCATTTATTTCCTCAGAACTAATCGACTTATTTGTCTGATTCTGTGAAAGCAGCCTCTGCAGATGTCAGCAGTCTTCTCTGCTTAATTTGGAGTATTTTTATGTATAATTAATGAGCAAAGACACAAACATGACCTGTAAATAAAAATTAATGTTGCCTGGATTTTATGCTCAAAGGCGACAAATTTAGCCTCCTGATTTGCTGCAGTTTTCCATGTCATGTTTTCTTATTTCCGATGTGGTTTGTAACTTTTAGAAGTCAAACACCTGAGATGGTCTCCTGGGAATGAACCTTTAAACTAACTCACTCCAAAAGCAGCCGAGTTAGAGACACATGATCAAGCTAAATGTTCTAGTCCTCCGTTAAATCAACCTGTTCCAGCCACATGTTGGTAAACAGTTTACTGACCACCACCGCATTTCTACTTCACCCTGATGATCAAGACGAGAAATAATTGGTTAAAAGAAGCATTTCAGGGTTATGTGAAGAGCTTTATTTGCAGGAGCATTTTAAGCTTTATCTGAAGACACATGTTAGAGTCACGTTCTGCTGATGCTGTAAAGTCGTAAACACAAATAATATGCAGATGTTTGGAAGAAGAAAATACACAAAGTAAAAGTTTCATTTCACAGTCTGGAGTCTGAAATGTCATGTTTGATCAAAGACCAGAGCGCTCATAAATAACAAGTACCTTATCTGTTCATGGCTCTAATTATTGGTTATTTATGGGTTTCTACATCATATTTTTACTTTTAATCCACTTTATTTACCATTTCTACTTTCCCACTTTTAACCTTTTTGTTCCTTCGGTAAAAGGTTCAGGCAGAGCAAACTGGTCTCCTGTGGATTTATTGATAACTGATTGGTTGTGTTTGTTTCTCGTGTGGTGACCAATCACGTTTCAGGCCAACTTTAAGAAATCTGCCTTCTTATCACCTTGATGCCACTTCTGATCTGTATTATATTTCTTTTTATCTCATTCATTTATTTATTAGCTTTTATTCACTCCTGTTTGTGTATTTATTTATCATTATTAGATTATTTAATATTTAATTATACTTTTTCATTTTATCCCTGATTTTCTTTTAACTATATTTTGTTTTTACAGAATTGTGAATAAATTCAGGCATTATGGGGTTAACATACATAAACGGGTGGAAATACTAGATCTAGAAAATAAAAACAAGTGTACCAATAAATATAAAGTAAACAAAAGAAAAAAGATTTAGAATTTAGAAATCCATAAATAACCAAATACAAACAATTTGAATTGATTGGTATGTTTTTTAAATTTACTTATTCACCTCTTTATTCATTAATTACTATATTAACTCATTTATTTAGGCAGTTCTGGTCTTTACGACGCTGTAAATGGTGAGAACCTGCTTTCTGGTTGGTGACGCTGCTTTTAGGAAACGTTCCTCAGAGATTGTTGACCACCATGAAGCAGACGGCTGCCTCGGCCAGTCTGATGAAGTGGGAGCTGTGGTTTCTGGTCATTTATCTTCTCTGAGCTGCGTAAATCTGACGCTCACAGATGTGAACAGATGTTTTACAATCAGACAGCCATGATGTTAAAAATGGAAAAGCTTTTCCATCCAGATCAACATGATTCATGTTTCCATGGAAGGTTTGGATTCCTGTCTAGAGCTTTTCCTAGATATGGTTTTGTATTCCAGATATTCCCAGAGATGGAAGGGCTCTCCATTTTCCTCCATAGTTCTTCTCCAGGTTAGTCTCGGGTTGGACTGGAGGAAGTATATTTGAGTTACACCCCCTCCCTCCATCTGCTGACTCCCCAGTTTGTTCATTTCAAGCCAGTTCATGAAAACAAGTCAGATTTCTGTTTTCTGCTTTTTAAAACATTTCAGTTTAGTTTTTGGGGGTTTTGTTGTGATCAGAAACATCGCCATTGGAGAATTTTTCATCTCGCCAGCTTTCTTCTTGCAGTGATTTTAGACGTTTGTAAAATAGAAAATTAGACGGTAAATTGTGGAAAACATCAAACGTGAATCTTCTTGGCGGCGACTTCTCTGCCTCAACATGCTACAAGCGCTGCGAATTAAGCAAAAACATCGGAGAGATTAAACTGGAAATGAGTATGCTTCCCATGAGGGTCATCAGCTCCGAATCATCCATCCCATCGTTTTCCAGCTGTTCAGGGAATTGAACCGTCACAGGTGTCCACTCTCTCTGATCCACCTCTGACCCAGAAGTCATTCACTCTGACATGACACTCTTCTAGCAGACCATTCACTGACGCCTCTTCATCTCTGAAAACCAGCACCAAATGACCACATTCACCACCATCACTGGTCGAGCCTCTCAGTCCAACTTTTACAGCAGTCTGATTGGCTCCAGTGAAAGTCAGGAGGACTCTGTCTGATAAAAGCTGGCAGTCAAACAACGCTGATGACTCCAAGTCCAAGTACAGGACATCTGTGGCTTTGTCTTTAGCACAGTTATCAATGGTAGCTGAGCCGCGGTGGAAAGCCAACATGTAGACGTCGTTTCCTTCACCACCAACCAGGTAATCTCCACCTGTGGACACCAAGATGTCGTTACCATCTGAGCCTTGGAGAAGAGCGCTTTCATATCCGGACACCAAGATGTCAGAGTAGATGGTGCCGACCACAGTTTCCACGTCCTTCAACACGTCTCCCTCAGCGTCAGCAAAGCGTCCTTGTCCACTCAGCAGGTTAACATAAACCCCTTTACCCGTCTCATGATCTCCCCGGTACAGAACAGTGTCTCTGCCAGGACCTCCGTCCACCAGATCAGACCCTGGTCCAGGAATGAAGACGTCCCTGCCAGAGTCTCCAATCAGCGTGTCGTTTCCATCCTCACCATAGAGAGTGTCGTCTCCAGTCCCACCAATCAGGATGTCAGCTCCATGTCCTCCTATCAGTGTGTCGTCTCCTCCTCCTCCATCCAAAGCGTCATCCTTCCACCCACCAATCAGAGAGTTGTCCTCACTGTTCCCTGACATGTCATTGGACTGTGAGGGACATCCTTGGACTGTATGGACCTTTGATAGATTTCTCTGAGAGCTGAGGTCCAAACGACAGTCCACCTGAGACTGTTTCAGAGTCACTTTGAAAGCTTCCATCTGAAAGAGACGAACGTCTCCATCTGTGACTTTAAAAAGGACCCCGTCAGAGCTCTGAAACTGCAGGTGCTGATGTTTGTCTCCATTGTTGTAGCCGAGCAGATGTAGCTTCAACTCTTCCTCTTTGGTCTGGATCCTCACATTCAGATCTTCTGATGATGAGTCCACCATGATGAGACCGTTCCGGTGGATCGTTTGCATCCTCTCACCATTAGAGACATCATTAGACACTGAAACAGTGTTCTTCGTCATATTTCTGTTGTACTGTTGATTATCTGGAGATAACTCTGCTCTAAACTCAGCAGCTTCAGGGTTGATGTCCTCATTTCCAGCTCCATCCTGAAGGTCCAGTCCTGCCAGATCCTCTCCTTGTTTGGCAGATTTCCTGGTTCTTTTCCTGGAATTCTCTAAATAATTCATTGTCACAAAGTTGTCATCGTGGCCTCCCAGAGAGCCAGAAGCTGAAGGTACGTTTGTTGTAGTTAATGCTTTGAAATTGTTGTAATCTTCCTGAAACTGTGTAACATCTTCAAATATGTTATATGTTTGTATCAGAGTTACCATCTGATTTAGTACCTGTGAATCCTGGATTTTTATTTTTTCCTTCCATTCCTGGAATATTTTTAATTCCTTCTCTAAAACATCTTTGAGTTTCTCTAACTGTGTGTTTCGTGGGGTTGAGCTGGACTCGTCAGGTGCTGCCGAGCCTCTGAATCCTCGCAGGTTTTTATTAATCCAGCTTCCTCCTCGAGCCATCGGATGTTCATCAAATAACAGTTGCAAAGCTCCTTCATCATGATTATTAGACATATCCAGAGCCATAAGAGTCAGAGGAAATGTCCGGAAGTTTCTAGCAGATTCAGCAATGACTGATGCAGTAAAATACCAGGTTAGAAAGAGCTCCTCATTTATGGGTTTGCGTCTTCTCTCTCCAGTGAAAATACCCGTCACATAATAAGGATAATCACTCTGTCTTCTAATTTCATGTCGGATACTATTGTAGCTTTCTTTGCCTTCTTGGTTCTGACTTTCAATTAGGTTCATGATTTCTTGCATGTGACCCTCCCTTTCATTCTGATCAAGTCTTTTTCCAACTGGATAAACATACAGATGTTGTTGTTCAACAAGAAAAATCCAGTCATTGACCATCAGATATGTGGGCCTGTTTTCTCCATCCTTTCCGTAGTGACTGATTATTTTTCTGATTCGTGCTCCTGAATCAATCAAATAACAGTTTTGAAGGATTTGGAGCTTCTGGTTGCCATTTAACCAGTTTATATTATTACCATTTGTATCTAATATTACACACTCATTTTCTATGTTGGGGTTGATAGGGACTCTCTCTGGTGCTTGTTGGTCGGAGTGAAACATTCCCCAAGTCAGACCTTCAATTTCATTAAAGTCCTTTTTTATTTGCTCAACGTCACCAAATTTATTTTGATCCATTTTATTATAAACGTCTGGGGAAATAAATCTCTCTGGTTCCTGTGGCCACATTATTCTGTAGAGTTTACTTCTGTCCTCTGCTGGAGGTCCTGCTTGTCCTTTCTTTTTGGGAGGTTTTAGGAAGTTTGTTTCCTCGGTAAAAACCTGCTCTCCTCTACTTCCAGACTCGTGTCTTCGGATCATCTCTCCGTTCCTGTGGAGAGCTGCCACCACCTTCTTGCTGCCATCGTTGAGTCTCCACTGCGGTCCATCTGGAGAGACGTCCCGACTGATTATGTGTCCCGTCTGAGTGACCTGGATCACAGCGTTCCACAGGTGCAGCTCTGTCTCAATGCCGGCTCCTCTCAGCGTCTTCAGCAGACTTTCTATGAACCGTTGATCCGATCCCACCTCACAGGCCAACACTCTGGTTGTTCTGATTTTATTTCCCACCCTGGAGGTGCTCTGAATGATGCTGGACACATCTTCGTACGAGAACCCTGAAACTCTCATCTCTCCAGACTGGTCTCTGGCTCCGTGGCCCACCAGAACCAGCCTGCTGTTCTCTGACAGAGGTGTTGATTTACCTCCAATCAGTTTCACTTTTTGCTTGTCATCCAGAACATAGACGGAACTCACTGCTGGATGCTTCTCATAAAGAAAAGATGCAGCTTTTCTGACCACTTCATCATCCTGTAACATGATTATCTGCTGGTGGTCGTACTGGGTGCTGGGATCCACTTCTCTTTGAGGAACTCTGTACGTGGAGACTGAGTCCGGCTGACCCATCACCTGGTAAATCTGGTGATTCTCCTGGTTGGTTTCTAAGACTGCTTTCAGTCCCCGGACCATAAAAACTCTCATGAAGTTATGTTGGAACTCTGTGGTCGTGTTTCCATCAAGAGAGAAAACTCCTGCTGCTTCCAGAGATGTTTTCAGCATCAGATTAGCAAGTGATGAAGCAGAAAGACCAGAAACAGTTTGTCCGTCCTCTGAAACGCTTCCAAATATTTTCACTACAGAGCTGCTGCCTACTTCTGGTACACAGGATTCATTGTACAAACATTCCTCGCTGACTATTTCAGAGTAACGAGGATCCATGAAGTATTCCTGGTGGACTCTGTCACTCGCTGACTTGTCTTTGTTAGTCATTATCAGAAGTTTCTGGCTGTAGCTGTGTGAGATCTCTGAAGCTGTTAGCAACCAGTCGTCTGTCTTCTGTTTCTCAGTAAGTGCCAACAGGACGTCAAGATCCTGAAAAATAAAATAAAGCAAAGACTTGGATGAAGCAGGGATGTGTGTTCGATGAGGGAACCATTATTACAGGAAAACAGTTGTAGGAAGTCTGAATCTTCTCTGGTCTGTTTATGAGTTTTTTTTAGAAACCTTTAATACCGTCTATAAAACAGTAAAGAAATGATGTATCTATCACCCCTTAATCCAACTTCTGGACTCATCTTTTACAGTTCATACAGTATAAACTCACGTAATTTACTTCACAGCAGAGAGGACATTTAAAATGTGGTTCACATCATAAACCTCTTCACACCACACCACACTGATGTCCATCACACCACCTGGCTCTGCAGACCTGGTCAAAAACCCGGGAAGAGGTCATTGCATCACCATCTGTGATTTTGCCCCATCCCTCTAACCCTGTCTCCCTGCATACGAGCTAGCTTACCAGCTACCAACAAACTTACTTTCTGATCATTATATAAATAATCATATTTAATTATATTTATATATAACCACACCAGACTCAAATTAAATGGATTAAACAACTTTTGAAGTTCTGTATAATGACTCATTAATTTGAGTCAGGTGTTGGAGCAGGGAAACACTGAAAACCGGTAGGACTGCAACCCCCATCAGACAGACTTGAGTAGCTCTGATACACATCTATATTATCATATATATGAAAATTTATCTTTATAGAACTGTTATTAAATTAAGAAAAAAAGAACGGGAAAATAGATATAAAACAACTTTAAAAACAAGTTAACATAAATAATAAGATCTAGTAAAAAAACTATATATTATAGGAATATGTTAAATGAGAATAAGAATGAAATAAAAGGTGTCTGGGATATTAAACAAGCTAAGACAAGGTGGGACAAAGAAAGTGGGCATATGGTCAGGTGAAACCTGATCCATGTAAAGGAAAGAATGAATGGGGCCATGTATGGTGAGATTTTGAGTGAAAACCTCCTTCCATCAGCAAGGGCGTTGAAGATGAAACGTGGCTGGGTCTTTCAGCATGACAATGACCCCAAACACACCGCCCAGGCAACGAAGGAGCGGCTTCGTAAGAAACATTTCAAGGGGTGGCCTAGCTGGTCTCCAGATCTCAACCCCATAGAAAATCTTTGGAGGGAGTTATAAGTCCGTGTTTCTCAGCGACAGCCCCAAAACATGGTTGTTCTAGAGGAGATCTGCATGGAGGAACGGGCCAAAATACCAGCGACAGTGTGTGGAAACCTGCCAGAAAACGTCTGACCTCTGTCATTGCCAACAAAGGCTATATAACAAAGTATTGAGATGAACTTTTGTTGTTGACCAAATATTTATTTTTCACCATAATTCGCAAATTAATTAAAATCAGACAATGTGATTTTCTGGATTTTTTCCCTCTTTTAGTCTCTCATAGTTGAGGTAAACTTCTGATGAAAATTACAGGCCTCTCATCTTTTTAAGTGGGAGAACTTGCACAGTTGGTGGCTGATTAAATACATTTTTGCCCCACTGATATACACTGCTCACAAAAGATAAAGGAAACACTAAAATAACATCCTAGATGTGAATGAATGAAACATTCTTATTAAACACTTCGTTCTTCACATAGTTGAATGTGCCGACAACAAAATCACACAAAAATCACCAATGGAAATTTGTTAACCCATGGAGGTCTGGATTTGGAGTCACACTCCAAAATAAAGTGGAAAAACTACAGGCTGATCCAGCTTTGATGTAATGTTCTTAAAACAAGTCAGAATGAGGCTCAGTAATGTGTGTGGCCTCCACGTGCCTGCAGGACCTCCCTACAATGGCTGGCCATGCTCCTGATGAGGTGGCGGATGGTCTCCTGAGGGGTCTCCTCCCAGACCTGGACTAAAGCATCCGCCAACTCCTGGACAGTCTGTGGTCAACGTGGCGTTGGTGGATGGAGACACGATGTCCCAGATGTGCTCAGCTGGATTCAGGTCTTGGGGAACGGGCGGCCAGTCCATAGCATCAATGCTTCGTCTGGCAGGAACTGCTGACACACTCCAGCTACATGAGGTCTAGCATTGTCTTGCATTAGGAGGAACCCAGGACCAACCGCACCAGCATGTGGTCTCACAAGGGGTCTGAGGATCTCATCTCGGTACCTGATGGCAGTCAGGCTACCTCTGGCGAGCACATGGAGGGCTGTGCGGCCCCCCCAAAGAAATGCCACCCCCCACCATTACTGACCCACTGCCAAACCGGTCATGCTGGAGGACGTTCAGGCAGCAGAACGTTCTCCACGACGTTTCCAGACTCTAACACGTCTGTCTCATGTGCTCAGTGTGAACCTGCTTTCATCTGTGAAGAACACAGTGGTGAAGTTACCAATCTTGGTGTTTTCTCTGGTAAACGCCAAACGTCCTGCACGGTGTTGGTCTGTAAACACAACCCCCACCTGTGGACGTCGGCCCTCATGCCTCCCTCATGGAGTCTGTTTCTGACTGTTTGAGCTACACATGCACATCTGTAGCCTGCTGGAGGTCATGTTGCAGGGCTCTGGCAGTGCTCCTCCTGTTCCTCCTTGTACAAAGGTGGAGGTAGCGTCCTGCTGCTGGGCTGTTGTCCTCCTACGGCCTCCTCCACGTCTCCTGATGGACTGGCCTGTCTCCTGGTAGCACCTCCATGCTCTGGACACGACGCTGACAGACACAGCAAACCTTCTGGCCACAGCTCGCATTGATGAGCCATCCTGGATGAGCTGAACTACCTGAGCCACTTGTTTGGGTTGTAGACTCCGTCTCATGCTACCACTAGAGTGAAAGCACCGCCAGCATTCAAAAGTCACCAAAACATCAGCCAGAAAGCAGAACTGAGAAGTGGTCTGTGGTCACCACCTGCAGAACCTCCTTTATTGGGGGTGTGTTGCTAATTGCCTATTATTTCCACCTGTTGTCTGTTCCATTTACACAACAGCATGTGGAACTGATGGTCAGTCAGCGTTGCTTCCTAAGTGGACAGTTTAATTTGACACAAGTGTGACTGACTTGGAGTTACACTGTGTTGTTTAAGTGTTTCCTTTATTTTTTTGAGCAGTGTATATATTACAGCCTTTCTCAAAGTTTGGTCCCCGGTTCACTATTGGTCCGCACAAAAAAAAAAAACAAACAAACTACAAAATACAAAGGCAGAGGCTTCATACAAGGTGTCCTTCTTGATCGCCAAAGCAGGAAAACCTCATTCAGTAGGTGAGAATTTAGTTAAACCAGCTGCAAAGCTGGCGGTCAACATATTCTTTGGGGGAAATATATATATATATATATATATATATATATATATATATATATATATATGTATATATATATATATATATATATATATACATATATATATATGGAACTTCAGACCACAAGTGTTAAAACACGAAGCTGATTACCATGCATAGAGGATTCCACTGAGGACTAGTGAGCATCAGAGCCACTATCCAAGATGAAACATCTAAGTTCTATAGATACACCAGGAAGATGGCCCCAAGGGATGAAGCACTGAGTGAGTGTCTCAGGCAATGGAACCTGGAGGAGAATGAAAAGGAGGAGCCATCATGGAGGACAAACCCCTGCATGGGATGAACCACCACAAAAAGCTGAAGTGGCAGATATGAACAAGTCCTGCCAATAACTAGAAAGGACTGGACAGAAGGACGGCACAGAGGCGCTAATCATGGCAGCACAGCAGCGAGTCTAGAGTACCAGGGCAATCGAGGCCTAGATCTACCACACTAAGCAGGACGCCAGCTGCAGGTTGTGTAAAGAGGCCTCTGAAACAATCCAGCACCTCATAGCAAGGTGATAGATACTGGCAGGCAAAGAATACATGGATATATTAACCAAGTAGCCGGCACAGCGTACAGAAACATCTGTGCAGAATATAGACTGGAGACCCCTAGGTCACATTCAGAATCAAGGAGGTGGGGAATGAGAAAGCGAAGATCCTGTGGGACTTCCAGACACAAACCAACAAAATAGTGGTGGCCAACCAACCGGACATAGTGATGGATGTAGCCATCCCCATCGATGGAAATATCAAGAAAAAGGAACACGAGAACCTGGAGAAAAATGGAGGACTGAAGGACTGATAGAGGACCCGAGCTTGAGATGTACAGTCACACAGCCTACCCAGTGGAGATGGAGGGCTGGGTGAGGGAAGGGTTTTCTAATACATACTAATACATACTAATATATATATATATATATATATACACTACCGTTCCCAACACAGTTTGGGGTCACTTTGTCATGGGATTCAATAGGGAAGTGACCCCAAACTTTTGAACGGTAGTGTATATAGTATAATGAAAATGCAGTTTTGTATAGTATCATATAGTATATTACGTTACATCAATAATTACAATAACTAATAAAGTTTTCCTTGAAGCTCACCAACCTGTTCCTTCTTTGTGACACAAGCTGTGAAGTTTCCACTCTCCTGAAATCCACGCAGCAAACTCATCGGGCTCTGGTCAACGTTCAACCTGATGGAAGTTTAATCTGTTAATATCAGTTAAATCAACTGAATGATTTTTAGTTTGTTAGAGGTTGAACATCAGGAAGCAGTCTTTATCTTCGTCACTGACACATTAAAACATGAATTATCATGATGTTAAACTTCGGTTTCTCCCTGATGTTGTTTATGGCTGATGATGTAAGACAGCCTGTGTCATCCCACTTCCTGCTGGATCGAGACAAACAATTGCATTAAAATATATTTCTAACACTAAAATGTTTCACCTTATAACAAAATGACATGGAGAAAACATGTAACACATGTAATGGAAAATTTTATACACATGCACTTTGCATTGTTACAAAACCTTGTCTTGTGTTTTACTGAGGAAGGAGGATGACTTGTACCCAGATAAGAATTGAGTGAGCTCTCCACTTCCCCTTCCAATCTTCTAACATTCCTTTGAAACAGAGTACTAATGATTTACCTTGATGTGATCAGCTCATGCTGGCCTTTATAAACCAAACCCAAATCCATCTGTTCAGACTCGTGCAGCCAAAACGTCTTTGACTGTGGGATTCTCATTGCTGATCAGCTCTTAATTAAATACTTTGTTTGATTCTCACTTAGTGTGTGATCTTTGATAAATAAAATTCCACTACACACACACACATCTGGACAGGATCTGGACTCGTGTTACAGAATTAGACTAACTGGACAGAAGATTCTGGTCAAGCTCTCAGAAGGCTTTTGGAGGTAGGAGACAATGTCTGAGCTGGGTTGCAGCATCTGTGGTGGATGTGGTCTTTTCTCAGGGCCAAAACTACATTTTTCTATCTTTAACAAGTAAATATGAAATCCAAAGCTGGAAGTTCTGTTCTGTCAGTGTCTATCTTCTCCACTGGTAGGCAAGGCAAGGCAGTTTATTTGTATTACACATTTCATGTACAGGACAATTCAAAGTGCTTTACATAAAACAAAGACATTACCGATATTTAGAAATAGTAAAAGGCATCAACACATAATCACAATAAAATAATAAATTACATTAAAATGATTAAAAGCAAAATAAGTTAAAAAAGTTAACATGCAGATTTCATGCATAGGCGCATGCGAAAAGAAATGTTTTTAACCTGGATTTAAAAATGTCTACATTTGGGGAAAGTTTAATCTCCACTGGTAGTTTGTTCCACTTGTTTGCAGCATAACAGCTAAATGCTGCTTCTCCATGTTTAGTCTGGACTCTGGTCTAGACTAATTGACCAGAGTCTTTGGATCTAAGAGCTCTGCTAGGTTTATATTCTCTGAACATATCACACATGTATTCTGGTCCTAAACCATTTTGGGATTTGTAAGCAAGGAGAAGGGTTTTAAATCTATTCTGTGACTGACTGGAAGCCAGTGTAAAGATTTTAAAACTGGTGTGATGTGTTCAGATCTCTTAGTCCTGGTTAAAACTCTAGCAGCAGTGTTTTGTATGAGCTGCAGATGTTTAATGCTCTTTTTAGGAAGTCCTGTTAAAAGACCATTACAGTAATCCAGCCTACTGGAGATGAATGCATGGAGGAGTTTCTCTTGGTCTTTCTGGGAGACTAAACTTTTAATTCTGTTGATGTTTCTGAGCTGGTAAAAAGCTTCTTAGTGAAGCTTTGATGTGGCTGCTGAAAGTCAGATCTGAGTCTATCAACACTCCAAGGTTACGAACTTGGTTGGTGATTTTAAGAGCCCGAGTCTCCAGGTGTTTACCAATGCTGACCTTCTTCTCTTTGCTACCAAACAGAATAATCTCAGTTTTATCTTCATTTAATTGTAGTAAATTCTCCTTCATTCAGGTGTTTATTTGCTCCAGACACTGACACATTAAGTCTATTGGACTGCAGTCATCTGATGACAGAGACACATAAAGTTGTGTATCATCTGCATAAGTGTGATAACTAATGCTATAGTTCTGTAATATTTAACACAAAGGGAGCAGATACAAGTTGAACAGAAGAGGTCCAAGGACTGACCCCTGGGGGACTCCACAAGTCATGGCCACTCGCTCAGATTCATAGCTGCTGATTGAAACTAAATAACTCCGGCCTTCTAAACAGGACCTGAACCAGTTAAAAACCGCTCCAGAAAGTCCAACCCAGTTTTTCAGCCTGTTCAACAGGATTCTGTGATCTACAGTCATGAAGCAGGTGAAATACAACTTTCTCAATAATCTTGGAAATAAAAGCGGTTAGAGACATGTGAATGTTAAAATCCCCAGTTAAGATGAAATAAATAAATAAAATCAGTAGAGATAACCGACAATAATTCAAAAAATTCATCAATAAAATTTACACTGTGTCCTGGACGTCTGTAGATGATTAGAAATAGGATTTTAGGAACGCCCCTTAAAATAAAACTAAGATATTCAAAAGAAGTAAAATCACCCAATGAAATCTCTTTACACTGGAATGAATCTTTAAATAAGACAGCTTCTCCTCCCCCTTTCCTCCTGTTACATAGTGGTACATAGTTTATTTTATTTTTGGTTTTCTATTCAGAGACGAAACCGTTTCTTTTTCCTTTCTGACAGAGATCTCTTTGGTCCCAGATCTTTTCCTGTGCTCTGCTCTCTTTGCAGAGTTTAGTGATTTATGTAGTTTTTGTTTAATTTTTTTGATGCAGTAAATGTTTTTAGGAGATTGGTAAATTCTATTTATTTCCTGCTCTTGGGCTCAAATTTCTTTTTTCAGTTTTTTTTCATTTATGCAAAAACATAAGACAAACAAAGAATACAAACAAAGATAGAATGACCAAAATAAAATAAAATAAAATAAAACTTTAGACAGTTAAAATGTGTTGTAGAGCTCTGGGTCGCCCCCAGTCCCAGCTTGGAGAGAGCTCACCCAGAGCCCATGCTCCCCCAGAAACCCTCCCCAGACCAGTTCATCAGAGAGTTGGCATTCAGTTTATCACACAGCGCTCAGGGTCCACACATCCAGATCCCACGAGCTAAGAGCGTATCGTTAAACAGCTCTCATGCTTTTATTAGTGAGCTTCAAATCTAGTTTTACATAAATGTTTACTTGAATGAGTGACGTGAGTGAAGCGTCTCAGTTTCAACATCTGATATGTTATCTATGTTTTACTGGGAATAAAATGTTGGGTGATGAGATGTGGAAATGATGGTTTTCTGTTTTCTATACAGACTAAACAGGTAAAATGACTCAGACTCAGTAGGAATCAGGAAACTTTCTATAAACTGAACTGCCTGTAACTGGAATATTACCCCAGCAGTAAAATGTGAATGTCCAGACGAAGTCATAGCCAGTCAGCAGATGTGAGTGAGTCCGTAATCTTACAGCAGTTTAAAGTCAGAGCTGATTTACCTGTTTGTGTCTGCAGAGTGAAACAGTTGTCCAGGCGGTCTTTGGAGGCGATGCAGTGCAGCAACATCAGGCTCGACCTTCTCCCTCAGATCCTCCTTCATCTCTGCAACGTTCAGACAGTGTAAAGTTCATCCACAATGAACCCATACCCCCCCAACACACACACACACACACACACGCACACGCACACACACACACACACACACACACACACGCACACACACACACACACACACACAGAATTGTGGATATTTGATGTTATTTTACAGACTGGTAAAGGAGTTTTCTGGGACATTTATTCGGGTGGGTGAACAAGTCAGACCTGGTGGAAGTTACCAATGATCTTCTCATGGCCTCAGATACAGGACTCCTGTCTGGACCTGTTAGATCCTGGTGCTGCGTTCGACACCACAGATCACAACTTTCTGTTACACGTGTTATTGGGATTAAAGGAACTGCATTAGGCCGGCTAAAGTCATGTTTATTTGATAGAACTCAGTTTGTTAATGTAAACGATGAGTCTTCCTCACACACCAGAGTGAGTCATGGAGTTCTTCAGGGTTCTGTACTTGGACTGATACTTTTCCTTTAGCACATGTTTCCTTGGGTAACATAATTAGACAGCATGGTATAAACTTTAATTGCTATGTGGATGAAATTCAGGTTTTATGTCTCCATTGGATCTTAATGATCTCAGAGTTCCAGATTTGTCCCAACAGAGCACTTTGTTCTCAGACTGCATCTTTACTTCTGGTTCCTAGAGGGTCTAAAAGCAGAATGGGAGGCAGAACATTTAGTTACCAGAGCCCTCTCTGTGGAACCAGCTCCCAGTTTGGTTTCAGGATGCAGACATCCTCTCTTTCTATTTAAGACCAGGCTTAAAGCCTTCCTTTCTGAAAAATCCTAGGTGTGGTTGGCAATCCCGTAAGTAATATGAAGTCATTTTATTGTCCCTAATGGGAAACTTTGTTTACTCAGTCATGCCCCCATAGGCCTGGACTGCTGAGGGACGTGTCACGATGCACTGAGCTCTTCCTTCCTTTTCATCTCTGCAGAGTCACGTGACTGACGGACTCATCATCAGTCATACTGTTGTGTAACAAACGTGTACAAGATTACACCTTTTATGTTATGTTTCTTTAATCCTGCAAGTAAGGAAGAGGAACCAGTTGTGTAAGAATTACAGTTAAAGATGTCTTTCTGATAGAAGGGAGTTCTGTGAGAGTGATGCAGGTTAACAACATCCTGATTTTCTCTCCACATTTTAGACATTATCCGACAAATTTATTAAATGTTTAATAGTTCATCAAAGAGGCGTTTCTTCAGACACAGTGAAAAAATACCCTGTTGAAATAAACCCAGAACATGTCAGGAACCAGGTCCCTGACAAAAGCCAGTCACCACCTGGATGTCTCCAAGTAACACATCCTTTTACTCAAACTGATGCATCTTCTCTTTTCTGTTGAAGACACACAGCAGTCGGGAAAAGACGGCAAAACAGAGAACCATTCTTCCTTCTTAACACAGAGGAACCATATCTGACAGTTTGCAATATTTATGATCTCATGAACGTCTTCAGCTGAGTGAAAACTCATCAACTGTCAGGTGACGAGCTTTCACCGTGAGCGGTAGAATGTGCTGTACGTTAGAAAGATAAACGATTCCAACGTTAGATGGACGTAATTCTTACACAATCTTCCTTTAAGATAAAAAGAGTTTAATACCAAACTGTCCGCTGAGGCCAAGGAGGCTGAAGAGGATCAGGATCTGCAGAGTTCTCCATCTCCTCAGTCCTGCCATCATGCTGCAAAAACACAATATACAATTAGTAGTAATGGAACAAGACGTAACTAAGATATTTAAAAATATCAACTTTAACCAGTGTTGTTAGTTTTCTGATAAAAATGGGGATTATATTAAACCACAGAGGTGAGGGTCGTAATGACCGCTGACAGGTCCGTTTCTGTGTAGGGGGATGAAGAAAGAAAAGGCTCCTTTATCTTGATCTGTAACATTCATTTTTATCCTAAATCTAAATAAAACAAAGTGTAAAGCTTCTCTGCAGAGTGAAGGATGCAAAAAGCAAAATAAATGATATCATCATAAATATCAACGGCATCCTGGATGGTTCAGCTGGTTGAGCTACGCTGGTTATAAATGTCAAAATTAAGGTATGTCAAGGACTTTATGAGGCTGGCAGTCCTCATCATAGTAGACCCAGATTCCCCAACCATGACCCCGTACTGCATGTCTTCTTGTTTATAAAACCAGACAAAATAAGATAAGACAAGACAAGACAAGACAAGACAAGACAAGACAAGACAAGACAAGATAAGATAAGATTAAATAAAATCTATATAGAAGTCTATCTAACAGCATATATACAGAATGAGTTTACATTATTGCTCGTCTGTGTGTGTTATTAGTTCTCGTTGTGGCTACTGGCAGCAGATTGTAGAGTCTGACAGCAGCAGGAAGGAAGGACCTGCCGTATCTCTCCTTCACACAGCGGGTGAAGCAGCCTGTCCCTGAAGGAGCTGCTCAGTGTTGTTAAAAAGTCCTGCATGGGGTGGGACGTTTTCTCCATCAGAGACGAAAGCTTAAGATTGTCCTCTCCGGTCTACCTCTGTGATTTCCAACTTGTCTCTCAGAAGTGAGGCTGTATGGTTTGAAGACACTGGAGAAATAAAAAAACATGATTCTCACAGTGCTGCCAGCCTTCTCCAGGTGAGAGAGGGATCTCTGTAGGAGGTAGATGAACACATCATCCACCCCAACACCAGGCTGGTAGTTGAACTGTAGCAGGTCCATATATGGGCTCACCAGAGGCCAGAGATGGACAAGAACCAGCCTCTCCAAGGTCTTCATCAGACGGGATGTCAGTGCAACCGGCCTGTAGCTGTTGGGGTCCTTTGGGTTTGGGGTCTTTGGAACCGGTACCACGCAGGATGTTTTCCACAGCGGTGGAACCAGTTTCAGGCTCTGGTTGAACATGTGACACACTATCCCACACAGCTGGCTGGTCTGCACAGGTCTTCAGAAGCCCGAGCTGATTCCATCTGGACCTGCAGCCTTCCTTGTCTTGATCCTTCTGAACTCTTCCCTCACCTGGTTTGTTGTGAGGGACAGGCTGGGCAGGAGGTTGTAGGAGGAGGGGCGGCACGCTGGACAGGAAGTGTAGGAGATGTGCAGGGTGGCTGTGGACTGAGGTTTGTGGTGAGGGCGGCCTGGACAGGTGGAGGAGCAGATGGCAGATTGGGAGTTGGGTTCCTTGTGGCCAGAGATGGTTTTAAGGCCCCTCCAGATTCCACTGATATTGTTCCCACTATGAAATAAACAACTCTAAAACTTTAAACTTTTAAATGAATAAATTACTGGCAAACTGGAGGATTGAATCAAAGATCCAGTCCGTTGGTTTCCTTAGCTAGGTCATTATTTTATGAACGGGTTAATATGAACAGTTATTTTGGATGGTACTGATGCAGGTTTGTTTTAATTGGATCACAGTGGATTGGATTAAATTGATTATGTCTGTGAAGTGACTTGAGATGAATTAGTGCTGTATAAAAAAAGCTGAAATTATACTCTGTCAAATATCAGATCCTGATGTCCTGAAAAATTCAAATAAATAAATTTAGAGCAAACTATTCAAAACAAATACATATCTAATCAGTTTGATTGATTAACCCTTATGCCTTGTTAAAAAGTCATATTATGTATTTTATATTTAAAATGCAAAAAAATATCAAAGTTTTTTTTAAAAACATTTTTTCATTAAAAGGTTCACTTTTAATTGATAATGAGTGAATAAAAATAAACTAAAATGTCTGTGATGGACTGGTGACCTGTCCAGGTGCACCCTGCTTCTCACCTGCTACATGCTGGGTTAGGCTCCAGCTTCTCTGTGACCCCTGATGGACCAAGCTCACTTTTTTTCATCATACATTGGTTATTTTAAAAACACTGTAATTCAACATTTTAAACACAAAGTTGACTTTGACAATCATCACCAGCCTGTCCATCTGATTACCACTGAAAAGATTGATTTTGTAGCATTTTAATGTTTTTATAATGTCAGATTAAAGAAAAAAAAGTTATGTTCAACATTTGTAGTCTGGACTTTAAACTACAATAAAATGATGAAAATGTAATATTTTTACCATTTTTTTATTTCTTTTAATAAAAGGATTCTCTTTAATTTGGTATCATGATTGAATGAATATGAATTAAGATTTAACCTTTAAGATGCCGGCTTTGATCATGTCCCGCTAAAGGTTTTTTTTTTTTTAAAGCACACTATGAATCAGTATTCGTAAACAAATTTGCTCTGGGTGTTTTAACGGTCTGCCACATCTGGGTGAGATGATGTGGTGTTTTTGCTTTTTTATTTCACTCTGGCCGTCCTGGTTAGCCGGTTCTTGGCGGGGTCAGTGGCTGCTGTACCCTGTGACCGAGGGGGAGGCTCTGGCTGGGGCTTTCCTCTGCCGCCCTCTGGGTGGGTTCGGGGGACGTCTTCATGGTGGAGTGGCTCCAGGATGCTGCTGATGGCCCGGGTCTCTGGGCCGCCCTAGTCTGCCTCTAGCCTCCGTAGAGACGTGGTCCCATCTGCAGGATCACACTCATCTCTGATCCTTCCTCCTTCCTCATCCTCTGCATGCTGAAAGTCACTGAGGTGTCCAGTGGGTTTATACACTAAGAGATGCTTTGGTTCAGGTGTGTGTGTTTCTGGTACTTTGGTTGTTGTTGTCTTGGTTATTTTTAGGAACTCCTGATGATTGTCTGCTTAGTTTACCTGTAAAAGCTGTAGGAAATTCTCTGCTGTGTTTCTGTACAGGTGTAGCAGCTGCTTGTCTGCTGTTAGGTTGAATTAAAGCTCGTTGCTTCTATCTGCTGGATCTTTGTCTCCTCTTCCTTTATTTTACTTTCTTTTTACTTCTCTTTATTATTCAAATTTTTTTCTGTCCCCTCCAGTCAGGTCCAGCAAGATTACATAAATTCCATTATTCAAAATAAATAAAAGATATAAAAAATAAAAATGAAATAAATCAGATTATCAGGAGGAGCCTTATACCCATAAAGCTCCTCTTGGTAAAGCAAACTTGTTCAGTACAACACAGCAGCCAGACCATCATTCTGCCACCACCGTGCTGGACAGGACAAGAAAAAAAGTCTAACTGATTTATGCATTTCGTCTGGTTTACCACTCACTGCTCAACATAACACAAACCAGAATAAAATGACCAGATTTTGAGATTTCTGTCAAATGTCAGGATTACAGGTCACCGTGACGACGAATAAATAAATAAAACTGTAAGTATGCTCTAATATAGATAATATGGTCTGATGCTGACATGTTCATGATAAAATAGAGTGTGTGTGAATGTGTGTGTGTGGCCATGTTTGTACATGTCAGCAGATCATTGGGCTGGAAATCGGTACCCCCTTTACTTCTCTCTGGTCATACACACTGACCCACATGCACACCCACAAAATACACAAACACAGTCTCACATAAACACACGTAGTACACACACACACACATGCACACACACTTATCACAAACTTAGAGGCAAGAGTCCTCACTATATCAGTAAACTTACTATATATGAAACCAGAAGAAAGAAAAACACAAAGAAAGAAAAAACTAATAAAAATGACATCATTAAAATACCCCCAGGGGTCACAGATGTTTTTCTTTTACATTAGCACGCAGTACTTTTCGTTCCTTCATAAAAAAGGGATGGTCCGAGAGAGAACACAGCCCGTTAAAGCCGTTCTGCTCAGTTTCTTTAGGTGCTTCTACTCTGTATCTGTCCCTCTCAACATCAAGTCAACATAACGCACACACACCTGACAGTCATTTTATTTCCATGTTAACAGAGGAAGTGTGTTGTTGTAACTATGGCTTTAACGGATTCATTACAAGTGCAGACAAAAAGGTTTGCTGTAATCAGAAATGGTGTTAAGCTTTACTGTTTTGGCTGCTTGTGTTTAGACTGTAAAGTCAGATTAACATGATTTATTGGTAATTTATTAGGCATAAATAAACTCCAATTCATTTTCATGACTGAATTATTAACCGCTACAGCTCATTATTAAGAGGACGTTAGGGTAATTGTGGCTCAAAAAGGATAATTTAATCTTCTTCATTTAGACAATTTCATCTGCATTTTGCCTCTGTCCACTGTAATGTGACGTTCATCATGTTATTCACGGGAAACCTGGTGGACCTGACATCCGCTGGGTTATCCGCCGCCCGGTGGGCTCCATCTGAGAGCATAAACGCTTCCTCATCACTGTTGACGGTGTTTTGGGCCCGTTTTCTGGTTGTTTTTACCTCCTCAATTCATCTTTTGTGTTTGGTGTACCTGACATGGCAGGTGCAACGACACACTTCCTCTGTTAAACGTGGAAAGAAAATCATTGTCAGGTGTGTGTGTTATGTTGACTTGATGCTGAGAGGGACAGATACAGAGTAGAAGCACCTAAAGAAACTGAGAAAAACGGCTTTAACGGGCTGTGTTCTCTCTCGGTCCATCCCTTTTTCGCGAGCTAAAGCAGCAAAAAACAATCTGTGACCCCCGGGGGGCTCCGTATTAAAAAAAAAATGTGCAAATATTTAAAATATTCAGAGTTTTAAACGTTAGTAAAGACCAGTGAGAAAAAAAAACCTTTAAAAAACGCTTTTATCAGACTCACCTGAAAGCTCAGCAGGGGTGGAACTGAGACGACGATGATGATAATGAAGGTTTCTGTAGAATAAAGGAGTTTTATATCAGTTCAGTGTTGTAATACCTGAGTCATCCTGGAAAGGAGGAGTTTATGTAAAGACCCGCCTGAAAACTGTGTTTGAGGCAGTTTTAGAAATTTGATCCTGTTAAATAAAAAGATGATGGAAGTAGACGGTAAAAATAAAACTTCTTGGCTTTACAGCGTTAACACTAGTGATGCGCGGGCCGCCCCCTAACCCGCGGGTCCCGCGGGTTACCCGCGGGTCGGGTTGGGGCGGGTCAAAGAATTTTCGCTTCACTGCGGGGCGGGTTGGTGTGGTTTACTATTCTGAAATATCTAGTTCTATCTATTAATTTTATTTTTTGTCAAACTGAAAGTAAAGACCTTAATCAGTGTCTACATTTTGTTACTATAACATGTAAGACAAAATATTTATCAGTTATTTAAACACAGGTCACGTTTTATAACGTAATGTCCACGTAGGCGCGTAGTAGGCTACGCAGGCTACGTGCAGAAAGTGCCAAGCAGACAAGCAACAAAAGATGGAAGAAGAAGTGTTGAATAACATTCGTTCAGGAGTTTACGTCCTTAAAAAGAAGAAGGTTCAGCGAGGTAATCAGTGCAGACAACAGCGGCAGCATTAGCTTTATAACACTTAAACGCTTTAAAACACTTTATTTATTTGCTTATTTATGTTTATAGGCTTAACGTTCAAATGAAAATACATTTTGTGTTGCCAGTTTCCAGTGCCAATTTAGGAGACCATATGCACCTTTCTCAGACAAAATAAAAGCATTCGTCAATATCATGTGTTTTAATGGGGCGGGTCGGGTTAAAAAAATAAAAGCGGAGGTGCGGGGCGGTTTGCTGCGGTCCAATTTTTTTAAAAGAGCGGGACCCGCGGGTCGGAAAAAACCCCGACCCGCGCATCACTAGTTAACACCACTTATTCTCAGTATGTTGCACTTATAACACGCTACCTACACAGACAGGTTTACTCACCAGCAGCTACGTCTTCATACTCGCTGCTGTGTTTGTGTTTATATATATATATATATATATATATATATATATATATATATATATATATATATAACGATATATTTAATAACACATTAATTTATTTAATTATAATTTTTATTTAAGTAATTATTTAATGATATATTTAATTAATTCATTGTATCACTTTTATGTCTTTTTGTGTGTGTGTGTGTGTGTGTGTGTGTGTGTGTGTGTGTGTGTGTGTGTGTGTGTGTGTGTGTGTGTGTTGTCCTGGCAGCTGCCATACCCAGACTCTTCCATCACATCACCAGATGGTGAAGTGCGATCCGTCCCTCCAGAGAACGGGTCTCCAACTAAACTTAAAACCTGCCTCCTTCTTGGACCATCCACAGTGTCTGTACATACCAACTGAGACGAGGTCCATGATCTGCCCAGTGGAACATGTGTGTGTGGTACAACCGAACATTGGACTGTAAGGTTCATAATTATTTCATTCAACTGAAATAAAAAAAGTAAAAAAAAAAAAGAAATACAGACCGAAATGCAGTCTTAACCGTAATAAATAAACCAGAACAGACACATTATTCATGCTCTGACATCCATCGGTGAGGAAGCTCCGCCCTCTGACAGCGGTGTGTAAATGTGTGTTTGCATGGTTGAGAGGTTGAAGGTTTACCACTGTGTACACGATTAAAAGTTTATATATGCGCTGTTGGTTTAGACTTTTAAACTCTATCAGAAATGGTGACCCAGGTCCCTCCTCTTCTAGTCTGGACTTACAGAATATGCTGAGGTGGGTAAAGTAGCTAAAATTATACTCAAAAGTACTGTTGCTTTAGCAAAATATGACAAGTACAAGTAAAACGTAGTCATCCAAATAATTACTCAAGTAAAAAGTACTTAATAAAAAACTACTCAAGTACTGATTACTTCCTGAGTAACGTCAGATTTATTGTTCTTTTAAATTAAATGTTAATTAAACATTAATTTTAAACAAGGAAAACAAATGAAGGCGTCCACCACATTAAATAAAATATTCTTTTTTTCCACTGTCACACTATAATGTGAGATCTGGGTCTGACTTGGATCAGTTATACTTCCTTCACAAACTCCTTCTCCTGATCAGTGCCGACCCGTTCTGGGTCACTGGGTCACCTCCTCAGTACTTTTACTCTTTAAGGAATAAGCTTGTAGCCACTTGGTGTAGTAATCACATAAGTACTACCAGTACTACCAGATGTGGTTTTAAGTTTCCCCACCAGATCCATGCCAAGTAGTTAAAGGAATATAATTTAGTTTTTAAGACTTATGTAAACTATTTCCTCTCATCGTGACAGAGGAAGTAGTTCTTACCTTTACTGGTGTGTCCTCCACCTCTTGTTTGATCTGGACTATGCTGGTCTGGCTGCCACAAAAGGACTCACCTGAGCGGATATAATACTCATAACGTAAAACTACAGAAGGTTTTGAAATGCATTAAAGCTCCATCTGATTTATAAATTCATGTTCATGTGGAGTTGTTGTGTATTAAATGTTGTTGTTGCCCCTGCAGGACATTAAGCATTGTACAAACATAACAAAGTCAAGAATCTAAAACTAAACCCTGACCCACAAAGTCATGTGTTCAGACATTACAGGCCAGTAAAACCTTTGTGAGATTTCTTCTCTTGTCTGGTTTTTGACCACAGTGTGCTGGAAAACTAGAACCCACAGATCAGGACACAAGTTTTATTAAACATATTTCCACAGCCAGCATGTTGAACTCTGACTCACATTAATGTTGAAAGTCAGAATAAAAACAGGAAGGTTTAACCTTCAGCTTCCAGATAATAATGGAGGCAGTTACATAATCTCTGCTTATATCAGGGTGACTCGTGTGTTGTGTGCTGAAAGAGGGGAACATTAAATACTTTATGATGAATTATGTTGTAACTACATGATGAGACTGGATGCAAATTGAGTGATAAGAAAATTAATTTCCATGAAAGCTGCAGAGAATGATCCACCATAAAAAAGGCTGTTTTGCATAAACGGTTCACCAATAAAAAAATAAACTGTTCAGATCAGATGTCCATGTTGCACTATTCAATACTCCATACCCACCAGACGACGTGGTGGAGGGAGCGTGGAGCTCCTTCTTTAACAGACTGCTGCAGGAGAAATTCTAAGTGCTCATTTATGCTGAAATAAATATGCAAACTTTGGCTTTCTGCCTTCATTACGTGCATATTTCAGTCAGTTTTCAGAGATGGACGAGTACCCAGATGCAGCAAACAGAGCTCCAGGTACTGTTGGGTAAAAGCTGAGGTGTGACCAGTGAAAGGAACAAAGAAGAAGAAGCTGCAACGTTCTGATGGCCTCACAGACCACCACCATCCTCTGTATTGTCTAATTACATTCAAAGTCAGCATAAATGAGGCTTTGTGGCTTTATGGCTCATTTATGATGACTTTTTGTACAGAAATAGCTAGCTCCACTTCAAGCATAGTCAGACATCACTGCCCACACGTGTCCTTCATGTTGACATGGTAGTTAGCCGGTACGTCCACCAGAGGGCAGCACAGAGTGAATCCCTGAGTTCTGACATCAGTTTCAGACGATAAACATGGTGACGGAGAACGAGATCATGATGCTGTACATTCTCAGAGACATAAAAAGATGCAGTGAAGTCATCGTACCATGTTTTCATTCCCACCTTCCACTCCGCCTGCAGCTGCGTATAAAACCATGAGGCTGTGACTGAAATGGATGCCTGGGGAGTTTTTTAAGATGAAGAAAACAGTAATCACTGACTCCAGCTTTTGATAAAGTGCTCCTTGTTTAATAGATAAGTCTTGCTAACCGTGTTCAGCTAAAAGCTCAGCATGATGCTGGTTAGCTCTGAAATGAGAGCTAACTGGAACTGGGATCATTTATGGGATCCTTCCAGACTTAATGTCACCAGATATGTTGGTACCCATCATAAAAGACGAAGCTGGTTAAAGAAAAAAGGAGGGTAATTATTGGCCTGTAGCCATGTCTATTACTTTAATCGAGGTTCTTGAAAGGACTATTTTAATTATGATGGAATATGATGGTGGCAGGTAAGTGACACTAATGCTGTAGGTGAAGTAGTTCCGGAGAGACGGCAGATTCAAACTAGACGCGCCCAAACATTTCTACTTTCATTCAATTGTATTTTGTGCCAGCCTAATCAAAACATTCTTTAAAGTAGGACTATAGTGTCTTTAAAAGGTTAACTCTGGAGCACAGCGGGGAGGATTTGGCCAGCCTGACAGATTTTATAGATCGTTGTTACGACAGAATCGTCATGGGGAAACCAAACAATACGTCCACCCCCTCCACCGCATCTAAGTCCAAGAGACAGCGAAATGAGGATTCACCTGGAGCTATTTCACCAACGGGGAACGACTCAACAGATGTTCTGATCTCTATAGATAAGAAACTCAGTAGTTTTGATGCGCGTTTGAGCCTGGTAGAAATTCTCCACAAGGAGTTCCAGGCGCTACGTGAATCATTAGAATTCAGCCAGAAGCAGGTGGAAAGTCTGGCTGCAGAAAATGCTGGTCTCAGAGAGACGGTAAAATCCCTCACTGAGGGCTTGACCAGTCTCTTGGAAGAAAATAAGAAGATGAAGGAAACGGTGATCTGCAGGCACGGAGCATGAGAGAGAACCTGGTATTTGCAGGGATTCCAGAGCAGACGGAGGAGGACCCCGAGACCACGGTGAAAAACTTCATCAAAACCCACCTGAAGCTCCCGGAGGAAACGATGAAAAACATCTCCTTTCACAGAGTCCATCGGCTCGGCGGGAGGAAACCCGGGTCCAGCAGACCAAGACCTTTTATAGCGAAGTTCGTCAGCTTCAAACAGAAGGAGCAGGTGAAGAACCAGGGCCGCGAACTGAAGGGGACCAACTTCGGAGTAAACGACCAATATCCGAGAGAGATTCTGGACCAACGGAGAGTCCTGTTTCCCATCAGGAGGAAATTCATCACGCAAGGTGCTCGCGCTGTCATCGCGGTGGATAAATTATTTATTAATGGACAGCTGTACCGCGACCCGGACATCACTCCGTGGCTCTACTGACTTGGTATGTGCTTTAATTTTCCTGTTTTCTCACTAGATCATGTTATATCCATAAAACTGCCATAAAAGATAATTTAGTTAACAGTAAATCCACTGCCCGTCTCCACTACACTGCTCTCAGCACAGATGAGTTTTTTAAATTACTTTTTTTCTTTGGCACTGTCGCTATTTTCACTCTTTACACTTCTTCTCTCCGACCCTTTAACGGTTAACGGTAACACTTGTCATTATATTATATACACATCAGCACTTTTCATGATTCACAGGAACACACACAGAACAGCACAAGCGCACATACATCTCTGTCACAACCAGCTGGCAGATACACATGCACGCAGAGAAGCAGTGGGATGCACGCACACACACTTCAGTAATATGCATATAGCCTCATCTCTGTAGTTGGTTCATGAACGAACTCACATTAGTCATTTGGAATGTGCGTGGAGCTGGCACAAGGGAAAAGAGGTTAAAAATTTTTAATCGTTTGTAAGAAATGAAAGCAGATATAATATTACTCCAAGAGACTCATTTATCAAACTCAACAATAGATCTTCTCTCAACAACCCAGTTTCCACACGTGTATTCAGCTTGTTATAATTCTAGGCAGAGAGGAGTAGCAACTCTTATTAATAGAAGGTTAAATTTTGACATAGATAATACAATCATAGATCCAGAAGGCAGATTTATAATAGTTACATTATCTATTAAAAATGTTAAGTTATGTATCGCAAATATATCTGGTCCAAATGTAGATGATCCCTCCTTCTTTCACTCCCTCTTCGCCTCACTCTATGGCAGTGTTTCTCAATCCTGAGGGGTATTGCACGAAACCAGAATAAAGAAATACAGGATAATTAAGCAAGCCCAGCTTGACCTAGCTTGCGCGGCCTATCCTGGCTTAATTGGTTGCACGTTTGCTCGTGGTGGTCATTGTCTCCGATGCAGACATAATAACCTCGCCGGCAGTTTTTTTCTTCAAGGCGCGCACGTAAGCCCTTTTGAAAATACGTCTATGACCGTTAATATATAATTAAAACCGTCGTTATGTTCGGCTAAGGCTCGCATATCACATAGATCGGCCTGAAATTGACTTAAAGGGTGAGAGACAAAAACTCTGTTTCTAGACAAATGGATTCTGGCCGGTTTATGGAGGGTGTAAGCATCCTGCTCTGCTAGGAAATCTCTGACTTTATCAACTTTAACTTTCTCCCCCGTTTCACCTTGCACCCCCCTCTGGAGTCTACCCGGATGGGCCGGGTTGTAATAGACTCTTTTCATGACCTTATTCTCAGCCATCCTGCCTTCCGCAAGCTCTAAAGTTTTACTGGGAAAAAGAGAAACGAGAACACTTCTTTATTGTGTTTTCTTTTATTTTTTCACTCAACAGCATATAAAAATAAGCATACATGTTTATTCAAGTAAAATATGAATAAGTGTTACTTTAAAGGAAATATCAACCCTCTCAGACAAACTTGTAGCGCTTATACACACATGGCGGTGTACAAACAACACCCTTTTTTTTATCTATTCTTTTTCATTTCCACTCACATCATAAAGAAAAAAAAGAAAAAGGAAAAGAAAAACTAAGCTTGGATAATCGCTAAAGCACGGTCTAAAATCACATCTTCTAAATGAGTGTGAATGACAGCGTGTAATCTCTGCAGTTCAGCCGCGGTATTTACAGGCAGATTGTGTTGTAAACGGAAACTCACTGCATCAACAAACAAGGCATAAAGGGTGAACAGATGAATAGGTTTTACATCACAGGAACATTTAACCCATTCTTTTACAATGTTTTCAAAAGTCTCAGACAAACTTGTAACGCTTATACACACAGCGCGATGTACAAACGACTCCCAGGATTTGTGAATAGCTTGAGTACGAACTTGGTGTAAAATGTTTTCCAGTTTCTGAGTTTCTATCTCAGTCGTAACAACCTCCACACCTCTTTGAGCTAA
Organism: Melanotaenia boesemani; assembly: GCF_017639745.1. Taxonomy (NCBI): domain Eukaryota; kingdom Metazoa; phylum Chordata; class Actinopteri; order Atheriniformes; family Melanotaeniidae; genus Melanotaenia; species Melanotaenia boesemani. Next base: position 35,465,741 of record NC_055692.1, on the reverse strand, counting down.
AACACTGTTTTTAATCACCTGCTCCAGAACCTCTATTAACCGATAGCTGATTATGCAGTTCTCAGAATACTTTGATAGTTTTCTCCAGTAATTCCCCCTTTTTTTTATCCTAAACCCTTAAAGATTAATTACCTCTCCAATACTCATTCACTATTAAAAGTTGCTCCATTTTAGCTACACCCTGCTCAACCAGTCTAACATCTGATACATATCCTCAAGTCTCCTCACTGATTTGAGCTCATGTAAAAGAGTCTCGGCTACGGTTTTGACTTTACCGTCTTCAGATTGGATGTTGCGCAGAATTAACAGACGTTGAATGGCTGGAATGAACCGAGGGGTGCAGAGACCTCTCATGAGACCGTGAAAGTTGTCACTGTAGTAGTCATCATCAAGCACGTCCAGACACTGGTGCTCTTTCTGACTGGGGTGGTTAATCTCACATCCGTAACAGTTGTCCTCCCTGAACTTACGGAGGACGCTAGTGAGTAGATGGAGAACCGCCGCCTTTACAGTGTTGATGAACGTGGATGACGCCCAGCCATCCGACTCGTCCTCCAGGCTCTCTACATCTCCCGCGGATGAGGAAGGAGAAGCGGGCAGCGATACAGCAGAACTGCACCATATAGGATCCTGAGGCCCTGTAGAGGACGCGTGCAGGGAACCCTCATACCCCTCATCCACGGCCAGCTCCAACATCACGGGTGGTGCTGGCTCGGGATCCTGAGCGTGTCCCTCAACCCTGCTTCCTGACAACAGCGAGGCTGAGCACTCCGTGTCCTGAGAGTGCACCAGGTCCACGGCTCCAGACAGCAGCGAGGGTGAGCAGTCGGAGTCCTGAGACGGGTCTAGCGACCCCAGGCTGTGAGCCCTGCGCTGGGGAGACTGAAGAGGCATTCTTGGACGGAGCAGGGATCCGATCAAAGAACTCGGTCAGACATCTCTGGCTGCGGGGTCGGACTGTATCACGCATCTTTCTCTCTTGCATCGTGGGTCCTTCCAGAATCTAGGTTAAAAGAAAATGTACTGCTGCAGCTTCTTTTATCACGCTAGGTGACTTTCTCACTCCCCCGGTAGAACCCGAGCCAATAAGAACGTGTCGTGTGGTAGGTGGGGTCGGAGGAACAGCCAATGGAAGAAGATGGAGGCGTAGTCCTCAAAAATCTCAGGCGTAGTTGGAAAACAGCCAATGGAGGAAGGAGGAGAAGGCGTGGTCTACAAAAATAAGTTTTTTTTCACCTATATGGCGTCTTTCCAGTTGCAACAGTCGCGGAAGAGGGTACTAATCTTGTCGCTATTTTCTTCTATTTTTTCAGTCCAGGCAGCGTGAGGCAGTGTCAACACCGTCTGGAAGACACCGCATTCTGAATTAAAGAACTCCCAAATAAAGTGCTCTTGATCCCATGGATCACTGAGACTCCGGAGGCTGGCTCGGAAAAACCAGCGGCCTGAGGTGGTGGTTTTTGACTGCCACACAGCGCTATAACGAGGCCTTCCTCCGCCGTCCCTCTCTGAATTGCTCGGGGAAAACCCTGGTCTAGACCACTTAGGAGGAGAGGCCGCTGTATGCTCGTATTCACCTGAGGAGCCTAGCTCAACCTCTCCACGCCACTGCGGGACCACTATCTTTAGCACTCCCCAGTCGCTGGAGGTCAGAGACGCTACATTCGGTAAAGTTCTGAAAGTTTCATTCCCATCCACCTGGTACATACAGAGTTCTCCCGTCTCATACTTGAACATGTACCCCCACCGGCCGCTCACTCCGTAGGGAGCTAGAGACCATTCGTCGCGCAGAGACACGGACGAAGGCATCTGGACCCGTTGGTAATGCACAACTCTCTTCACCGGAGCTCCGGGTATCGAGCGCGTCGATTCATAGATGGTTACAGCAGTCTCACTGATCACCGGAGGAGTACTCTCGACCCTGATGCACCTCGGTTACTCATCGCTGCTCGCGTCAGGAACCGCTTCACCTCCACTGACAGTCTTGGTTTCTCATCTTCTCTCCATTTTTTTCTCTCTCCGTACTTTGCTACTGTAAAAAAACAGCTTCTCTTCTTATTTTGACTGTTTTTCCCTGACATGCCCCGACATGCCCTCGCCGGACCGACCCACCTCATTGGCTTTAAAACCGTGGAAGAGGCGGGGATCCTGGCTGTGACGCAGGTTCCGGCTGATGGCGACATTTCCGGCTGATGACGACATTTCCGGCTGAGGAGGGACTTAAGGTCTCTAGCAGGGGGCGGGACTTCCGGTTAAGGAGGGACTTCTGGTGATGACGTGGCAGCTTCTGATTATTCGATACCACCTGTCAAATCAGTTTGACGAAAGGTGGCCCATATATCTCTCTTAGAATCACTGCTGGACTGAATGGGAACCAGAACCGGAGACATTTAGTTTTTAAGTGGTTTATTTCTCTAAACATGTAAAAGTCTGAGTTGCAGGCTTCACCATGAAAACATGTTTCTGTTGTTGCGCCATATAAACTAGTTTCCATCTGAGGAATCTTGCTTCTGGATGGTCCGACGTGAAGAGAAACGCCAAAAGAAAGGGGAGGTGACCTGTTTTCAGATACGTTGTGAACCTTTTTCCATGTTTTGTTAATTTGGCTGTTATTTGAAAGATGAATAAATGGCTCATTTTTCTGACCTTGTATGTTTTTAATGTGGCAGAATTGGTAGAAGAAACAGTTTGTTGTTAGATTTCATTTATTTCCTCAGAACTAATCGACTTATTTGTCTGATTCTGTGAAAGCAGCCTCTGCAGATGTCAGCAGTCTTCTCTGCTTAATTTGGAGTATTTTTATGTATAATTAATGAGCAAAGACACAAACATGACCTGTAAATAAAAATTAATGTTGCCTGGATTTTATGCTCAAAGGCGACAAATTTAGCCTCCTGATTTGCTGCAGTTTTCCATGTCATGTTTTCTTATTTCCGATGTGGTTTGTAACTTTTAGAAGTCAAACACCTGAGATGGTCTCCTGGGAATGAACCTTTAAACTAACTCACTCCAAAAGCAGCCGAGTTAGAGACACATGATCAAGCTAAATGTTCTAGTCCTCCGTTAAATCAACCTGTTCCAGCCACATGTTGGTAAACAGTTTACTGACCACCACCGCATTTCTACTTCACCCTGATGATCAAGACGAGAAATAATTGGTTAAAAGAAGCATTTCAGGGTTATGTGAAGAGCTTTATTTGCAGGAGCATTTTAAGCTTTATCTGAAGACACATGTTAGAGTCACGTTCTGCTGATGCTGTAAAGTCGTAAACACAAATAATATGCAGATGTTTGGAAGAAGAAAATACACAAAGTAAAAGTTTCATTTCACAGTCTGGAGTCTGAAATGTCATGTTTGATCAAAGACCAGAGCGCTCATAAATAACAAGTACCTTATCTGTTCATGGCTCTAATTATTGGTTATTTATGGGTTTCTACATCATATTTTTACTTTTAATCCACTTTATTTACCATTTCTACTTTCCCACTTTTAACCTTTTTGTTCCTTCGGTAAAAGGTTCAGGCAGAGCAAACTGGTCTCCTGTGGATTTATTGATAACTGATTGGTTGTGTTTGTTTCTCGTGTGGTGACCAATCACGTTTCAGGCCGACTTTAAGAAATCTGCCTTCTTATCACCTTGATGCCACTTCTGATCTGTATTATATTTCTTTTTATCTCATTCATTTATTTATTAGCTTTTATTCACTCCTGTTTGTGTATTTATTTATCATTATTAGATTATTTAATATTTAATTATACTTTTTCATTTTATCCCTGATTTTCTTTTAACTATATTTTGTTTTTACAGAATTGTGAATAAATTCAGGCATTATGGGGTTAACATACATAAACGGGTGGAAATACTAGATCTAGAAAATAAAAACAAGTGTACCAATAAATATAAAGTAAACAAAAGAAAAAAGATTTAGAATTTAGAAATCCATAAATAACCAAATACAAACAATTTGAATTGATTGGTATGTTTTTTAAATTTACTTATTCACCTCTTTATTCATTAATTACTATATTAACTCATTTATTTAGGCAGTTCTGGTCTTTACGACGCTGTAAATGGTGAGAACCTGCTTTCTGGTTGGTGACGCTGCTTTTAGGAAACGTTCCTCAGAGATTGTTGACCACCATGAAGCAGACGGCTGCCTCGGCCAGTCTGATGAAGTGGGAGCTGTGGTTTCTGGTCATTTATCTTCTCTGAGCTGCGTAAATCTGACGCTCACAGATGTGAACAGATGTTTTACAATCAGACAGCCATGATGTTAAAAATGGAAAAGCTTTTCCATCCAGATCAACATGATTCATGTTTCCATGGAAGGTTTGGATTCCTGTCTAGAGCTTTTCCTAGATATGGTTTTGTATTCCAGATATTCCCAGAGATGGAAGGGCTCTCCATTTTCCTCCATAGTTCTTCTCCAGGTTAGTCTCGGGTTGGACTGGAGGAAGTATATTTGAGTTACACCCCCTCCCTCCATCTGCTGACTCCCCAGTTTGTTCATTTCAAGCCAGTTCATGAAAACAAGTCAGATTTCTGTTTTCTGCTTTTTAAAACATTTCAGTTTAGTTTTTGGGGGTTTTGTTGTGATCAGAAACATCGCCATTGGAGAATTTTTCATCTCGCCAGCTTTCTTCTTGCAGTGATTTTAGACGTTTGTAAAATAGAAAATTAGACGGTAAATTGTGGAAAACATCAAACGTGAATCTTCTTGGCGGCGACTTCTCTGCCTCAACATGCTACAAGCGCTGCGAATTAAGCAAAAACATCGGAGAGATTAAACTGGAAATGAGTATGCTTCCCATGAGGGTCATCAGCTCCGAATCATCCATCCCATCGTTTTCCAGCTGTTCAGGGAATTGAACCGTCACAGGTGTCCACTCTCTCTGATCCACCTCTGACCCAGAAGTCATTCACTCTGACATGACACTCTTCTAGCAGACCATTCACTGACGCCTCTTCATCTCTGAAAACCAGCACCAAATGACCACATTCACCACCATCACTGGTCGAGCCTCTCAGTCCAACTTTTACAGCAGTCTGATTGGCTCCAGTGAAAGTCAGGAGGACTCTGTCTGATAAAAGCTGGCAGTCAAACAACGCTGATGACTCCAAGTCCAAGTACAGGACATCTGTGGCTTTGTCTTTAGCACAGTTATCAATGGTAGCTGAGCCGCGGTGGAAAGCCAACATGTAGACGTCGTTTCCTTCACCACCAACCAGGTAATCTCCACCTGTGGACACCAAGATGTCGTTACCATCTGAGCCTTGGAGAAGAGCGCTTTCATATCCGGACACCAAGATGTCAGAGTAGATGGTGCCGACCACAGTTTCCACGTCCTTCAACACGTCTCCCTCAGCGTCAGCAAAGCGTCCTTGTCCACTCAGCAGGTTAACATAAACCCCTTTACCCGTCTCATGATCTCCCCGGTACAGAACAGTGTCTCTGCCAGGACCTCCGTCCACCAGATCAGACCCTGGTCCAGGAATGAAGACGTCCCTGCCAGAGTCTCCAATCAGCGTGTCGTTTCCATCCTCACCATAGAGAGTGTCGTCTCCAGTCCCACCAATCAGGATGTCAGCTCCATGTCCTCCTATCAGTGTGTCGTCTCCTCCTCCTCCATCCAAAGCGTCATCCTTCCACCCACCAATCAGAGAGTTGTCCTCACTGTTCCCTGACATGTCATTGGACTGTGAGGGACATCCTTGGACTGTATGGACCTTTGATAGATTTCTCTGAGAGCTGAGGTCCAAACGACAGTCCACCTGAGACTGTTTCAGAGTCACTTTGAAAGCTTCCATCTGAAAGAGACGAACGTCTCCATCTGTGACTTTAAAAAGGACCCCGTCAGAGCTCTGAAACTGCAGGTGCTGATGTTTGTCTCCATTGTTGTAGCCGAGCAGATGTAGCTTCAACTCTTCCTCTTTGGTCTGGATCCTCACATTCAGATCTTCTGATGATGAGTCCACCATGATGAGAACGTTCCGGTGGATCGTTTGCATCCTCTCACCATTAGAGACATCATTAGACACTGAAACAGTGTTCTTCGTCATATTTCTGTTGTACTGTTGATTATCTGGAGATAACTCTGCTCTAAACTCAGCAGCTTCAGGGTTGATGTCCTCATTTCCAGCTCCATCCTGAAGGTCCAGTCCTGCCAGATCCTCTCCTTGTTTGGCAGATTTCCTGGTTCTTTTCCTGGAATTCTCTAAATAATTCATTGTCACAAAGTTGTCATCGTGGCCTCCCAGAGAGCCAGAAGCTGAAGGTACGTTTGTTGTAGTTAATGCTTTGAAATTGTTGTAATCTTCCTGAAACTGTGTAACATCTTCAAATATGTTATATGTTTGTATCAGAGTTACCATCTGATTTAGTACCTGTGAATCCTGGATTTTTATTTTTTCCTTCCATTCCTGGAATATTTTTAATTCCTTCTCTAAAACATCTTTGAGTTTCTCTAACTGTGTGTTTCGTGGGGTTGAGCTGGACTCGTCAGGTGCTGCCGAGCCTCTGAATCCTCGCAGGTTTTTATTAATCCAGCTTCCTCCTCGAGCCATCGGATGTTCATCAAATAACAGTTGCAAAGCTCCTTCATCATGATTATTAGACATATCCAGAGCCATAAGAGTCAGAGGAAATGTCCGGAAGTTTCTAGCAGATTCAGCAATGACTGATGCAGTAAAATACCAGGTTAGAAAGAGCTCCTCATTTATGGGTTTGCGTCTTCTCTCTCCAGTGAAAATACCCGTCACATAATAAGGATAATCACTCTGTCTTCTAATTTCATGTCGGATACTATTGTAGCTTTCTTTGCCTTCTTGGTTCTGACTTTCAATTAGGTTCATGATTTCTTGCATGTGACCCTCCCTTTCATTCTGATCAAGTCTTTTTCCAACTGGATAAACATACAGATGTTGTTGTTCAACAAGAAAAATCCAGTCATTGACCATCAGATATGTGGGCCTGTTTTCTCCATCCTTTCCGTAGTGACTGATTATTTTTCTGATTCGTGCTCCTGAATCAATCAAATAACAGTTTTGAAGGATTTGGAGCTTCTGGTTGCCATTTAACCAGTTTATATTATTACCATTTGTATCTAATATTACACACTCATTTTCTATGTTGGGGTTGATAGGGACTCTCTCTGGTGCTTGTTGGTCGGAGTGAAACATTCCCCAAGTCAGACCTTCAATTTCATTAAAGTCCTTTTTTATTTGCTCAACGTCACCAAATTTATTTTGATCCATTTTATTATAAACGTCTGGGGAAATAAATCTCTCTGGTTCCTGTGGCCACATTATTCTGTAGAGTTTACTTCTGTCCTCTGCTGGAGGTCCTGCTTGTCCTTTCTTTTTGGGAGGTTTTAGGAAGTTTGTTTCCTCGGTAAAAACCTGCTCTCCTCTACTTCCAGACTCGTGTCTTCGGATCATCTCTCCGTTCCTGTGGAGAGCTGCCACCACCTTCTTGCTGCCATCGTTGAGTCTCCACTGCGGTCCATCTGGAGAGACGTCCCGACTGATTATGTGTCCCGTCTGAGTGACCTGGATCACAGCGTTCCACAGGTGCAGCTCTGTCTCAATGCCGGCTCCTCTCAGCGTCTTCAGCAGACTTTCTATGAACCGTTGATCCGATCCCACCTCACAGGCCAACACTCTGGTTGTTCTGATTTTATTTCCCACCCTGGAGGTGCTCTGAATGATGCTGGACACATCTTCGTACGAGAACCCTGAAACTCTCATCTCTCCAGACTGGTCTCTGGCTCCGTGGCCCACCAGAACCAGCCTGCTGTTCTCTGACAGAGGTGTTGATTTACCTCCAATCAGTTTCACTTTTTGCTTGTCATCCAGAACATAGACGGAACTCACTGCTGGATGCTTCTCATAAAGAAAAGATGCAGCTTTTCTGACCACTTCATCATCCTGTAACATGATTATCTGCTGGTGGTCGTACTGGGTGCTGGGATCCACTTCTCTTTGAGGAACTCTGTACGTGGAGACTGAGTCCGGCTGACCCATCACCTGGTAAATCTGGTGATTCTCCTGGTTGGTTTCTAAGACTGCTTTCAGTCCCCGGACCATAAAAACTCTCATGAAGTTATGTTGGAACTCTGTGGTCGTGTTTCCATCAAGAGAGAAAACTCCTGCTGCTTCCAGAGATGTTTTCAGCATCAGATTAGCAAGTGATGAAGCAGAAAGACCAGAAACAGTTTGTCCGTCCTCTGAAACGCTTCCAAATATTTTCACTACAGAGCTGCTGCCTACTTCTGGTACACAGGATTCATTGTACAAACATTCCTCGCTGACTATTTCAGAGTAACGAGGATCCATGAAGTATTCCTGGTGGACTCTGTCACTCGCTGACTTGTCTTTGTTAGTCATTATCAGAAGTTTCTGGCTGTAGCTGTGTGAGATCTCTGAAGCTGTTAGCAACCAGTCGTCTGTCTTCTGTTTCTCAGTAAGTGCCAACAGGACGTCAAGATCCTGAAAAATAAAATAAAGCAAAGACTTGGATGAAGCAGGGATGTGTGTTCGATGAGGGAACCATTATTACAGGAAAACAGTTGTAGGAAGTCTGAATCTTCTCTGGTCTGTTTATGAGTTTTTTTTAGAAACCTTTAATACCGTCTATAAAACAGTAAAGAAATGATGTATCTATCACCCCTTAATCCAACTTCTGGACTCATCTTTTACAGTTCATACAGTATAAACTCACGTAATTTACTTCACAGCAGAGAGGACATTTAAAATGTGGTTCACATCATAAACCTCTTCACACCACACCACACTGATGTCCATCACACCACCTGGCTCTGCAGACCTGGTCAAAAACCCGGGAAGAGGTCATTGCATCACCATCTGTGATTTTGCCCCATCCCTCTAACCCTGTCTCCCTGCATACGAGCTAGCTTACCAGCTACCAACAAACTTACTTTCTGATCATTATATAAATAATCATATTTAATTATATTTATATATAACCACACCAGACTCAAATTAAATGGATTAAACAACTTTTGAAGTTCTGTATAATGACTCATTAATTTGAGTCAGGTGTTGGAGCAGGGAAACACTGAAAACCGGTAGGACTGCAACCCCCATCAGACAGACTTGAGTAGCTCTGATACACATCTATATTATCATATATATGAAAATTTATCTTTATAGAACTGTTATTAAATTAAGAAAAAAAGAACGGGAAAATAGATATAAAACAACTTTAAAAACAAGTTAACATAAATAATAAGATCTAGTAAAAAAACTATATATTATAGGAATATGTTAAATGAGAATAAGAATGAAATAAAAGGTGTCTGGGATATTAAACAAGCTAAGACAAGGTGGGACAAAGAAAGTGGGCATATGGTCAGGTGAAACCTGATCCATGTAAAGGAAAGAATGAATGGGGCCATGTATGGTGAGATTTTGAGTGAAAACCTCCTTCCATCAGCAAGGGCGTTGAAGATGAAACGTGGCTGGGTCTTTCAGCATGACAATGACCCCAAACACACCGCCCAGGCAACGAAGGAGCGGCTTCGTAAGAAACATTTCAAGGGGTGGCCTAGCTGGTCTCCAGATCTCAACCCCATAGAAAATCTTTGGAGGGAGTTATAAGTCCGTGTTTCTCAGCGACAGCCCCAAAACATGGTTGTTCTAGAGGAGATCTGCATGGAGGAACGGGCCAAAATACCAGCGACAGTGTGTGGAAACCTGCCAGAAAACGTCTGACCTCTGTCATTGCCAACAAAGGCTATATAACAAAGTATTGAGATGAACTTTTGTTGTTGACCAAATATTTATTTTTCACCATAATTCGCAAATTAATTAAAATCAGACAATGTGATTTTCTGGATTTTTTCCCTCTTTTAGTCTCTCATAGTTGAGGTAAACTTCTGATGAAAATTACAGGCCTCTCATCTTTTTAAGTGGGAGAACTTGCACAGTTGGTGGCTGATTAAATACATTTTTGCCCCACTGATATACACTGCTCACAAAAGATAAAGGAAACACTAAAATAACATCCTAGATGTGAATGAATGAAACATTCTTATTAAACACTTCGTTCTTCACATAGTTGAATGTGCCGACAACAAAATCACACAAAAATCACCAATGGAAATTTGTTAACCCATGGAGGTCTGGATTTGGAGTCACACTCCAAAATAAAGTGGAAAAACTACAGGCTGATCCAGCTTTGATGTAATGTTCTTAAAACAAGTCAGAATGAGGCTCAGTAATGTGTGTGGCCTCCACGTGCCTGCAGGACCTCCCTACAATGGCTGGCCATGCTCCTGATGAGGTGGCGGATGGTCTCCTGAGGGGTCTCCTCCCAGACCTGGACTAAAGCATCCGCCAACTCCTGGACAGTCTGTGGTCAACGTGGCGTTGGTGGATGGAGACACGATGTCCCAGATGTGCTCAGCTGGATTCAGGTCTTGGGGAACGGGCGGCCAGTCCATAGCATCAATGCTTCGTCTGGCAGGAACTGCTGACACACTCCAGCTACATGAGGTCTAGCATTGTCTTGCATTAGGAGGAACCCAGGACCAACCGCACCAGCATGTGGTCTCACAAGGGGTCTGAGGATCTCATCTCGGTACCTGATGGCAGTCAGGCTACCTCTGGCGAGCACATGGAGGGCTGTGCGGCCCCCCCAAAGAAATGCCACCCCCCACCATTACTGACCCACTGCCAAACCGGTCATGCTGGAGGACGTTCAGGCAGCAGAACGTTCTCCACGACGTTTCCAGACTCTAACACGTCTGTCTCATGTGCTCAGTGTGAACCTGCTTTCATCTGTGAAGAACACAGTGGTGAAGTTACCAATCTTGGTGTTTTCTCTGGTAAACGCCAAACGTCCTGCACGGTGTTGGTCTGTAAACACAACCCCCACCTGTGGACGTCGGCCCTCATGCCTCCCTCATGGAGTCTGTTTCTGACTGTTTGAGCTACACATGCACATCTGTAGCCTGCTGGAGGTCATGTTGCAGGGCTCTGGCAGTGCTCCTCCTGTTTCCTCCTTGTACAAAGGTGGAGGTAGCGTCCTGCTGCTGGGCTGTTGTCCTCCTACGGCCTCCTCCACGTCTCCTGATGGACTGGCCTGTCTCCTGGTAGCACCTCCATGCTCTGGACACGACGCTGACAGACACAGCAAACCTTCTGGCCACAGCTCGCATTGATGAGCCATCCTGGATGAGCTGAACTACCTGAGCCACTTGTTTGGGTTGTAGACTCCGTCTCATGCTACCACTAGAGTGAAAGCACCGCCAGCATTCAAAAGTCACCAAAACATCAGCCAGAAAGCAGAACTGAGAAGTGGTCTGTGGTCACCACCTGCAGAACCTCCTTTATTGGGGGTGTGTTGCTAATTGCCTATTATTTCCACCTGTTGTCTGTTCCATTTACACAACAGCATGTGGAACTGATGGTCAGTCAGCGTTGCTTCCTAAGTGGACAGTTTAATTTGACACAAGTGTGACTGACTTGGAGTTACACTGTGTTGTTTAAGTGTTTCCTTTATTTTTTTGAGCAGTGTATATATTACAGCCTTTCTCAAAGTTTGGTCCCCGGTTCACTATTGGTCCGCACAAAAAAAAAAAACAAACAAACTACAAAATACAAAGGCAGAGGCTTCATACAAGGTGTCCTTCTTGATCGCCAAAGCAGGAAAACCTCATTCAGTAGGTGAGAATTTAGTTAAACCAGCTGCAAAGCTGGCGGTCAACATATTCTTTGGGGGAAAATATATATATATATATATATATATATATATATATATATATATATATATATATATATATATATATATATATATATATATATATATATATATGGAACTTCAGACCACAAGTGTTAAAACACGAAGCTGATTACCATGCATAGAGGATTCCACTGAGGACTAGTGAGCATCAGAGCCACTATCCAAGATGAAACATCTAAGTTCTATAGATACACCAGGAAGATGGCCCCAAGGGATGAAGCACTGAGTGAGTGTCTCAGGCAATGGAACCTGGAGGAGAATGAAAAGGAGGAGCCATCATGGAGGACAAACCCCTGCATGGGATGAACCACCACAAAAAGCTGAAGTGGCAGATATGAACAAGTCCTGCCAATAACTAGAAAGGACTGGACAGAAGGACGGCACAGAGGCGCTAATCATGGCAGCACAGCAGCGAGTCTAGAGTACCAGGGCAATCGAGGCCTAGATCTACCACACTAAGCAGGACGCCAGCTGCAGGTTGTGTAAAGAGGCCTCTGAAACAATCCAGCACCTCATAGCAAGGTGATAGATACTGGCAGGCAAAGAATACATGGATATATTAACCAAGTAGCCGGCACAGCGTACAGAAACATCTGTGCAGAATATAGACTGGAGACCCCTAGGTCACATTCAGAATCAAGGAGGTGGGGAATGAGAAAGCGAAGATCCTGTGGGACTTCCAGACACAAACCAACAAAATAGTGGTGGCCAACCAACCGGACATAGTGATGGATGTAGCCATCCCCATCGATGGAAATATCAAGAAAAAGGAACACGAGAACCTGGAGAAAAATGAAGGACTGAAGGACTGACAGAGGACCCGAGCTTGAGATGTACAGTCACACAGCCTACCCAGTGGAGATGGAGGGCTGGGTGAGGGAAGGGTTTTCTAATTCATACTAATACATAGTAATATATATATATATATATATATACACTACCGTTCCCAACACAGTTTGGGGTCACTTTGTCATGGGATTCAATAGGGAAGTGACCCCAAACTTTTGAACGGTAGTGTATATAGTATAATGAAAATGCAGTTTTGTATAGTATCATATAGTATATTACGTTACATCAATAATTACAATAACTAATAAAGTTTTCCTTGAAGCTCACCAACCTGTTCCTTCTTTGTGACACAAGCTGTGAAGTTTCCACTCTCCTGAAATCCACGCAGCAAACTCATCGGGCTCTGGTCAACGTTCAACCTGATGGAAATTTAATCTGTTAATATCAGTTAAATCAACTGAATGATTTTTAGTTTGTTAGAGGTTGAACATCAGGAAGCAGTCTTTATCTTCGTCACTGACACATTAAAACATGAATTATCATGATGTTAAACTTCGGTTTCTCCCTGATGTTGTTTATGGCTGATGATGTAAGACAGCCTGTGTCATCCCACTTCCTGCTGGATCGAGACAAACAATTGCATTAAAATATATTTCTAACACTAAAATGTTTCACCTTATAACAAAATGACATGGAGAAAACATGTAACACATGTAATGGAAAATTTTATACACATGCACTTTGCATTGTTACAAAACCTTGTCTTGTGTTTTACTGAGGAAGGAGGATGACTTGTACCCAGATAAGAATTGAGTGAGCTCTCCACTTCCCCTTCCAATCTTCTAACATTCCTTTGAAACAGAGTACTAATGATTTACCTTGATGTGATCAGCTCATGCTGGCCTTTATAAACCAAACCCAAATCCATCTGTTCAGACTCGTGCAGCCAAAACGTCTTTGACTGTGGGATTCTCATTGCTGATCAGCTCTTAATTAAATACTTTGTTTGATTCTCACTTAGTGTGTGATCTTTGATAAATAAAATTCCACTACACACACACACATCTGGACAGGATCTGGACTCGTGTTACAGAATTAGACTAACTGGACAGAAGATTCTGGTCAAGCTCTCAGAAGGCTTTTGGAGGTAGGAGACAATGTCTGAGCTGGGTTGCAGCATCTGTGGTGGATGTGGTCTTTTCTCAGGGCCAAAACTACATTTTTCTATCTTTAACAAGTAAATATGAAATCCAAAGCTGGAAGTTCTGTTCTGTCAGTGTCTATCTTCTCCACTGGTAGGCAAGGCAAGGCAGTTTATTTGTATTACACATTTCATGTACAGGACAATTCAAAGTGCTTTACATAAAACAAAGACATTACCGATATTTAGAAATAGTAAAAGGCATCAACACATAATCACAATAAAATAATAAATTACATTAAAATGATTAAAAGCAAAATAAGTTAAAAAAGTTAACATGCAGATTTCATGCATAGGCGCATGCGAAAAGAAATGTTTTTAACCTGGATTTAAAAATGTCTACATTTGGGGAAAGTTTAATCTCCACTGGTAGTTTGTTCCACTTGTTTGCAGCATAACAGCTAAATGCTGCTTCTCCATGTTTAGTCTGGACTCTGGTCTAGACTAATTGACCAGAGTCTTTGGATCTAAGAGCTCTGCTAGGTTTATATTCTCTGAACATATCACACATGTATTCTGGTCCTAAACCATTTTGGGATTTGTAAGCAAGGAGAAGGGTTTTAAATCTATTCTGTGACTGACTGGAAGCCAGTGTAAAGATTTTAAAACTGGTGTGATGTGTTCAGATCTCTTAGTCCTGGTTAAAACTCTAGCAGCAGTGTTTTGTATGAGCTGCAGATGTTTAATGCTCTTTTTAGGAAGTCCTGTTAAAAGACCATTACAGTAATCCAGCCTACTGGAGATGAATGCATGGAGGAGTTTCTCTTGGTCTTTCTGGGAGACTAAACTTTTAATTCTGTTGATGTTTCTGAGCTGGTAAAAAGCTTCTTAGTGAAGCTTTGATGTGGCTGCTGAAAGTCAGATCTGAGTCTATCAACACTCCAAGGTTACGAACTTGGTTGGTGATTTTAAGAGCCCGAGTCTCCAGGTGTTTACCAATGCTGACCTTCTTCTCTTTGCTACCAAACAGAATAATCTCAGTTTTATCTTCATTTAATTGTAGTAAATTCTCCTTCATTCAGGTGTTTATTTGCTCCAGACACTGACACATTAAGTCTATTGGACTGCAGTCATCTGATGACAGAGACACATAAAGTTGTGTATCATCTGCATAAGTGTGATAACTAATGCTATAGTTCTGTAATATTTAACACAAAGGGAGCAGATACAAGTTGAACAGAAGAGGTCCAAGGACTGACCCCTGGGGGACTCCACAAGTCATGGCCACTCGCTCAGATTCATAGCTGCTGATTGAAACTAAATAACTCCGGCCTTCTAAACAGGACCTGAACCAGTTAAAAACCGCTCCAGAAAGTCCAACCCAGTTTTTCAGCCTGTTCAACAGGATTCTGTGATCTACAGTCATGAAGCAGGTGAAATACAACTTTCTCAATAATCTTGGAAATAAAAGCGGTTAGAGACATGTGAATGTTAAAATCCCCAGTTAAGATGAAATAAATAAATAAAATCAGTAGAGATAACCGACAATAATTCAAAAAATTCATCAATAAAATTTACACTGTGTCCTGGACGTCTGTAGATGATTAGAAATAGGATTTTAGGAACGCCCCTTAAAATAAAACTAAGATATTCAAAAGAAGTAAAATCACCCAATGAAATCTCTTTACACTGGAATGAATCTTTAAATAAGACAGCTTCTCCTCCCCCTTTCCTCCTGTTACATAGTGGTACATAGTTTATTTTATTTTTGGTTTTCTATTCAGAGACGAAACCGTTTCTTTTTCCTTTCTGACAGAGATCTCTTTGGTCCCAGATCTTTTCCTGTGCTCTGCTCTCTTTGCAGAGTTTAGTGATTTATGTAGTTTTTGTTTAATTTTTTTGATGCAGTAAATGTTTTTAGGAGATTGGTAAATTCTATTTATTTCCTGCTCTTGGGCTCAAATTTCTTTTTTCAGTTTTTTTTCATTTATGCAAAAACATAAGACAAACAAAGAATACAAACAAAGATAGAATGACCAAAATAAAATAAAATAAAATAAAACTTTAGACAGTTAAAATGTGTTGTAGAGCTCTGGGTCGCCCCCAGTCCCAGCTTGGAGAGAGCTCACCCAGAGCCCATGCTCCCCCAGAAACCCTCCCCAGACCAGTTCATCAGAGAGTTGGCATTCAGTTTATCACACAGCGCTCAGGGTCCACACATCCAGATCCCACGAGCTAAGAGCGTATCGTTAAACAGCTCTCATGCTTTTATTAGTGAGCTTCAAATCTAGTTTTACATAAATGTTTACTTGAATGAGTGACGTGAGTGAAGCGTCTCAGTTTCAACATCTGATATGTTATCTATGTTTTACTGGGAATAAAATGTTGGGTGATGAGATGTGGAAATGATGGTTTTCTGTTTTCTATACAGACTAAACAGGTAAAATGACTCAGACTCAGTAGGAATCAGGAAACTTTCTATAAACTGAACTGCCTGTAACTGGAATATTACCCCAGCAGTAAAATGTGAATGTCCAGACGAAGTCATAGCCAGTCAGCAGATGTGAGTGAGTCCGTAATCTTACAGCAGTTTAAAGTCAGAGCTGATTTACCTGTTTGTGTCTGCAGAGTGAAACAGTTGTCCAGGCGGTCTTTGGAGGCGATGCAGTGCAGCAACATCAGGCTCGACCTTCTCCCTCAGATCCTCCTTCATCTCTGCAACGTTCAGACAGTGTAAAGTTCATCCACAATGAACCCATACCCCCCCAACACACACACACACACACACACGCACACGCACACACACACACACACACACACACACACGCACACACACACACACACACACACAGAATTGTGGATATTTGATGTTATTTTACAGACTGGTAAAGGAGTTTTCTGGGACATTTATTCGGGTGGGTGAACAAGTCAGACCTGGTGGAAGTTACCAATGATCTTCTCATGGCCTCAGATACAGGACTCCTGTCTGGACCTGTTAGATCCTGGTGCTGCGTTCGACACCACAGATCACAACTTTCTGTTACACGTGTTATTGGGATTAAAGGAACTGCATTAGGCCGGCTAAAGTCATGTTTATTTGATAGAACTCAGTTTGTTAATGTAAACGATGAGTCTTCCTCACACACCAGAGTGAGTCATGGAGTTCTTCAGGGTTCTGTACTTGGACTGATACTTTTCCTTTAGCACATGTTTCCTTGGGTAACATAATTAGACAGCATGGTATAAACTTTAATTGCTATGTGGATGAAATTCAGGTTTTATGTCTCCATTGGATCTTAATGATCTCAGAGTTCCAGATTTGTCCCAACAGAGCACTTTGTTCTCAGACTGCATCTTTACTTCTGGTTCCTAGAGGGTCTAAAAGCAGAATGGGAGGCAGAACATTTAGTTACCAGAGCCCTCTCTGTGGAACCAGCTCCCAGTTTGGTTTCAGGATGCAGACATCCTCTCTTTCTATTTAAGACCAGGCTTAAAGCCTTCCTTTCTGAAAAATCCTAGGTGTGGTTGGCAATCCCGTAAGTAATATGAAGTCATTTTATTGTCCCTAATGGGAAACTTTGTTTACTCAGTCATGCCCCCATAGGCCTGGACTGCTGAGGGACGTGTCACGATGCACTGAGCTCTTCCTTCCTTTTCATCTCTGCAGAGTCACGTGACTGACGGACTCATCATCAGTCATACTGTTGTGTAACAAACGTGTACAAGATTACACCTTTTATGTTATGTTTCTTTAATCCTGCAAGTAAGGAAGAGGAACCAGTTGTGTAAGAATTACAGTTAAAGATGTCTTTCTGATAGAAGGGAGTTCTGTGAGAGTGATGCAGGTTAACAACATCCTGATTTTCTCTCCACATTTTAGACATTATCCGACAAATTTATTAAATGTTTAATAGTTCATCAAAGAGGCGTTTCTTCAGACACAGTGAAAAAATACCCTGTTGAAATAAACCCAGAACATGTCAGGAACCAGGTCCCTGACAAAAGCCAGTCACCACCTGGATGTCTCCAAGTAACACATCCTTTTACTCAAACTGATGCATCTTCTCTTTTCTGTTGAAGACACACAGCAGTCGGGAAAAGACGGCAAAACAGAGAACCATTCTTCCTTCTTAACACAGAGGAACCATATCTGACAGTTTGCAATATTTATGATCTCATGAACGTCTTCAGCTGAGTGAAAACTCATCAACTGTCAGGTGACGAGCTTTCACCGTGAGCGGTAGAATGTGCTGTACGTTAGAAAGATAAACGATTCCAACGTTAGATGGACGTAATTCTTACACAATCTTCCTTTAAGATAAAAAGAGTTTAATACCAAACTGTCCGCTGAGGCCAAGGAGGCTGAAGAGGATCAGGATCTGCAGAGTTCTCCATCTCCTCAGTCCTGCCATCATGCTGCAAAAACACAATATACAATTAGTAGTAATGGAACAAGACGTAACTAAGATATTTAAAAATATCAACTTTAACCAGTGTTGTTAGTTTTCTGATAAAAATGGGGATTATATTAAACCACAGAGGTGAGGGTCGTAATGACCGCTGACAGGTCCGTTTCTGTGTAGGGGGATGAAGAAAGAAAAGGCTCCTTTATCTTGATCTGTAACATTCATTTTTATCCTAAATCTAAATAAAACAAAGTGTAAAGCTTCTCTGCAGAGTGAAGGATGCAAAAAGCAAAATAAATGATATCATCATAAATATCAACGGCATCCTGGATGGTTCAGCTGGTTGAGCTACGCTGGTTATAAATGTCAAAATTAAGGTATGTCAAGGACTTTATGAGGCTGGCAGTCCTCATCATAGTAGACCCAGATTCCCCAACCATGACCCCGTACTGCATGTCTTCTTGTTTATAAAACCAGACAAAATAAGATAAGACAAGACAAGACAAGACAAGACAAGACAAGACAAGACAAGACAAGATAAGATAAGATTAAATAAAATCTATATAGAAGTCTATCTAACAGCATATATACAGAATGAGTTTACATTATTGCTCGTCTGTGTGTGTTATTAGTTCTCGTTGTGGCTACTGGCAGCAGATTGTAGAGTCTGACAGCAGCAGGAAGGAAGGACCTGCCGTATCTCTCCTTCACACAGCGGGTGAAGCAGCCTGTCCCTGAAGGAGCTGCTCAGTGTTGTTAAAAAGTCCTGCATGGGGTGGGACGTTTTCTCCATCAGAGACGAAAGCTTAAGATTGTCCTCTCCGGTCTACCTCTGTGATTTCCAACTTGTCTCTCAGAAGTGAGGCTGTATGGTTTGAAGACACTGGAGAAATAAAAAAACATGATTCTCACAGTGCTGCCAGCCTTCTCCAGGTGAGAGAGGGATCTCTGTAGGAGGTAGATGAACACATCATCCACCCCAACACCAGGCTGGTAGTTGAACTGTAGCAGGTCCATATATGGGCTCACCAGAGGCCAGAGATGGACAAGAACCAGCCTCTCCAAGGTCTTCATCAGACGGGATGTCAGTGCAACCGGCCTGTAGCTGTTGGGGTCCTTTGGGTTTGGGGTCTTTGGAACCGGTACCACGCAGGATGTTTTCCACAGCGGTGGAACCAGTTTCAGGCTCTGGTTGAACATGTGACACACTATCCCACACAGCTGGCTGGTCTGCACAGGTCTTCAGAAGCCCGAGCTGATTCCATCTGGACCTGCAGCCTTCCTTGTCTTGATCCTTCTGAACTCTTCCCTCACCTGGTTTGTTGTGAGGGACAGGCTGGGCAGGAGGTTGTAGGAGGAGGGGCGGCACGCTGGACAGGAAGTGTAGGAGATGTGCAGGGTGGCTGTGGACTGAGGTTTGTGGTGAGGGCGGCCTGGACAGGTGGAGGAGCAGATGGCAGATTGGGAGTTGGGTTCCTTGTGGCCAGAGATGGTTTTAAGGCCCCTCCAGATTCCACTGATATTGTTCCCACTATGAAATAAACAACTCTAAAACTTTAAACTTTTAAATGAATAAATTACTGGCAAACTGGAGGATTGAATCAAAGATCCAGTCCGTTGGTTTCCTTAGCTAGGTCATTATTTTATGAACGGGTTAATATGAACAGTTATTTTGGATGGTACTGATGCAGGTTTGTTTTAATTGGATCACAGTGGATTGGATTAAATTGATTATGTCTGTGAAGTGACTTGAGATGAATTAGTGCTGTATAAAAAAAGCTGAAATTATACTCTGTCAAATATCAGATCCTGATGTCCTGAAAAATTCAAATAAATAAATTTAGAGCAAACTATTCAAAACAAATACATATCTAATCAGTTTGATTGATTAACCCTTATGCCTTGTTAAAAAGTCATATTATGTATTTTATATTTAAAATGCAAAAAAATATCAAAGTTTTTTTTAAAAACATTTTTTCATTAAAAGGTTCACTTTTAATTGATAATGAGTGAATAAAAATAAACTAAAATGTCTGTGATGGACTGGTGACCTGTCCAGGTGCACCCTGCTTCTCACCTGCTACATGCTGGGTTAGGCTCCAGCTTCTCTGTGACCCCTGATGGACCAAGCTCACTTTTTTTCATCATACATTGGTTATTTTAAAAACACTGTAATTCAACATTTTAAACACAAAGTTGACTTTGACAATCATCACCAGCCTGTCCATCTGATTACCACTGAAAAGATTGATTTTGTAGCATTTTAATGTTTTTATAATGTCAGATTAAAGAAAAAAAAGTTATGTTCAACATTTGTAGTCTGGACTTTAAACTACAATAAAATGATGAAAATGTAATATTTTTACCATTTTTTTATTTCTTTTAATAAAAGGATTCTCTTTAATTTGGTATCATGATTGAATGAATATGAATTAAGATTTAACCTTTAAGATGCCGGCTTTGATCATGTCCCGCTAAAGGTTTTTTTTTTTTTTAAAGCACACTATGAATCAGTATTCGTAAACAAATTTGCTCTGGGTGTTTTAACGGTCTGCCACATCTGGGTGAGATGATGTGGTGTTTTTGCTTTTTTATTTCACTCTGGCCGTCCTGGTTAGCCGGTTCTTGGCGGGGTCAGTGGCTGCTGTACCCTGTGACCGAGGGGGAGGCTCTGGCTGGGGCTTTCCTCTGCCGCCCTCTGGGTGGGTTCGGGGGACGTCTTCATGGTGGAGTGGCTCCAGGATGCTGCTGATGGCCCGGGTCTCTGGGCCGCCCTAGTCTGCCTCTAGCCTCCGTAGAGACGTGGTCCCATCTGCAGGATCACACTCATCTCTGATCCTTCCTCCTTCCTCATCCTCTGCATGCTGAAAGTCACTAAGGTGTCCAGTGGGTTTATACACTAAGAGATGCTTTGGTTCAGGTGTGTGTGTTTCTGGTACTTTGGTTGTTGTTGTCTTGGTTATTTTTAGGAACTCCTGATGATTGTCTGCTTAGTTTACCTGTAAAAGCTGTAGGAAATTCTCTGCTGTGTTTCTGTACAGGTGTAGCAGCTGCTTGTCTGCTGTTAGGTTGAATTAAAGCTCGTTGCTTCTATCTGCTGGATCTTTATCTCCTCTTCCTTTATTTTACTTTCTTTTTACTTCTCTTTATTATTCTAATTTTTTTCTGTCCCCTCCAGTCAGGTCCAGCAAGATTACATAAATTCCATTATTCAAAATAAATAAAAGATATAAAAAATAAAAATGAAATAAATCAGATTATCAGGAGGAGCCTTATACCCATAAAGCTCCTCTTGGTAAAGCAAACTTGTTCAGTACAACACAGCAGCCAGACCATCATTCTGCCACCACCGTGCTGGACAGGACAAGAAAAAAAGTCTAACTGATTTATGCATTTCGTCTGGTTTACCACTCACTGCTCAACATAACACAAACCAGAATAAAATGACCAGATTTTGAGATTTCTGTCAAATGTCAGGATTACAGGTCACCGTGACGACGAATAAATAAATAAAACTGTAAGTATGCTCTAATATAGATAATATGGTCTGATGCTGACATGTTCATGATAAAATAGAGTGTGTGTGAATGTGTGTGTGTGGCCATGTTTGTACATGTCAGTAGATCATTGGGCTGGAAATCGGTACCCCCTTTACTTCTCTCTGGTCATACACACTGACCCACATGCACACCCACAAAATACACAAACACAGTCTCACATACACACACACACACACGTAGTACACACACACATGCACACACTCTTATTTTATCACGAACTAGAAGGCAAGAGTCATTACTATATCAATAAACTTACTATATATGAAACCAGAAAACAAAAACACAAAGAAAGAAAAAAACTAATAAAAATGACATCATTAAAAAAAATGTGCAAATAATTAAAATATTCAGAGTTTTAAACGTTAGTAAAGACCAGTGAGAAGAAATCTGTTTTTGGCTTTTATCAGACTCACCTGAAAGCTCAGCAGGGGTGGAACTGAGACGACGATGATGATAATGAAGGTTTCTGTAGAATAAAGGAGTTTTATATCAGTTCAGTGTAATACCTGAGTCATCCTGGAAAGGAGGAGTTTATGTAAAGACCCGCCTGAAAACTGTGTTTGAGGCAGTTTTAGAAATTTGATCCTGGTAAATAAAAAGATGATGGAAGTAGACGGTAAAAATAAAACTTCTTGGATTTACAGCGTTAACACCACTTATTCTCAGTATGTTGCACTTATAACACGCTACCTACACAGACAGGTTTACTCACCAGCAGCTACGTCTTCATACTCGCTGCTGTGTTTGTGTTTTTTACAGTTTGTCTTCCTGCAGGTGCTCTCAATGATTGTCTGCTGTACTGGATGTTTTCTGTTCTCTGCTTAGGTTTGGTTGTATAGTCGGTTGTGTCTTTTTCTCCTGTTCTCTCACTTTTCTTACCATGTTTTTAAGGGTTGGGTCTTCAGCAGATAAAGGGTTAAGTGTGCAGCTTTAAGTTTACGGCAGAAATGCAGATTTATCTTTAATTTCTCACACCGTCGTTCAGCCACTTCCAGCATCAGAGTTTGAGAAGAAAGTCGATTTTCTGTGTTTTCTGATGTGAAGATTTACTGTTTAACAACAACTTCCTGTTTTCTGGTGAAACATCAAATTTCGCAGGTTTGATAACAGTTTTCTCAATCGGCCTCATCATGGTTTGAAATCATTTTCTTACCACATCTGAGGAGGAAACAGCTACACAGAAACCGGAGTTGATCAATAACTAACAAAGAAACAAAGATAAGCTTTTCTGCAGACACATAAATGATATAAACTGCTTGTTTCTGAGTAACTGCTTGTTTCTGAGCCGTTGTAGAAGCAACTGATAGAAACTTTCAGTTGTCCAGTGAACAAAAACATCAACTCAAAATACTGTTATTCATCTAAGTTATGATGATTCTACAGAAATCTCTTCATACACCTGAAGACAACTTCTCCTCACAACTAAAAACACATTTTCATGGAGACACGTTTGCTTGTGGGGGTGGCGTGGCTCAGCAAGTCTTGTAACCCAAGGGTTGCCTGTTCGATCCTCGGCCAAGTTGAGATCATGTTGAGACACCGAAGCCCTAATTGCTCCTGATGGGTCGTGGTTAGCACCTTGCATGGCAGCTTCCGCCATCAGTGTGTGTGACGGAATGAATGTGATGTATAATGTAAAGCGCTTTGGGTCATTCCAGGTACAGAAAAGGGCTGTATAAATACAGACCATTTACCATCTACATCTCACACATAAAAACAAAGTACTGTTCTCAAAGAAGGGATGGTGGACCCCTGCTTCCTCTCATTTGATGTGAACACTTTTAAAAGTGTAGAATAACGTGCATGCTCTCGCTGCTGTGACCGTTACAGGAAAACTGGGAATTGTGACGTTAATAATGCTGAAAAAAGTCTGACATTAGAATCCAGGCCACTGGAAAATTCCTTCTGCACAAACACACTAAATCATGCTTTATGGCCTTTTTTTTAATTATTTTTTATAAATAATGATATTTAACTTTTAAAAACATGAAGATCCCCAACTGCCCTGCGTGAACTGGACCCCCACCCCACACAAAACACTGAAAACAGTCTCGTTCGTTAGTGCTGGCTTGTGCCGAGGAAAATGTCATTTGTGCTGCTGTGGTTTTTCTGATATAACAAGTTTATTATGGGACAATCATTGTATGAAATTATTCCTGAATTAATTGATCGAGTGTGTTATGAAAGGTGTCCTTCTTGCAGTTAACTGGCTGCTCGTTTACGGGCAGATTTTTCCACTCATTCAGCAGCAGCTGTGCATCATTGCTCAGGTACACGGCAACCTTGTTTTGTAAAGATGAAGCGTGACGGTCTGATTTTCTGGGTTTTCCTGTCTTGAGACCAAGAGTATTTAAATTTCATTAGTTTGCTTATTGTAGTAATAAGTAAATTTAATTTGTTTGGCCTGATATTGCTGCTGTTTCTACATACAAAGATGTGGCTGAGCAGCCCTAAATGTTGCTATTTACTCATCTATTTCTTATGAAGTAGTCAGTTATCGTTGGACAAATAACTTGCTTCTTGATGTAAATATTCCTTTAAAGCTATGCTAACCGTGTTAGCATAGCCACGTGTCAGCAGATAACACACACGCCGTTAACCTGAAGAAAAGGGACTGACACGTATCAGGAGTGTGTTTGCCTGTGATGCCAGCATACATGGGTTCCTTCCTGCCCTCACACAGCTCTGTTGCACACGCATGTGTCCAGACATGAAGCGCTTGGACTGACCTGTGTGCTTGGAGTCATCAGTGTTTTTTATTTTGCACTTTAGGACCATCGGACTGTTTAGTGCAGGCTCTTTCTCACATTTGATATCGAGACTAAGACTCGTTGCAGTTTTCTTTTATGGATATATAATTTGTTGTCTGGGATAGATGGACCTTGATACTCTTAAATATAAATGTTCATGGGCTTTTAACCTCTTTCCAAATATGAGTCCAGATGCCAGGCTTCAAAATTGTGTAGTCCCTTTTTTAGTAGAAGAACCCTTTTCTTTATATTCCACCTCTTCAGGAATAAACTGCATCCATTTGTGAAATGAAACTTCAAGCTGGAAATCCTGATGATCTTTTAGTCCAGGAGAAAAACCTGATGCTTTGTTCTGGATCGTTGGTCTGACTACTGAACCTAAAGCTGACCAGACATCGTATCGGTTTAATTTGACGATGGTATACCGCACCTTTACAGAGATCCTGTTTCCTGGCTGCTCACTCAGCTCTGGCCAGACTCTGATTCTAGGAGTGGCCATGCTTCCCTTCTCCAGTAGTTTGGCCTCTTTGGATGAGCAGAGAACTTCCAGAAGGGAACCTCTGCTCTGGTACCAGGGCACAACAAGCAGAACACACACAGGGACCAGGACGTTTGACCCGACTGCAGTTCTGGAGCACCAAGTAGAAGCTCTGTTTAGAGCTTCCACAATCATATCCGCTGCTTCTCTCAGCAGCTCCTTCTCCTCACACACTGCCTTTTTTTTATTGGTCGTTAATGAAAGTTTATTCTATGGGTTTGTTTATTAGAGTATCTAAACTATGGCGTTACATTTAGGCCAAATACCTCGAGGAGCATATTTATCAATTCAACAGCAGCACATTGCTCTGATCACTAGTTTTAATTAATCGAGGGTCCCTGAACGCAGCACAGTAGCTCTCTCTGGAAAACTCGGCTAGCTCTCTCTTTAGTGGGCGTGTTTGTCTGTTGGGGCGGTAACTCTTCCGATTAATCTGATTGGCAGGGTTTTCAGCTTAAATCTGATAACAGTGCTGAACTTGGCTTTATTTATTTATTCATTCATTCATGAGCTTGGTGCATATGGAAAGCCGTTTTATTCAAAATTAAATAAATAGAAAAATAACTAAATTATTGAGTATATATATATATATAAATACATATATATAAATGCATTAATTTATTTAATTGGGATCATGAGGACACTTTTATTTTGGAGTAATTTTTGGGAGCAACATATAGTGCAGCACCACATTGTGCTGCGCCTAGTCGTGCTTCTGTTTTATTTCGGATCCTTATATTCAAATTAAGGGGCGGGGCTTCTAGACGTGGGCGGAATGTAGCAGGGGCAGAGCAGAGTGACTCTAGAGAGAGAGTGGCGCCAACTCCGTTCACTGCAATGGTTCAGTTTTTTCACAGCAATGGCGGCGTATGGAGCCCCTCAAAAGTTCCCGGAAGTTAGCAAAAGCTAAGCGACGGTCAATGTATTTCAATGGAGCAGATTGTCGGAGCTACACTTCTTCAAGGTAAGATGTTTTAATAGTCATATTTCCATATCAGTTGTGCATCGAAATCAACTTGACAGGAGTAATTAAATGTCGACGGATTGTCCCCGTCTAGATTAATATATTTAGAGATTATAAACCGATAAAAGTTTATGCTAGCACACTGATAGCAACAGATGCCACAGGCTGATGAATGTAAATTCTGTTCGTCAATATAAATTGATCCAGCGCCGTTGATAGCGAGGTTAATGTGTAGGGAGAGCGATTGTAGTTACATTTTTATTTAATTTTAATGTATTTATAAGGCTGTGGAATTATGGACAAAGATATGAAGATGAATACACAGTATTAGATAGCACAATACTCTTAGTATATATGTTTACAATCTTCGCAACTATAAAACCTGTTAAATGTAACAAACATGTTAACCTTAAGAACTTAACAAAATATACAAAATAAGTGGCTGATTGTACTTTAATGCATTTGCTGCACTAGACAGCACTCAGCACTCAGTGTGCAGGATGAGAGCAGAGAAGCAGAGAGATGCTTAAGGAAGTATATCACTCTTCCCTCGTGCAGCATTGTCCTGAAGAACTTTCAGCAGTTCTGGGGTTGCCTGACGTTAACTGGGATACTGTTCTTCTTCACCTTCCTCCTTTGGCCACTTTTAAGTGTTGTTTCCTGTCTTTTTTTCTACATTCTGCAACCTCAACCATATAAATCTCCCTGAGATTGCTGATCTAGTCGAGTTTTATTGTAAAGGAATTCTTTTAGGTATTAAATGCATTTGGAAAACAAAGGGTGTTTGTCTGATTTATTATGTATATGTAGGGAGTAAGTCTTGGGATAGTTACAAATAGTGATAGAAAGCCATGTATTTTGCATGAATTGAAATCAAAATTTTATTTATTTGCCATGGATTTTCTGTAAGAACACATTATATTGTGAGTCCAGACTTGTGTAGTTATCAGTCTGCCTCAGTCAAAATAAGTCTTAAGACTTAAAAGCAATTCACACAAGTAGATAGTAATAAGTAAGAATAGATAACCCATTTATTTGAAATGAATTGGGATCTAAATTTTATTTATTGGATATAGATTTCCTGTAAGAACAGTTATCATTATGCTGTGAGCCTAGATTTATTGTGTAGTCACTTGGTAAATCATTGTCATCACCTGTTGGTATGCCTCAGTCTGAAAGATAAAGTTAAAAAAACAGAAAATATTACGATTTACATTGATGTTGATGTCAAACAGGTTTAGTTAACATGATTCATATCAATGAACACAACTATAAAAATATTGCAAAGCAAAGCCTTCATTGATCATTATTTACAGATTATCGTAGTTTTCTTATTATTTTGTATTGGCCGCCAAGCACTTCCTGGAACTTTTGGGGGCTACATGGACCACGTGATCGGCAAGCGTTTTGAGCTTCCGGTGGCGCCACTCTCCCTCTAGAGTCATTCTGCTCTGCCCCTACTACATTCAGCCCACGTCTAGAAGCCCCGCCCCTTAATTTGAATATAAGGATCCGAAATAAAACAGAAGCACGAAATAGGCGCAGCACAATGTGGTGCTGCACTATATGTTGCTCCCAAAAATTACTCCAAAATAAAAGTGTCCTCATGATCCCAATTAAATAAATTAATGCATATATATATATATATATATATATATATATATATATATATATATAAATATATATATATATATATATATATTAATATATTTATATATTTATATATATATTTTTATATATATATATATATATATATATATATATATATTTACTTATTTATATAGTACATATTTATATATATATATATATATATTCAATAATTTAGTTATTTTTCTATTTATTTAATTTTGAATAAAACGGCTTTCCATAGGTGCAGCTTTATTCCACCCTCGATAACTCAGAGTCGCGACACTCTCATTGACTGGCGTGTACAAAAAATGTCGGCACACTTCCGGGTTACTGTAGATGTTCAATAACTCCAAACACCGGATCAGACTGCGTTCATCACCAATGCTTCCGTTCGTTTTCAGAGGAAAGTCGATGCAACATCAGTCTGATAAGTCACGTAAATGCATGTATGTTCTGTCAGGTGTCCTGTAATAAAATAATTCTTTCTGTTCAGTGTGATAAGTTTTTGTTTAAATGTATTTTGCCTTTGTGTATTTAGATGTTGTCCTTTTACCTCATGGCTCCCAGCTCTTTTGTTTAGTTTGAATAAATGTGGTCACGGTCTTATATTATTTAATTCAGTGTACTGATCAAGTGTTATTTATAGATTCATAGAATTTGATGTTCAATATAACTTAGGTTAGTGAAAACATATTAAAAATTAATAAAAAGGTTTTGTTCTGTCACCTCTGTAGACATAACGTAGCACACAGTTTCTTATTGTTGTTTATTCGTGCAGATGTATTAAAATCCTTCCTTTTTTTTTTTTTTTTTTTTTTTTTTTTAACCTGTCTTGTCCAGCATCGTTGCAAACAGAATGATTGTCTGGCTGCTGTCTGGTGCTGGGCAATTTTACTCTATCAAGCAGGGATTTATACTACATGTATAAAGTCCCTCTTGATGACATGAAAAACTTTATTAAATCAAACTCTTAATGCTGGACTCGACCGGAGGGGACAGAGAGAGAGAGAGAGAAAAGAAAGGAGAGAGAAGAGGGAGGGGAGAGAGAGGGACAGAAAGGGTGTGGGGAGTGCGGGTGGGGACTTGAAACATCATACAGAAGACCATGTAATCCATACTACTTACAACATATATAGCTAAGATCATCCTAGCCAGTAGGTCATTACACAACTAGTTGATAATAGTAACAATAATAATAATAAGAGTAAGAGTAATAATAATAATAAGAGTAATAATACTAATAATAATATTATTAGCATTAATATAACGAAGAGTACGGTCTAGACCTGTTCTATATGAAAAGTGCCCTGAGATCAATCAATCAATCAATCAAACTTTATTTATATAGCGCTTTACAACAGCAACAGCTGAACCAAAATGCTTTTCAACGTGCAATAATAAGAGAATAAAAACAACTAAAAACAGGTTAACAATAACAGCTTAGACAAAAATAAAACATTTTCAGAGTAAATTAGTGTAAAACAAGAGTCACAATGTAGTCAAGTAGCAAATAAGTCTAAACAAATAAGTCTTTAGCTTAGTTTTGAACAAAAGCAGATCTGTGATCGTCCGCAACTCAAGTGGCAAAGTGTTCCAAAGTCTGGGACCGGCTACAGCCAATGAACGGTCGCCCCACTGCTTGCAATTGGTCCTGGGGACCTCCAGCAGGTGTTGGCCTGCAGAACGCAGGGCTCTGCTGGGTTTATGTGCAAATAACAGTTCACATAAATAAAAAGGTGCAAGTCCATGAATGGCTTTAAAAACAAACATTAAAAGTTTAAAATCAACTCTGAAGTGTACCGGGAGCCAGTGAAGGGAGGACAGAACAGGAGTAATGTGACTGTGTTGTCGAGTGTTTGTCAGAAGCCGAGCAGCAGCATTCTGCACCAGTTGCAGCCGATTGAGTGTGCACTGGTTCAGACCGATAGAAAGAGCATTGCAGTAGTCAGTACGTGAGCTGATAAAAGCATGCATAGCCTTCTCCAGGTCTTTCTGACAAAGGAAGGGTTTGACCTCGGCCAGAAGACGCAGCTGGAAGAAGCTGGCTTTAACAACACTGTCAATCTGTCTGTCATGTTTCAGACAGTTTTTAAACTTCACTCCCAGGTTTTTTACATCTGCTTTACAGAGCTGACCAAGAGAACCAAGATCAGGTGCATCCTCAAACAAGTTAGGACCAAACAAAATACACTCAGTTTTGCTTTCATTTAGATGCAGAAAATTCTGAGAAAGCCACATCTTAATATCCGCCAAAGAGTTTTGTATGGACACATGTGAACTGGGATTGTTAGGACCAATGGGTAGGTATACTTGAAGGTCATCTGCATAAAAATGAAAGAAAAGGTTATGTTTGTAGATGACTGAGCTGAGAGGCAACATATAAAGAGAAAACAACAATGGCCCAAGGATGGAGCCCTGTGGCACACCAGTGGTTAGAGGGACCGTAGAGGACGAGAGGTCATTAATTATCACCCTAAAGCTCCTATCAGTCAAATAAGAGTCCAACCAC
This sequence comes from Melanotaenia boesemani, assembly GCF_017639745.1. Classification (NCBI taxonomy): domain Eukaryota; kingdom Metazoa; phylum Chordata; class Actinopteri; order Atheriniformes; family Melanotaeniidae; genus Melanotaenia; species Melanotaenia boesemani. The sequence goes on along the minus strand of NC_055692.1, from coordinate 35,435,689 downwards.
TGCAGGACAGTCCCACGGAGACCGACCTGTTGGGACAGGTGAGTGATGAGGACTGAATGGTCCACAGTATCAAAAGCTGCTGTGAGGTCCAGCATCACCAGGAACACAGGCTTCTTGGAATCAAGAGATAAAAGAATGTCGTTTTGCACTTTTAACAGCGCAGACTCTGTGCTGTGTCGTGATCTGAATCCAGACTGAAATTAGTCTAAAACAGTGTTGTTCTCTAAAAATGATTGCAACTGAATAAAAACAACTTTTTCTAAAACCTTCAAAGAAATTATTAATTTGAGACAGGTCTAAAATTTGATAAAACAGATGGGTCAAGGTTGTGTTTTTTAAGTAGTGGCTTGACAACAGCATGTTTAAAGGCAGCTGGAACCATTCCACACCTGAGGCAGCTGTTAATAAAAGAGAGAAGGCATGGCCCAAAAGTAATAAAAGCTTCTTTGAGCACCTTTGCAGGTACAATGTCCAAGGGACAGTAACTGGGTTTAATACCAGTGAGAAGTGATGGAGACACTTGCTCAAAACTTTCCAAAACAGCAGACGGTGCAGGAGGAGTCTACAGTTCAGCACAAGCATGTATATTATTCTTAATGTGTTGTCTCACAGATGCCAAATTATTGGTGAAAAAGTGAAGGAAATTTTCACAGGTTGAAGCTGAAACATTAGACAGAACAGTGGAAGGGTTTATAACAGAGTTAATTGTGTTGAACAATACTCTAGGATGACTGAAACTGTTGGTGATTATATCTGACAAATATTGAGACTTGGCCTCTTTCACTGCTCTATGATAGTCCTTCAAACTGTCTCTCAAAATTCCCAGAGACACATGCAGCCTGTCCTTTTTCCACCTGCACTCCGCCTGTCTGCAGCGCTGTCTGACGCCATGGGTGGCGTCATTGAGCCAGGGTTCAGGTTTGGGTTTGGTAGATTTAGACTTAAAAGGTGCAAAAATATCCAGAATCCCAGAGCTCAGTGAAAGCACTGTTGTCACTTGGTTTCAGCCATGTCTGAGTCATTAAAAGAAAGTCCAGATTGTGTGTAGTAATAAAATCATTTATAATAAAAGTTTTATTTGAAAGGGATCTAGTATTCACCAGCGCAGATCGTACAGTGCTGGTAAATGGTCTGTACTTATATAGCGTTTTTATCCAAAGCGCTTTACATATACGTCACATTCACCCATATTCACACTCTGATGGCAGAAGCTGCCATGCAGGGCGCTAACCATGACCAATCAGGAGCAAGTAGGGGTTCGGTGTCTTTCTCAGGGACACCTCGACGTGAGCTCTCCGGGCCGGGATTGAACCGGCAACCCTTAGGTTACAGGACGACCACTCTACCCATTGAGCCATGCCGCTGGAGCACACAGCTCGTGATTCAGCATGACTGAGTGGGCGGAGATTTACATTGTGATGTGTAATGAGTTTAGAGACTGTCCTTGGGGCTCTGGCACGGATTATAGTCCTTATGGGACGTATTTGTGGTGTGTCAGGCATACAGGTGGCGCTAAAGGGGCGTTTGAGTGTTATGGTTTCAGGCAATTAAGAAGCATGTGCTGAGGTGGTGTGTGGTGTAAATAGTCAGTCATGTTGGAAAACCTGCACGGCGTGTTGCAGATTAGCCGCTAACAAGCGGCTACCAAGCTTATTGGGATGCAGACTGTCTGAGTGAAATAAAGACGAACGTCCCCAGAACAGATTAAAACTATCAATAAAACACATGTTAAGAGATCTGAATCTTGTATTAAGTGACAAGATTCTGCTGAACCTGCCACTGCCCCGGTGAAGAGTGGGGATAGGGCCAGAGACAAACACGGATAATCCGTGGGAACGAAGGAGAGAAAAAAGTTCACGGAAATCCTTCTTAGTTATTTCGGATTGCTGGTGTACCAACATGGACAACTACCCTATGGATTGTGGCCGGGACAGAGTTGAGGAGAGATGGGAGTTGCTTCAGTAATATTGGTACTGTGGCTCCAGGAACACAGTGAGTGACTGCATTAAAAAAGCGAAGGTTTCTAATGATGGAGTCACCAACTATAAGTGTGGACGGGACAAAGAGTGGACGCGGCAGGGAATCGATGATTCAGCTCCACATGAATGAAACTGACCTGAGTCGATCAGAAGGTTTTGTAAAAAGGGAGATTTGTGGTGAGAAATATGAGCATTTTTAAACTGTGATTTAGTGTCAGAAGCAGAGCCAGAAGCCAGTTGTGATGCTGCTGTCAGGAAGGAAGGAACCGGTGAGAGTGTGTGAACAATAAAACCTCTTTCTATGTCCAAACCATAGCAGGGACCTGTTATATGTTTTCATCATTGAAAGTAAGACAGTAAAAACACAAAACCCACGACTGGCAGGGAACAGGATGAAAAACCAGCCAGTTTATTTTACCATTGAAAATATCTTAACGGTTAAGTCAGAATGTTTTCCATATGTAAATGTAGTAAAGCTTTACAGAGGATATTTTTTTATGGTGATCAGGTGCAGGCGGGTCTGGGGGAACTGGAGGAAGGGTGAAAGGGGAGCAGAGTCCACTCAGGGACGGTTTACCGAGGCAGCAGCTCAGCAGCAGAACCCTGAACCACAGGTTAGAAACCAGACACATGAAGATGAGTCTGTTGATAGTTTTCATTACTCTGCTCGCCCTTAGTCAAAAGGTTAAACATACATTTTTTCTTATCGTCCTCATCAAACCCCTGAACTTGCTGTACCAACGTGCTGCGTTCACACCTGCGATTAATTGAAACTCCTGGATCGGAGAGTTTGGCTGAGATGTAACGCCACACTAAACCAACGTAGAGGAATAAGGCCACACAGTGTGCTGGAGTGTGTTCACCAGCTCTGCATTGATCCGTTATCTGGAGTGTATTTGCCTGGACTTGTGGAAAGGGCAACCAATCAGGCGTCAGGAACCGCCCACTGAGTTTGATGGGCTGACCAATGAAATAAATCCATGCAACACAGGACCATGAATAATTCATTAAATAGTAAAATAATTATATATATATAACAATATAATTAATAACACATTAATGTATTTAATTATAATTTTTATTTAAGTAATTATTTAATGATATATTTAATTAATTCATTGTGTCACTTTTATGTCTTTTTGTGTGTGTGTGTGTGTGTGTGCCATACCCAGACTCTTTCATCACATCGCCAGATGGTGAAGCGCGATCCGTCCCTCCAGAGAACGGGTCTCCAACTAAACTTAAAACCTGCCTCCTTCTTGGACCATCCACAGTGTCTGTACATACCAACTGAGACGAGGTCCATGATCTGCCCAGTGGAACATGTGTGTGTGGTACAACCGAACATTGGACTGTAAGGTTCATAATTATTTCATTCAACTGAAATAAAAAAAGTAAAAAAAAAAAAGAAATACAGACCGAAATGCAGTCTTAACCATAATAAATAAACCAGAACAGACACATTATTCATGCTCTGACATCCATCGGTGAGGAAGCTCCGCCCTCTGACAGCGGTGTGTAAATGTGTGTTTGCATGGTTGAGAGGTTGAAGGTTTACCACTGTGTACACGATTAAAAGTTTATATATGCGCTGTTGGTTTAGACTTTTAAACTCTATCAGAAATGGTGACCCAGGTCCCTCCTCTTCTAGTCTGGACTTACAGAATATGCTGAGGTGGGTAAAGTAGCTAAAATTATACTCAAAAGTACTGTTGCTTTAGCAAAATATGACAAGTACAAGTAAAACGTAGTCATTCAAATAATTACTCAAGTAAAAAGTACTTAATAAAAAACTACTCAAGTACTGATTACTTCCTGAGTAACGTCAGATTTATTGTTCTTTTAAATTAAATGTTAATTAAACATTAATTTTAAACAAGGAAAACAAATGAAGGCGTCCACCACATTAAATAAAATATTCTTTTTTTTCCACTGTCACACTATAATGTGAGATCTGGGTCTGACTTGGATCAGTTATACTTCCTTCACAAACTCCTTCTCCTGATCAGTGCCGACCCGTTCTGGGTCACTGGGTCACCTCCTCAGTACTTTTACTCTTTAAGGAATAAGCTTGTAGCCACTTGGTGTAGTAATCACATAAGTACTACCAGTACTACCAGATGTGGTTTTAAGTTTCCCCACCAGATCCATGCCAAGTAGTTAAAGGAATATAATTTAGTTTTTAAGACTTATGTAAACTATTTCCTCTCATCGTGACAGAGGAAGTAGTTCTTACCTTTACTGGTGTGTCCTCCACCTCTTGTTTGATCTGGACTATGCTGGTCTGGCTGCCACAAAAGGACTCACCTGAGCGGATATAATACTCATAACGTAAAACTACAGAAGGTTTTGAAATGCGTTAAAGCTCCATCTGATTTATAAATTCATGTTCATGTGGAGTTGTTGTGTATTAAATGTTGTTGTTGCCCCTGCAGGACATTAAGCATTGTACAAACATAACAAAGTCAAGAATCTAAAACTAAACCCTGACCCACAAAGTCATGTGTTCAGACATTACAGGCCAGTAAAACCTTTGTGAGATTTCTTCTCTCGTCTGGTTTTTGACCACAGTGTGCTGGAAAACTAGAACCCACAGATCAGGACACAAGTTTTATTAAACATATTTCCACAGCCAGCATGTTGAACTCTGACTCACATTAATGTTGAAAGTCAGAATAAAAACAGGAAGGTTTAACCTTCAGCTTCCAGATAATAATGGAGGCAGTTACATAATCTCTGCTTATATCAGGGTGACTCGTGTGTTGTGTGCTGAAAGAGGGGAACATTAAATACTTTATGATGAATTATGTTGTAACTACATGATGAGACTGGATGCAAACTGAGTGATAAGAAAATTAATTTCCATGAAAGCTGCAGAGAATGATCCACCATAAAAAAGGCTGTTTTGCATAAACGGTTCACCAATAAAAAAATAAACTGTTCAGATCAGATGTCCATGTTGCACTATTCAATACTCCATACCCACCAGACGACGTGGTGGAGGGAGCGTGGAGCTCCTTCTTTAACAGACTGCTGCAGGAGAAATTCTAAGTGCTCATTTATGCTGAAATAAATATGCAAACTTAGGCTTTCTGCCTTCATTACGTGCATATTTCAGTCAGTTTTCAGAGATGGACGAGTACCCAGATGCAGCAAACAGAGCTCCAGGTACTGTTGGGTAAAAGCTGAGGTGTGACCAGTGAAAGGAACAAAGAAGAAGAAGCTGCAACGTTCTGATGGCCTCACAGACCACCACCATCCTCTGTATTGTCTAATTACATTCAAAGTCAGCATAAATGAGGCTTTGTGGCTTTATGGCTCATTTATGATGACTTTTTGTACAGAAATAGCTAGCTCCACTTCAAGCATAGTCAGACATCACTGCCCACACGTGTCCTTCATGTTGACATGGTAGTTAGCCGGTACGTCCACCAGAGGGCAGCACAGAGTGAATCCCTGAGTTCTGACATCAGTTTCAGACGATAAACATGGTGACGGTGAAAGAGATCATGATGCTGTACATTCTCAGAGACATAAAAAGATGCAGTGAAGTCATCGTACCATGTTTTCATTCCCACCTTCCACTCCGCCTGCAGCTGCGTATAAAACCATGAGGCTGTGACTGAAATGGATGCCTGGGGAGTTTTTTAAAAGATGAAGAAAACAGTAACCACTGACTCCAGCTTTTGATAAAGTGCTCCTTGTTTAATAGATAAGTCTTGCTAACCGTGTTCAGCTAAAAGCTCAGCATGATGCTGGTTAGCTCTGAAATGAGAGCTAACTGGAGCTGGGATAATTTATGGGATCCTTCCAGACTTAATGTCACCAGATATGTTGGTACCCATCATAAAAGACGAAGCTGGTTAAAGAAAAAAGGAGGGTAATTATTGGCCTGTAGCCATGTCTATTACTTTAATCGAGGTTCTTGAAAGGACTGTTTTAATCATGATGGAATATTTTGTCTTGATCTCTGAAAACCAGTTTGTCTTTAAAACTAAAGATGGAACATTTATGTGTTTTTTGGGTCTTTTTTTGCCCTGAAATGGATTCTGGATTTGTATAATCAGCACAATTTCACAATTTTTAGGTGTTTAATTGATGCCTCTAAAGCATTTGACTGTGTAAATCATGAAAAGTTATTCTATAGGTTATACTAAAGAGGGTAAATAAATCTTAAAAAGAAAGTTGTCCTTGTGGTTTGTACATCAGTCTGTGTACATAAAATGGGGTTACTCTGTGTCATTTATTCTCCTCTTTTGTTTATGGGTTTCTTATGAAAGCTATGAAATGATGTGTAACAGGATGAATAATTGGTGATACCACAGTTAACTATCTGATGTATGCAGACTGAAAGTCTGCTCTCAGTTTGGCGTTAATTATAATGCAGAGAAGAGTTTTATATACACATATTTTTATTGTCAGATGTAGGGACGACCAGAACTTACTATTTCGAGTGTTTATTACTGTGCAACAAGGAGAAAAAAATATCATACAGACGTTGAAGACAAGATCAGAGAGACGGTCTTCAAACCTATCCTCCATTGTGTTACCTCCGACCTCGTGTTCATGCTCACGTTACACTTATGAGAATAACTCCATGTCTGCTTCTTGTGTAGCACAATTCATCTTTTTATTCCTGTTGGAATATAACAATAAGGCACTTAGTGGCTGTGTCTCGTGTGCTGCAGTGTTAAACACGTCTGCCTCACATCTCACTTTACTGGTGATGTTGTGTCAGCTTACAGCAGCACCAGCCCACAGTCCCTCTGTTGGCCAGATGTTACACTGCTCTTCCAACATAAACTAAATCACACAGAAAATAATTAGCAATACGGTCAATGGGGGGGGTCTGCTCAGTCTGTATAGTCTTTATAAACATGTAGTACCACACTCATGTTGGCTTGTGTGTCTCTAGTGTTTAAGTCAATAACTGCAACTAACACATGCGACACGTTACTTCACATAAACGTGAGGTAACGCGTCGCATGTGTCGCCTACCAACCAAACTAATGCTAGAAACACGTGGCAGCATCAGGGGTGCAACTACCTATTTTCTAAGGGGTACGCAGACAGAAAGTTTACTGACTTAGTACTTCTTTGAACTAAATTGGAAAATGTTAAGTTCATAAAGTATACTTTAAGTATACTTCAATAAACTAAAATATGGATTAGAAGTATATAACTACTACAGTGGCAGTAGATGAGTGTACTTGTTGTATACTTGAAAGTATACTTTTAAACTTCATATGACCTTATAAAAACCTGTAAAACCCAAATAGAAATATAATTACTAGAACATTTGTGACACAAATTGATGATCAAATGTCCTGCAGGACAAAAACTTCATGTTACATGAAAAGAGATTCATAAATAAAGGTTGTAAAATATAAATTTGAATTTGAAAATGGTACAATCCTAAACTGCATACCGACTTACAGGAAATGTATTTGTCTTTATATGACACTGATTAATTAGAAGTAATTACTGCATACTGTTACATTCTGTGCTGTCTTTCCACACCGGTCCCGGATCCTCGCATCGGCCACATTCACTCCAGTTCTGCACTACAGCCAATCTCCCCAGATCAGTCACACCTGCCTCCCATTTACTCACCGGTCCTTATGTTCCCCAGCACCATGCTCACTCCCTGTTGGACCTTAACCCACACACACATGGACTTGTTCTCTTCCTGGCTCCATGGTTCCAGTACCCCCAGTCAGCTCCACCATTACCCACCTGTGTAAGGTCATTCCTCTGAGTTCAGTATTTATAATGAAGTTCTGTAAATCCTTCTTCTGTCTCTAAAGGATCCATGCGTAGCACATACAGAGTTCACGGCAGCTCTTCCATCCGCTGCATGCACACAAGCATCAACAAACGGTTGTCATGGAAACATGCTGCGCATCATCATTAACGTACAGAAAACTGCCACTCGCAGAAATAAACCGGAGTACGATAAAAGATTTTTTCTTTTTTTTTTTTTTTTTAGATGAATTTGGGAAAGTTAAATGAGGGCTGAGAATATTATTCAGATAACTAACGGACTGCAGGGAGAATCGACAGTTCTCCAAGAGAAGATCATCAGGATTAAATATCTAAACCAGGTCTGATCAGACTCTCGGTGAAGGATTTGATGTCGACTGATCTTTCAAAAGAAAAAGAGAGACGCCACGTCAGCAATTTAGTTCAATCTGAATGTGCAGCTGAAGAGGAGAAACTCAGAGTTAAGAGTAAGTCTCAGAGTCTGTTACCATGGTAACTGACTCAGAGTCCAGCTGAACTCTGTGAAACAGAAAAATCAGTTTCCTGTGTGAAATAACTCAGTTCTGACTAAACCTGCTTTCTGGAAATAGGCCCCAGCACACGGTTGTAGGACAACAGAAACCTGTGGTTTTACAAAAACTAGCGAGCCGATGCTAACCTGAACATTTACAAGCGTCCACACACAGAAGCTCGAGCTACACCTGACATAATCTACCTGCTGTTTTTCACCCACTTAGATTTTCATCCCGACAAAATCTTTCGTGTCCGAGCGGCTACAGACAGGAGGACTAAAATCATTCTCAGAGGAGTGACCCAAACAAACCAAACAAACAAACAGAAAAAATAAACAGTCCGCTCTTACAATTATCACAACCATAAAAGATAACTCGGACCAGGAGCGGACCAAAGTGAAAAACAAAAGTCTTAAAAGGATAGCAGGTAACGGTACCCGACAACAGCAAAAAAAGAAATACAAAATTACTACAACCAAAACACTTTATTTCAATCTCAAAGACACATTAATAATAACATACCTGCAGCGTTGAATTCCCTCGCTCAGTCTTATTTATTCCAAGGACCAACATCACTCAGATCCCAACCCTGCATTACAAGCTACATTTAAAAACTCATCCACAATATAAAATTCAACATGTAAAAACATATTTACCTGTTTGCTGCTAAAATCAACCTGCACCAAGACTGACGTGTCCCAGCAACATCCTGGCAACTCAACAGGAAACTGGCGCTCCCTGGTACGGTGCCACCTCCCCTTTTATAGAGGAACAGCCCCGAGGGCAGAGCGACACCCTGCGGTGCCACCCGATACACACAGGTATGTGTGCTTGTTAGGCAGAGAGTCCAAACTAAGAAAAATTAGATTATTTAGTTTAATTCACTTGTTTTACTCTTGTTTTTTCTTTGTTTTTGGAGTTGTTTTTGTTCATGTGTTTGTATTCTGGGATTCGGTGTTTTGTTGCAGCCGATCACGGATTTGGTGAGTTTAAACATTTTCTGACAAAGCAGAGATCTTTCTTTTGCACATGTAATGTGTTGTTAATTGTTTTACTGAGTGATCAAGACAATGTGGCATAGCTATGTGATGTTTTATTTAGTTGTGAGATGGAAACAGCAACATGCTACAGGCATGAACACAAAGAGAAAAGAAAGTATGGTGAGGATGCCGCCATTACAGGCCGTTGTTTGGCATTGAGTGACTACTGACCTGTATTTAGGTACAAACTTCTGTTAGACTGAAACGTGGTGTATTTGGATATTCACTATTACACACAGACCAGTTTTTTTTCCTGCTGTGAGAAGTTCTTGGTGTTCACATACCAAAGATTGTGGAAACAAGATGACGAGCCACCCATAGGAGTACACAGCGTGGGAAACTGTGGAGATGATGCGTTCAAAGACATCTTCTGGATTTCAACTCTTCTCTTTACATAGGAGATAAGAACAATGATTCACACTAGAAAAACCGTGGTAGAACACAGTCAGTTGCTTTGATAGTGCTGCAGCATGGAGCTGAATTCATTTGAACTGATGTTTCCTTTTGGTTTTTCTTGCAAGATTTGATTCCACAGGACTGAGTGTCCACAGTGTCCACTGAGTCACAAAATTTAAGTTCTTTACTACATGGACTGGACATTTAAACGGTGTTTCTTTGATGCTGAAAGTGCATTTTATTTTGTTAGTGATGTGATCACAAACACCTGGAAGCACCAGTAGACTGACATGACAGAAACTGAGCTGAGCTTTTAAAGGCCGAACTGAGATAAAACAGGATCCTAGAATCTGGGTTAACTCGAATAGAGGAAACAGCATACGACGTGAATCTGGTTTAAAAGTTATCTTATAATGAGTACAACAACCAGAGGATGAAATAATTTGGTTGTATGTTCCTTTATGCTTTAAAGGGGATTTGTGCAACGTAAGTGTGTGACTGGGTATCAGTATGTATCCATCCATTATCTTGACCGCTTATTCCATTTCGGGTCGCGGGTGAGCTGGAGCCTATCCCAGCATTTTAACAGGTGAGAGGCAGGTACACCCTGGACAGGTCACCAGTCTGTCGCAGGGCCAATAAAGATAGACAAACAACCATTCACACACACACTCTCTCCTAGGGAGAATTTAGAATAACCAATTAACCTATCATGCATGTCTTTGGACGGTGGGAGGAAGAACATGCAAACTCCACGCAGAAAGGCCACCGCCCTCAAGGTTCAAACCCCCCCAGCCAAGATTCGAACCGGTGACCTTCTTGCTGTGAGGCTGCGGTGCTGCCCGCCCCATATATATATATATATATATATATATATATATTAAAAAAAATATATATATATATTAAAAAATATATATATATATATATATATATAAAAATATAAACTAAAAATGTTTATTTTATTTATTTTTTACAAATGTGTTTTTCTATAAATCAGCCGACATTTCAACATCTTCTGGTCTGTTCTTACACCTGCACTGTTCCTACGAACCTCGTGTCTGGTCCTGGATACTATTAGTCAACTGTAACTCTTACAGTGCTACATGTGGTACAAATATTATAACTGTATCTCTGAAGCTCTGAGTCATACTAAATAAAGAGCCATTTGGGAGCTGAAAGAACCGACTCTTCTAAAGGAGCCGAACTTCCCATCAAATTGTCAATTAAATGCGTCTCAGCTTCATCTTTGTTGCTTTTGCTGGTCATACGTGAGCTCTGCTGCTCCACACTGCCTCCACACTTTCTGGTGGTCCTGCTCCGTTTGTCACATCTGGGTCTTCATCCACCGGCTCCCTGAAAACAGAATAAAACTAAAATAAAGAACACAGAAGATGGACCGAAGGCTCCGTTCATCTCTGTATTATAAAGCACTTTTATCACCTAAGGGTTGTTGGAAAGGTTTATACAAATAAATTATTATTATTATTATTATTATTATTATTGACAATCTGCCTCAATTATACATTAAAAAAAGATTGCCCTGCAACACAGTCACAAAATGCCAGCAGTGGTTTGTTTGAGGTTTGGCATAACCAGGATGGTTAAAATAAAGAGTTACAGTCTACATGAACTTTTTATTTACTTCAGCAGTCAGTGTTTGTTAATTAAGACAACTGATTATTCATGTTTGCCATATAAAGTAAAAAGAGCAGTTTTATTAACGAGGAATTGCTCAACATTTTCACTATTGTGGACACTTTGGTTTCATTTTCTCTCTTTTACTGTAGTGTTTTATAAGTTTATTAAAAACAGTGTTGGACTGGATTTACGACTTGTCGCCTGCCTGCCTGCCTGTCTGCCTGCCTGCCTGCCTGCCTGCCTGCCTAACCAGGATGGTTGAAATAAAGAGTTACCGTCAACAGTTGCAATGGCCCCTTTTTCACAGCAAGAACTTTTTATTTACTCAGCATTTTAAGAAAAAGAACAAACCTCGGTGGATTTCCACCAACAACAGCAGCAGGACTTCGTCTGGATTCTTGAGGGGCATGGCTGTCTGCTGGAGAACTCCAAATGGTGGAACAGACCTGGAGAATTATGCACTCCACTGTATGTTTAAGCCGATGTACAGCTAACATGTTTATTTTTATTTAAGAGGAGCAGCATTGGTAATGTTGTGGCTTTTGCCCGGTCGAGTCCCCGACTCCTAGACCGTGCTCCGTCCACGAGAAGGGGCGCGCCTCCCGGCTGGAGCTCCTGTTCTGCCTCCCTCTCTCCCTCTTCCCCGGTCGGCTCCGGCTTTGACAGTTAACTTCACTCGCGCTTCAAAGAGGATCGGACTCCGATACTTTTCTTTAAATGATTTATTGCAGTGCACAAAGGTTGCTGGTAAAATCAGACCGCACGAACTGAACAGAATTCTGCTACGCAGGATCTTTTAAGCTCCTCTCTCGACCCCTCCTCTCCTTCCAAAAACTCTCTCTTCCACAACATCTGTTTCCTATCAGACCTTTCCCACACATCAACACACACACTCTTTAGCCTCATGATTCCCCTCAGCTCCCCAACGCACACACATCTGCTTGCACAATCCTTGTAGGGGAAAAACATCTCCTGATCTTTCCAGTCACAGAACTTCTGTTTACTCTGGCCTGTTTCCTCGCATTCCATCCCGGTCATCTCGCCCTCGAGTTGGTCACGTAGCTCTCATTAATCAGAAAGGGTCGTTTAGCGAACAGTGTCCTGAGATGACTTTTTCACCACAGTAACCTGGAGACTCAGACCTGACTTCAAGCAGCCACATCAAATCTTCACCAAGAAGCTTTTTACCAGCTCAGAAACTTTTAAGTTATATTTCTGCCTTAGCTCATGTGCTGTTTTGTTCGCGAATGTTCGGTGTTGTGAAGCTGGTTAGCGACAACAATGGAAGTAAAAGTTCTTCTCTAAACCCCGTCTGGTTATTGGATTTAACATTGGTAGCAGAGGATGGCTGCTGCTGGCAGCTACAAGATTCCACCGCCATTTGACGAGAAGACGTCTTATGAAACTTGGAAAAGCGAAACTGAAAAATGGAGACGAGTCACCGACCTCGAATCAAAGAAACAGGCGCTAGCAGTTACCTTGTCGCTCACCGGCAGAGCGAAGGAAAGTGTGCTGGAGATTGAATCCTAGCACTGGTATGGCTACGCTCTTGACAAAATTGGACTCTGTGTTTTTAAAAGAAGAGAAGGATCGGCAGCACGAAGCATATACAGTGTTCGATCGTATCACTAGAGAGAGTGGTGTGTCTATGGTGGATTACATTGTCGAGTCTGAGCGACAGTACAAGATACGTTCATTTAAAATGGAGCTCCCAGATGCTGTGCTAGCCTTTAAACTTCTGGATACGACTGGTCTCACCGGAAAAGACAAACAGCTCGCTCAAACGTTTCCTTCGCTGATATGAAATTAGCTTTGAAAAGAATTTTTGGAGATGTCACACGAGGGGGCAGCAGCTCGCTACAGATGAGTGCAGACAGTGAGTGCGTCTATTACACGAGATATCCTTTTAAAAATGAAAGTAAATCCAGCAGCCTGCAACCACAAACAGCGATGTATTGATAAACGTGGCAGGAGAGCGAGATGTGCAATTTGCCAGAGCACATTTCACAAGGACTGTCCTCACAAAAAAGAAAGTGTCAAACTGACAGAAGATGAGGGACAAAAAGGTGAATACAAAGAATGCAATATCACACTATTTTCCAATGAAACTTTGTCTCATGCAGAAATCTTCATGGTGGAAGCTCTAGGGTCAGCGGTGATTGACAGCCTGTACAAGAACAGTGTGTGGAGAAAAGTGGCTCGAGGATTACACAAATGGACTGCTACAAACTGAGTTACACAAAGTAGTGGATGAAATCAGTGCAAGGCCACTTAGATTTGGTGACGGCAAAGTTATTCACTCCACAAGAAAAGTGACTCTGCCAGCAAACATAGGACAGACAAGGTGCAAAACAGAAACAGAGGTTATCCCAGCAAACATACCAATGCTTTTAAACAAAACCTCACTGAAGAGAGGAAACGCTGTGTTGGACATTGCACATGACAACAATGTTTAAACAGCCAGTTAAACTTGAGCAAACATCCTCTGGGCACTGTTGTGTGAACTTAAGAGACAGTAGTCGGGACAAAAAGGAAGCGAAGATGAGATTCTCATTGTTAAAGGTAACATGAGTGCCAAAGAAAAAGAGAAGATACTTCTGAAACTACACAGACAGTTTGGCCATGCATCAGAAGAAAGGCTGCAGAAGCTACTGGCCTGCTCAGGCACTCAAGATAAAGAAAGCAATGCAATTCTTGAGACCATTGTTAAGTACTGTGAAACATGCAGAAGGTACAGTAAACCAAAGAACAAACCAGCTGTGGGTCCATGGCTTCGACTTACAATGAAACTGTGGCTGTCGACCTGCATGAACATGAACCAAATGTGTGGTACCTACATGCTACTGACCACTTTACTCGCTTCAGTGTAGGAAGCTGAGTCACCACAAAGACACCAAAAGAGATAGTGAAGCAGTTTATCCACTGTTGAATCAGTGTTCATGGCCTACCATGCAGGCTTTTTAGTGACAATGGAGGTGAATTCAATCATGAAGAAATAAATCACATGGCTGAAAAGTTTAATATTGAGGTTAAAACCACTGCTGCCTACAGCCCATGGTGTAATGGTCTTTAGGAAAGGCACAATCAAACTCTCACTGAAATGTTGTTGAAAGTTAAAAAGGACAACTGTGACTGGAAAACAGCACTTGATTGGGCACTTATGACAAAGAACTCCATACACAACATACACGGCCACAGTCCTTACCAGCTAGTGTTTGGCCAAAATCCAAACCTACCTTCAGTACTCACTGATAAACCCCAGCCCTGGAAACCACTGTCAGCTCCTGGGCAGCTCAGCACATCACAACTCTACATGCAATGAGAAAAGCATTTACAGAGGCTGAATGCTCTGAGAGAATCAAAAGAGCCCTTCGCAAACAACCGCAGCCAGTTGACAGGTACGACACAGGAGACAAAGTCTACTATAAGAGGGTGGACAGGGTCAATGAGTGGAAAGGACCAGGAATCGTAATAGACCAAGATGGTGCTGTTGTATTCGTAAGACACAGGGGAGCATATGTGCTGGTACATCAGACCAGATTGGTTGAGAAAAGTGGATGATAAACCAACCAAAGAGGAGAACAGAGAAACAGAACAAGAGATGGACTGTTAAAAATTCTGCAGCTACGCCAGCAGCAGATCTTTTTATTTTTTTTTAACTTGTCCTGTCCAGCATCATAGCAGCAAAATGATAATCTGGTTGCTGTATCGTGCTGAACAAATTTGCTCTGCCAAGGGGAGGCCTATGGGTAAGGCTCCTCTTGATGATCTGATCCATTAATTTATTTATTTACTTTGAATCACGGAATCTATGTAATCTTGCTGGACCTGACCGGAGGGGACAGAAAAAGATGGAAAATAGCAAAAAGAGCAAAAGGGAAAGAAGAAAGGAGACAAAAAGATCACAGACAGAAGAAAACGACCCTTCAATCCACACCATCACCAGACAACAAACTGTTACACCTGTACATGAACACACCAGAACATTTCCTACAACTTTTACAAAAGCAGAAACACACACACAGAAAAAACAGGGCTGCCAGTCATTAAGAGTTTTTAAATAATAACCAAATCAAAAAGACATAACAGCGACCAGATACTAACTCACAGGAAAAATAAAAAGAAGAATTATCTCTTAGTTTAAAAACCCACTGGGCAACTCAGTGACTGTGTCAGCATGCAGAGCATGAGGAAGAGGAGGGATCAGTGATGAGGAGTGGCGAGTGAGATCATGCAAATGCGACCTCGCCTCTACCGAGGTCAGAGGCAGACCAGGGCAGCCCAGAGACCCGGACCCTCAGCAGCAGCCCCGGAGCACCAACCCAAGCTACCCCACCATGAAGACGGCTCCAGCCCCACCCGAAGGGCGGCAGAGGAGAGCCCCAGCAAGAGCCCCCCACGGTCCCGGGGCACAGGTCCCAGTGGGCCAAGATCAACAGCTGCCAGCTCCACCAGGGACCGGCCACCCAGGGCAGCCCAAGAGAAGGCCCTGGGCCAGCAGCAGATCTTAGTGAATCCAAAAGTGATGACGTTGAAGAGACAGAGACTAACAATGGATCTCAAAATAATATTAATAATACTGAACCCCCACAGACATCAGAGCAAAAAAAAAAAAAAAAAAAAAGAAGGCAGTTCAGATCAGATACCACAAGCTCAGGCAAGATGTGAAGGTCTTAAGCTGAAAACTGGCCAAGTGGTAACATACAATGACAATCAGAGTGGGAGAAGCTACACTGGAACTGTCCTTAGCAGAGCAGGAAAAGCTACTGCAAAACACAAAAACTGGTACAACCTGCAGTTCAGCCAGCCTGAGGAAATGGCTGGCACAACAGGATCGGTCAATCTTGGAGCAATAAACAGTGTACAGGTGTTTCTGTCAGAGCATGAAGAGGCAGGTGCTAACAACAACCAGGATGGTGTGCTAGTGGCGCAAGACGGCATTTTTCTGCCAGCCCAACATGCGGAGCTCATGAACTGGAAGAAAAACAATGTATTTGATGAAGTCACAGATGAAGGTCACTAATGCATCTCAACAAGGTGTGTGTGCATTCTGAAAGAAACACCTGCTGGCGTTGTGCCAAAGGCTCGGCCTGTAGCAAGAGGTTTTGAGGAGGTGAATACGAAAGACCTTCCCAAAGACTCACCTACATGTGCTACAGAGTCTCTGAAGATGATCATGGTTCTAATATGTCAAAACAAGTGGCAGCTGAACTCCACTGACATTAAAGCAGTATTCTATTGCACTGGTACAATAGAGTCAGAGATGCCATGCAGCAGTTAGAAGCCACTGTGTCAAAAGTAGATCCAGCTGTGATGGATCAGCAAACTGGACAACAAATAAGTTGGAGCTGAGGAATAGGTGAAAACAGTTTTATTGAGGTGATGAGAACTTCAGCAGCGAAATCAGGTCTGGTTTGTGCAGTCAGCTTAGCCTGCAGGTGGGAGAGCTCAGGTGAGAATCCAGCCAGGATAAACAGGAATGTACGATAGATATTGCTCACGTACCAGCGGAGGGGATGGAAACCAGCAGGATGGTTTTCAGGGACCGTGATGTTGTGATAGCAGCTCCGCCGGGGCTGTGGGAACTGCAGAACCAGAGAGATAGTTTGCTCTGATAATGACAGAAGGGGGTAATCCAGGCTGAATAAGATCTTTGGGAATCCTCCAGAGTTCTCCGATGGCCTGGGGCAAAATCCTTAATCCAAAATCCAAATCCTGAGGACAGTCCAAGGGTCAGAGTACCGGTCAGAAAGAATCACAGGCAGAGTCAACAGACAAGGAGCAGGCAGAATCGGGTCATCCAGGTCGAAATACAGGTCAAGGATCAGAGACAGAGTGGCAGGGTTTACCAGACAGGGAGCAGGCTGATTCAGGATATCCAGGTCCAAAAACGGGTCACAGGTCAGAGATCAGGTTGGCAAGCAAGGGAGAAAGGCTGGAAGCGTACAAGGAAAAACCAAGACGATCTGGCAGAGAAGAACTGTCACAGACTGGTATATAAGGAGCCCAGACCAGGTGGAGCGCATCAGCAATCAGCAGAGTTGGAGGGAGAATGCATTCAGGGATGGCTGGGAAAACTCAGCGCTGACCACGCACTGTGACATCCAGCTGTGTTTTACTGGTTAGATCAGTGTGACCAGGTGACAGGAATCCTTGCATCTCATGTAGATGACTTTAAAAACGGAAAATTTTCACCCATATTCTTGCAGTCAAAACGTATTTGGAGAGTTGTGCGCAGTACATTAGCAGGAGAGACATTAGCACTTACAGATGGGATTGACAGAGCAGTTTTTCTTACCACACTGCATTCAGAAATCACAACTAGTGACTGCTCAAGCAAAACTGTACCCATTGTGTGTATAACAATCATCCTGTTCTGGATGCAGTCAAATCCACAAAGTCTGTCACAGAGAAAAGACTGCGCCTTGAGATCAGCAACATGAAGGAGCTGATACACTCTGGGACAGTTCAGCAGATTGTCTGGTCAGCCACCAAAGAACAACTCGCCAGCTGCTTAAACAAAAAGGGGGCATCCGCCTCCTGAGAGCCCTCAGCGAAGGTGTATACTTAAACTTTAAATGTTACTCTAATGCCTCTCTCAGCTGTACTGGATTTATGTTTGTTCCCTGATGACCTTGTGTACACAAATATGTAAATGTTTACAGAGTGCAAAAAAACTAATCACACAAGCTCTTCAACATAACTGACCGTTCTTCATAAGTCTCCATGGCCTGTATCCTGATTTCCTGTAATTGTAGATGACAATACAACACAAAGTCACATCATTTCAAAAGGAAAAAAGAAACTAAAAATCTAACCAAAGAACAAAACAAACAAACAAAACAAACCTTCTCCTGGTAGCCAAGAGGGACCTCTGATGTTCTTCATCCTGTGCAGAGCATAGGGTCAATGATTCCTGAAGGGTCTGGAAAAGGTTCGTATGACATTAGTAGCAAACAGTGTTGTGTGTTAATTAGAAGAAAGTATAACACACCTGGTAGATGAAAACTGCAGGACTTTGGCCTAGTGCTGTGGTGGAGTCAGACATGTAAGAGCTCTCTGATATCACATCCTGTAGCACTGAATTAAGACATTAAATTTAGTTTATTGCACTCAATTTATTACAGAAATCTTTTAAAGTATCACTTTTATTTTATTGTAAGTGGGAGAAGAGAAAGTCGCCCACACTATTGTTTTACTTTTAGTATACCTGTTTAGAAAAAAAAGTCAAATATAAATTCAAACTGACTGAACAAAAAACAGTTATCTGGGTATATGAAGCAAAAATAAGAGGACAATCAAAAATGTTCGCAGTACTCGAAATATAAAAAACAACTTGCAATGGATACTTCAATGACTATTTCATCCTAAACTTGCAAAAAAAAGCCTCTACTGTTGAATTAATTTGAATTAATTGGTTATACTTTCTAAACCAGGTCATGGTTCCACTAAGAGCTTGAATGAAGGGAATTGGACTAAGTCTCAACCAAAAGGCTTTTTTGGGTGGCAGGTAAGTGACGCTAATGCTTTAGGTGACGTAGTTCCGGTGAGAACGCAGATTCAAACATTTATGCTTTCATTCAATTGCATTTTGTGCCAGTGTGATAAGTTGTAATATGCCGTCTTACTGAGGAGGTGAGATATCGTTTATTTGTGTTGGGAAAGATGTAAAAATGATTCAGTCATTACTTACGGTGAAAACTGAGTTAAAATGGTTGAAATAATTTGTTTATACAATTCCATATAATCTAAGAGATCTTTAGGCCGTGTTTTCACAGCGATCCGTTACTCTGGGATCGACTGTCTCGCTGCGCATGCTCACAAGGGGATTTAACAGGGTTTCCTCATTCAAGTAAACCCGTTCACGAGGAAACATCACTGAGTCGCCCTTGTGATCATTTATCTTTTTACCAGGTATGTAATGTGTAAATAACACTAAACATAACTGTAATAACTCTTAGTTTGTTTTCCTTATGTTCTAAGTAAGTTTGGGTACTCTTTAGTTAAACCGTGTGTTAGCATTAGCCTCGTGGATTAGCCTCACAAGTTAGCCACGATAGCACAAGTACACGATAGTTATATTATTAGCAAGCATTTGTGTTCAATAATAATAGTTGGTACTTATTTAAATGATTTCAGAAGCTGTATGTTTACTACGAGGGTATGTATTCTATTACTGCAAGCCTGGCATTTCATTAGGTTGTTCTTTGTCAATTCAAGTAAACCCGTTCACGAGGAAACATCACTGAGTCTCCCTGGTGATGGTTTATATCTTTTTGCCAGCCACCCCCACATCCAGGGGTGCAACACCAGCCTAATCAAAATATTCTTTAAAGTAGAAAAACAGTGTCTTTAAAAGGTACACTCTGGAGTACAGCAGGCAGGATTTCGCCAGCCTGACAGATTTTATAGATCGTTGTTACGACAGAATCGTCATGGGGAAACCAAAAAACACCTCCACCCCCTCCACCTCATCTGAGTCCAAGAGACAGCGAAATGAGGATTCACCTGGAGCTATTTCACCAACGGGGAACGACTCAACAGATGTTCTGATCTCTATAGATAAGAAACTCAGCAGTTTTGATTCACATTTGAGCCTGGTAGAAATTCTCCACAAGGAGTTCCAGGCGCTACGTGAATCATTAGAATTCAGCCAGAAGCAGGTGGAAACTCTGGCTGTAGAAAATGCTGGTCTCAGAGAGTCGGTAAAATCCCTCACCGAGGGCTTGACCCGTCTCTCGGAGGAAAATAAGAAGATGAAGGAAACGGTGATCTGCAGGCGCGGAGCATGAGAGAGAACCTGGCATACTGAAGCAGACCTTGCGATCGCTCACAGAATCACCGATGGGTAAATGGATAAAAGTCGCGCGTCCTACGTCACGGCCGCTGAACAACAGCTCCTGACGGAGTTCTCTGACGAAGTTAAGGATATTATAAGGAAAAAAGGCAATACCAATGCCATAAGTAAAGAACGCGAGAGAGCCTGGCAGACAATAGCCGACCGGCTCAATGCGTAAGTAGTCAAAAACTGTACAATTAATAAACAGTGCTCCACTGGAACTGTCATAATTAGGCTACAATTAAAGGATTACTTTTCAAATCCACTAACTGTTGTATACTTTAAGAGTGACAAGCAGGTGCATGTTACTCAGGAAATGTAGAGCAAACAATTATCCACAATGTGTCATTTAATCTATTTTCCTCATGTAACGTTTTTATCTATTTTATCTTTCTGTCCTTCATAAAGGACAAACCTGTCTGGCCATAAAAGGACCTGGCAGCAAGAAAAAATTAAATATAAGAACATTTTGCAGGCTGGTAAGTGACTCCAAAGTAGATAACCGTGAACAAATGAGGTGAATAGATGAGGTGTCTGCTGACATGTTCAATGTCTGTATGATTGTAGCAGTTAAAAAAAGGCCTATAGAACTGGCACAGGGGGCGGCCCACCAAGCCAGGATGGGACTCCAGCAGAGGAACTGGCACTCCATTTAAATAAAGGGAGGCCAGTGATGGAGGGGATCCAGGGAGGGACAATAACTGACTCTGTCCCAGCCACAGAAACTGTCCGCTTCATACAAGGTACACAAAGTACTGCAATTCTACTGCACATGGAACACAATCAAATATAATATAGTGTCTGACTTTGGATAACCTTGCAGTGTCTGGGAACACAATTACACTTTTGGAGCCACCAGAAGATGATCCGGTTAGTACAGTGTCTCCAAATCACAGGCTTGGTATGTTCTGTGAAATCTTAATCCGAGTCCTCTCGCTGCATGTATACGGCAGGAGGAAGGTACATCTGCAGCTGCAGAATGCACGTCTGCAGATGAGGAGACTGTGTCGGTGGAGTCCAGAAGGCTTGAGGCATGTCAGTTTTATGGGATTGGCCTGCTTATTTATTCCATGAAGGATATGAAGTCAGTGATGTGGTGCTAATAGAAAATGTGTAACAGGACCCGGATGCTGCACAGTCTCCTAAGCGGCCTGGTAACATTGTGAGTATTGTCTAAAGTAAATCTACGTTATGAACAAATCCTGCTGTGCTAATTGACATTTCCTTTACAGACTTCACAAACTGTCAGAACACTTTATTCAGGGCACCTGGAGAGAGAGAGAGAGCTGGCAGATGTTAAAATCAGACTCAAAAAGAGAAAGCTCCAAGAACTAGAGCTGGATCTAGAGATTAAACGCCAGACACTCAGAAAACTGGACCTGGAAATCCAGAAACTAGAAAGAGAAGTGAGTGTTTCAATGCACACAGTAACCATATCTGCAATACAGTGTTTTAATCCTTGTTACTTTTGCTGTCGTAAGATCCAAGCAACCAAGACAAATGACTGCTTAATAAAAAAAAAAGAACTAGAACATTGGTGTCCGTCCTCTTTTCATGAATGTAAAAGAATTTCAAAGAACCACCAGTGCTAAACAAAATGCTCACACAGGAAAAGATCTTTTATTAAATGAAGGGGCTAAATCCAAAAATTAAGTGAAGAAACCTGCAATATATTGCTCCTTGACAAGTCTGCCATTAATGTTGTCCGGGAAGATGGGAGCATTTTCCCAGTCAACATCAACAGCCACTTGGGGGGGGGGGGGGTCTCTCCTTTCTTAGGCCTGCAATGTTATGCAGTACTACGCATGCAGCAATAACATCACAGGCTCTGTCCGGGGAAATCCTCAGGTGGTGCAGGCACTGAAACCGAGATTTCAGAAGGCCGAAGGTCATCTCGATTCGAGCCCTTGTCTTGGTGTGTGCATGGTTGTAGGCCTGCTGTGGTGGGGTTTGGGGATCTGCAAGGGGAGTCAAGAGGAATGACTCACAGGCGTATCCTTTATCTCCCAGCAGCACACCAGAGAATTCACCTGATAATACAAAATATAATTTAGAAAACAGAGTTACACACACGATGTCCAAGGTGCTTACAGTACAAATGTGTGGGCTACCTTGTGAAAGTCTCTCATAAATTGGACTAACCCGAAAGACTCTAGAGTCATGCACTGAGCCAGGCCACTTTGCCTCTAAATTGCTCACAAGGCAGTCAGCATCACAGATCATCTGACATACTTAGTTGTAGCCTATTAAGGTCATTAAATGCACAGAACAGATTCATGTAGGTCATAACCACAAATCACTCTTACCTGAACATTGATGCTGTGGAAGGATTCCCTGTTAATGTAATCTCCCTCATGTTCACCTGAGGGGCGTCTGATTCTTATGTGTGTGCAATCCACTGCCCCAATGATGTTAGGGAAAGCTGTAACAAAAAATAGTGAGTATCCAACTGTGACGGATATACTTAGAAACTAATGGGTGCACATTAAAATTGAGGTTACCTGCAATCTTGTAAAACTCCTCCCTGATGTAGAGGGGTCTTCTGTGGCCAGGGAAGGTGATGAATATATTGCTGAATGATTTCAGCGCCAGAAAAACGCATCTGATTGTCCGGCAAATGGTTCCTTTATTGAGGTTCTCTGCATCCCCAACAGAATAAAGGAAGCTCCCACTCGCAAGCCATCTCAATGTGACACAGATCACCTGTGGTACAGTGAGGGCATGGCTTCGCGCTGTCTGGTGCTGTATTTTTGGACTCAGCAGCCTACATAAATATCTTAGTCCATCACCCAAAAATCTGTATCTTTGAATGACATAGTCATCTCCAAAGGCCAGGGGATGTGACCTGTCCCTGAAGACTCTTTCCCGTCTGAATGCTCTTCTGAGAATTCGGGCTTCCTCGTCCAGCACATCCTCCGATAAAGGGCAAGCCATTATGAAGAGGGACCAGGTGAAGGGGAGTTGGACCTGAATATTCTACATTGCCCTCGTCACGGATTTCTTTGAATACACCTTTGAAACCTCATCAGCTGTGTTTTGTAATCTCAATTAATGCAATAAAACACATATTTATAAAACCTCTGACAGCACTTTGACGAGCAGTCTTCATTAGCATAGCAATATAACACTTGGCCTGATGAAATCATGCACTTATGACCAAGTTGATATTGTGTGATGAAATCGTGATCCTGTATTTAAATAAAATGACTAAAAAAATAAATAAAAAATTATATGCACTGCACTAGCACTACACGACAGCACCTGGGTCCAACTGGACTCAAAAGTGGTCTGACTAACACTTAATTATGACGTCCCATCTTGTTTGAATTCATGCTTGTGTTGTTCTTACTCTCAAAGTCGCTTTGGATAAAAGCGTCTGCTAAATGACTGTAGAATAGAATAGAATAGAATAGAATAGAATAGAATAATAATACTACAACTCGAATCCATATAAAAAGGCTGTTGCGATTACTAACAGATTTGGATTAAATGTACAGTGACTGTATATGTAATATTTTAATACTGGATGATTAAAATGACACGCCATACTTAGGAAGACCATGGACATGCTGTAAAACACATTAATTCCTCATAGAATTGACGTTGGACATGCAGGTGACTCGCTAGGATTAATCTTAGCCTGAGCAGTTAGCCTGGTCTGGAGCAGGCTAGCTGCAGCGGATAAATCACCACAGTAACTTGGCCGGGTTTAGTTTGAGCTGCTTTCATGCAACCGACTTAGGGCTAAATTCAGCCACGATAACCAACATATCCCGGCTTAATCCCTTATCTTGGTTTCGTGCAATACCCCTCTGCTGCCATTAAAGCCTAGATATCCAGAGTGAAGAAGACACTCGATATTATGTCAAAATCCACGGTGAAGAGAAAGGGCTACATGAAGGACCAAACAGCCTGCAAGCAGGTTGGTGTCTAAACAAAATAAAACAAAAACACATAGGGGGTAGTGAAGTTTGTGAAGTCTGTAAAGGAAATATCAATTAGCACAGCAGGATTTGTGCATAACGTAGATTTACTTTAGCCAATACTCACAATGTTACCAGGCCGCTTAGGAGACTGTGCAGCATCCGGGTCCTGCTACATATTTTCTATTAGCACCACATCACTGACTTCATATCCTTCATGGAATAAATAAGCAGGCCAATCCCACAAAACTGACATGCCTCAAGCCTTCTGGACTCCACTGACACAGTCTCCTCATCTGCAGACGTGCATTCTGCAGCTGCAGATGTACCTTCCCCCTGCCGTATACATGCAGCGAGAGATCATCTTCTGGTGGCTCCAAAAGTGTAATTGTGTTCCCAGACACTGCAAGGCTATCTAAAGTCGGACACTTTATTATATTTGATTGTGTTCCATGTGCAGTAGAATTGCAGTACTTTGTGTACCTTGTATGAAGCGGACAGTTTCTGTGGCTGGGACAGAGTCAGTTATTGTCCCTCCCTGCATCCCCTCCATCACTGGCCTCCCTTTATTTAAATGGAGGCCAGTTCCTCTGCTGGAGTCACATCCTGGCTTGGTGGGCCGCCCCCTGTGCCAGTTCTATAGGCCTTTTTTTTAACTGCTACAATCATACAGACATTGAACATGTCAGCAGACACCTCATCTATTCACCTCATTTGTTCACGGTTATCTACTTTGGAGTCACTTACCAGCCTGCAAAATGTTCTTATATTTAATTTTTTCTTGCTGCCAGGTCCTTTTATGGCCAGACAGGTTTGTCCTTTATGAAGGACAGAAAGATAAAATAGATAAAAACGTTACATGAGGAAAATAGATTAAATGACACATTGTGGATAATTGTTTGCTCTACATTTCCTGAGTAACATGCACCTGCTTGTCACTCTTAAAGTATACAACAGTTAGTGGATTTGAAAAGTAATCCTTTAATTGTAGCCTAATTATGACAGTTCCAGTGGAGCACTGTTTATTAATTGTACAGTTTTTGACTACTTACGCATTGAGCCAGTCGGCTATTGTCTGCCAGGCTCTCTCGCGTTCTTTACTTATGGCATTGGTATTGCCTTTTTTCCTTATAATATCCTTAACTTCGTCAGAGAACTCCGTCAGGAGCTGTTGTTCAGCGGCCGTGACGTAGGACGCGCGACTTTTATCCATTTACCCATCGGTGATTCTGTGAGCGATCGCGAGGTCTGCTTCAGTATGCCGTGCACACGCACTTATCCCAACTATCTTCACCTGGCTTAACCTAGCCGCACCTTCTCATCCTGGCTCAGCAAGCGTGCAACCAATTAAACCAGGATAGGCCGTGCAAGCTAGGTCAAGCTGGGCTTGCTTAATTATCCTGGATTTCTTTATTCTGGTTTCGTGCAATACCCCTCTGGTTTCACTTTGAACAGACTGTCTAACTTCAGGATGTGTAATCGGTACAATGGTCCTCAGTGGAAACAGGTAATTTCTTCTAAATCTAAACACATCTACATTGACCTTTAAATGTTTTGAGTAACAAGAAACTGTGATTTCATGTTTACTACTTTTGACCTTAGGATGAACACTTCCAAGGATTTACAAGGTAAATAGCTGATCATCTAATCATAGGAAGCCTTCCTGTACTGTATGCTGTCTTCAGGGACTATTAGGAGCTGAAACACTACAACAAGACAAAGAACATGATAATGTTTTTAGCAAAACACAAAATCTTGGTGTGTTAGTTCAACTGACTGCCAGCCACTGTCGTATTCTTTCAGTCTTCTTACCCTTCACCTTGGACTGAAGCTGACTTTGTAACCATGGCAACGATTCCTCCATCACCTGGGAGGCCAGTATCTGTACATACACAATATAAAGCTGATGCTTGTAAGTGTGTATGTGTGCATTCATGTATGGGTGTGTGTTACTGACTTGTTCCTCAGTGCCCAGCAACTTTTCCCAGGATTCATAGCATCCTTTGTCTTGTTGGCAGAGGCGGAGGGCATGGGCGTACGCCTTGCTTTCATGGGAAGAAGTATGCCAGGGGTCTGCCACAAGCACAGTCTTTATTATGATTTTGGAGAATTTAGTGGAAATCATGTTCTTTTAATGTCTCCTGCCCCCTCTTGGGGAATACGTGTCTATTTTTTAAGCTCATTAGAACAAGTTCAACTCATTTTCTTCCTCACTTCTTCACCAACACTGTAGTTCATTTTAACTGCTGCCAGAAATACTAACTGAATGAGGATGAATTCAAACAAAAGAAAAGTTCCAAATAAATATTTACTGAGAAAAATTTGATGAAACATTAAATATTTAGCTGCATAAGAACTTATCTCTAAAAGTGTATTTTAAGAAGTACTGTTGTAACAGAGGGCTGTGGGTTTCTATTAACAACAATGTCTTATTTTCTTTATTTCAGTCCTCAAATCTCTCTTTTCCAATCGTCTCTTTACTGTCAGCTAATTCATTTTAGGGGAAAAAAAGTCGCTAACATTATTTTAAAAATTTATATATTTATTTTAGGCAAGTTTTCTTATAATTTTCTCACTATATATCCTCTTAAATGTTCCCAACTCTGCAGATAGCTTATGATTTAAGTCATGATTTCCCCATCGTAATGGTCATACCACTTAGTATTGCTTCATTCTTTGCTGTTTGGTTTCACATCTCATTTCTTTAGTTTTTTTTATATATTTTTAAGTTTTGATTTTTCCTCTCTATTAAATTTCGTTTTTGTGTAGTTCCTCTTAAAGTGTTTTGAGTTTTCTTTTCTCACTACACTGCAAAACTTTTAGGAACAGAAAGCTCCGTTAATGCTGAGCAAAGGTACTTCAATCTGTGAATCATACAAACTAAATTCTGACTGGTTGATGTCACCAATTTTTGAAGTGATGTGTTCCTGTGATTTAAGTTAAAATTAAGACTTTTACAGTTTTCTTGGGATGGGAAGCCACGAATGATGTTTTAACTGTTTTTTTCTATGCCTATCAATAAACTGCATTTGAATAATAGAAAAATTAGCTCAGTAGGAAACTCGAAGCAGCCAAACTGTATATAATGAAACAGGTTTACTGAAATATAAACACAATAAACTTTATATTTAAACATGCGGGATATCAGTTTGTGTTTTGTGGACTGCTGATTTGATTTAATTCAGAAGATCAGGAATTATGCTGGATTTTTTAATATATTATATAATATTACTATGAGCAGAGGTCCCATCACTACCCACTTCAGCATGCATGAAGACACAAACACAAATTCAGAACAGGGTCACACACTTTCAGTGTGAAGTTTAAAGATTAAAGGTACAGATTACATCTACAGGTGTGTGCTGGTGGCCTCTCTGCTCTTTTAGATAAGAGATCAGTACTGTAAAACTACTCTGTTCCCCTTATAGCAACAGGAAATAATTTACGATTAAAATTATGATTAAAATGCACTTTGTTGTGTCCGTCTGTAGATTTGGCTTGGACTCGAGTGCTGTTATAATAGCTGCCTTGTTGACATCA
This sequence comes from Melanotaenia boesemani, assembly GCF_017639745.1. Classification (NCBI taxonomy): domain Eukaryota; kingdom Metazoa; phylum Chordata; class Actinopteri; order Atheriniformes; family Melanotaeniidae; genus Melanotaenia; species Melanotaenia boesemani. The sequence goes on along the minus strand of NC_055692.1, from coordinate 35,408,059 downwards.
ATACACGACACAACATAACAGCAAATCACTGTAATCCATCAGCCACACCAAACAGATCAGAATTATATTGCACTATACCCATTTGAGATTAAAAATAAATAAATAAATAAATTAAAAATTAAAAATTGCTATTGTGCAACCCCCACATCCTTAAAAAGATTGTCTACTCACTTATAAAACATCTGCACTTAACTCACATATAATTTCAGTATAATAGGAATGTCTTGCATGATGTTATAAATAAAATAAAACAAAATAATGTGAAGGTCATTCATATCGATCCACCAACAGATCACAGATCTTCAGCTCCAGTTTGCTTTTTTGTGAGTTTGGTCTCATTTTTCCGATTTTCTGTTTTGTTAATCCTGACAGGGGCTGAATTTTAGCTGTAGTCTGTAAAGTTTAAAACTGAGTGAAGTGCATCACAGAGCAGAGAGAACTGCAACGTTCTGTTTTAATTCTTTGTAGGTTTGTTATAATCGGTTGAAATTAATAAAAGACTAAAACTAACCATACATTACAATAAACATGACATATTTGATTTCTAGCCCCAGTTTAAGGCCACCGCAGACCCACAGAAAAAATGTGAGGCACATCTTAATGAAAATACACCTTTAGTAGTTAAAGTGTTCATACCAACATGTCTCTTTTAAAAGAGCTTATTAGAAAGTGACCTCAGTATTTACATTTTTATAGTTGCTGCTGTACAGTTAAGCATCATGTTAGATTTCACACAGATCCTCCACTCTCTGGTAATACACAGTTTAGAAAAACAAATTACACAGTGATGGTGGTCATTTTTTATCCTCTGATGAATGAATGTGTGCATGGGTGAAAGTCATTTGTTGTGAGCATTTTGCAAGAATAGAAAAGTGCTGTATAATGCAATCCATTTAATCCGGCCCTGTGTGTGAGCAAAAGACTCCGGCCTTTTTTATTTGGTTCCACCTCCTGATGTAAGTATCCAAGGTAGGCCACAGAGTACTGCTGACAGTAAAACCTGCTGAAACCCTGAAAGGAACTATCAACAAGTCCTGGAAGCACACAAATAAAAAACAAAAGTAAAAAAAAAAAAATGTTTCCAGGAGAAAAATGCTTCACACACTCAGACACACATACTTACAATTTCAATACAATTGACAGCGTGGGACACAGTTAATAATGCTGAAACTAGTAGAATAAGAAGGTTTTATCTTTGAACCTGCTGGTGGACAGGTCATTGCACATGTTGTGTCTGCATTGTGTACTGATGTGAATGTGGTGGTAAGTGTGGTTTGACTCAGCTGTAAGGGGAAGGATAGTGGTTGTGGTTCACAATTTCACAGAACTAATCAATGTGCTACTCTAGCTGCTCTAGTGTGCAGGGCCCTGTGGGGGAGGAAACAAAGTCTGGTGCAGTTAGCTCTAGTTGTCCTGCTCTTTTTAAAGATTCAGCGCTTTTGTTTCTGACTCATTTGACTCCTAAAATGCCTCTTCATTTAGTATCATTTGGAGCTTCTATTTTAGCCTAATTTAGCAATTATAAATAGTTGGTAAGATGGTACACAATTTTTTATTTAGTGTTTTTGTTAAACCCTTATCTTTATATATTTTATATAAACAAATACACTTACTGTTTAATAATTTTGTCATAACTTCAAATAAACAAGTAAACTTAGAACCACAACTAACAAGTGGAATAAAGTCACTAAATTCTCCTTCAGCTCCTTTCCCTCCCACCTGGATATCTGGTAAGTGGGTGTCTTCTGGTGTTCTGGTGGTGGCCTGGTCGTGGGGGACGGCTGCCTCTGGCCTGTCTTGGCCTGGGGGGCGTCCTGGGGAATGGGGGTGCCTTGTGCTGCTAGCAGCTCACCATCCGGAGGGAGGTTCTCTTCCCTTCTGAATTACATCCCCGGAGCCCTCTTCTTCCCTGCTCTCACTTTCTCTTGACATCTTGCATGGTGCTCACTGTCCTCTGGTCCACCTGGGGCATGGTGGGTGGGTGTGAAGTGACTGTGTGATAGTAAGTGCTTTTGGGTACGACACAGGGGAGGGTGTGAGTGTGGGGTTATATGGGGTGGAGATTGGAGTAGGGAGGGGGGTCGATGGCGCCCTGGTTCCCAGGGTGTGCAGCTGGAACATTAGGGTGTGTGCTGGCCTACACCGGGTGGTTGTCTAGGGTGGCCTGGACCTCCTAGGCATGGTGCCTTTGGAGAGTGGGGGGCCCGCCTCTGGGCTCCTGGGGCCCTGGGCCCTACGCTCAGGCTGATCTTGGTGGCAGGTCCTTGGCGGAGCCGGCGGACACCGATCTTGGTCCACTGGGACCTGTGCCGCAAGACGTCGGGAGGCTCTTGCTGGGACTCTCCTCTGCCGCCCTTTGGGTGGGGCTGGAGTTATCTTTGGGGTGATGTAGCTTGGGTTAGTGTTCCAGGGCTGCTGCTGAGGGCCCAGGTCTCTGGCCCTGGTCTGCCTCTGACCTCCGTAGAGGCGCGGTCTCATTTGCACAATCTCACTCACCACTCTTCATCACTGATAACTCCTTTATTCCTCATGGACTGCATGCTGACACAGTCACTGAGTTGTCCAGTGGGTTTATATATTAAGAGATAATTCTTTTTATTTTTCCTGTGAGTAAGTATCTGGTCGCTGTTATGTCTAGTTGATTTGGTTATTATTTAAAAACTCTTAATGACTAGCAGCTCTTTTTTTGGTTTTTTTTCTTGTTTCTTTTTGTTTTTGTTTTTTGTAAAAGTTGTAAGAAATGTTCTGGTGTGTTCATGTACAGGTGTAACAGTTTGTTGTCTGGTGATGGTGTGGATTGAAGGGCCGTTTCCTTCTGTCTGTGATCTTCTTGTCTCCTTTCTTCTTTCCCTTTTGCTTCTTTTTGCTATTTTCCATCTTTTTCTGTCCCCTCCGGTCAGGTCCAGCAAGATTACACAGATTCTGTGATTCAAAGTAAATAAATAAATTAATCAGATTATCAAGAGGAGCTTTATACCATAGGCCTCCCCTTGGCAGAGCAAATGTGTTCAACACAATACAGCAACCAGATTATCATTTTGCTGCTATGATGCTGGACAGGTTAAAAAAAAAGAAATGCCCTTCAAATGAGGGGTGAAACATAAAAAACTAGGAAATTATTGTTGAATGTCCTAGTATCTAGTAGTATCGCCATCTTTACATACGGTAGCCGAAAGGGGACAAACTTGTTAGCCTTACACGTTTTACCTGCGAGTCCCCGCTGTTTCGCAGGGAGGGGGGTGGTGTAAACAAGCCAAGATAACCGTGGCTTATTCAGCTTGCCAGTTTACAATGAAATGGAGGACCATCCATACTCTTTGCCCTGCGAGACAGAGGAAAAGATGTACAAGAAAAAAAAAAGAAATAATAACCATGAGAAAACGAGAGCGTACATCAGCAGAGCATTTACCAGATGGAGGCAGTTGCTGAAGGAGAGGGACTGTGGGGGTATTTTCCTTTCTTTAATCAAGAGCGTAATTGTTGTTGTTTTGAGAGCAAGATTTCTGTTTTTCACGCTTAAATATCATCTCTTTTGGTCTCTTTACAGGACAGTATAGGAAAAGAAACCCACCACCAGCAACTAAATTTGTACATGCTGTAATGAATAAAAAAATGATAGTTACTGACACAACCCATTGCCATCTTCTCAGTACTGCTGATTGCGGTTCTGGACCTGCAAGTTTATGTGAATCATCATCTACAGTTTATTGTTAGCGACTCTACTCTGAGCATCTCCTGGATCACCAAGCTTCTCACCCTATCTCTAAAGGAGAGCCTGACCACCCTGCGGAGAAAACTCATTTCAGCTGCTTATATTCGCAATCTTGTTCTTTTGGTCACTACCCACAGCTCATGACCATAGGTGAGGGTAGGAACTTAGATCGACCAGTAAATCAAGAGCTTTGCCTTTTGGCTCAGCTCCTTCTTCACCACGACAGACCAATGCAGAGTCCACATCAATGCAGACACTGGACCGATCCGCCTGTCGATCTCCCGGTCCATCCTTCCCTCACTTGTGAACAAGACCCCGAGATAAGTGAACTCCTCCACTTGGTGCAGGACCCTATTGCAGACCTGAGGGCACTCTACCCTTTTCCAGCTTAGGACCATGGTCTCAGATTTGGATGTGCTGATTCTCATCCCAGCTGCTTCACACTCAGTTGCGAATCGCTCCTGTGAGAGCTGAAGATCACGGCCCGACGAAGCCAACAGAACCACGTCATCTGCAAAGAGCAGAGACCCAATCCTGAGACCACAATACCGGATCCCCTCAACGCCTCAGCTGCGCCTAGAAATTCTGTCCATAAAGGTTATCAACAGGATCGGTAACAAAGGGCAGCCTTGACGGAGTCCAACCCTCTCTGGATTTACTGCCGGTGATGCGGACCAAGCTCTGACACCGGTCATACAGGGACCGGACAGCTCATACAAGCAGGTCTGGCACTCCATATTCCCGGAGTACCCCCCCCACAGGAGTCCCCGGGGGACACGGTTGAATGCCTTCTCCAAGTCCACAAAGCACATGTAGATTGGTTGGGCAAACTCCCATGCCCCCTCCAAGACCCTGAAGAGGGTGTAGAGCTGGTCCACTGTTCCACGACCGGGACGAAAACCACACTGCTCCTCCTCAATCTGAGCTTCGACTATCTGATGGACCCTCCTCTGCAGCACCCCTGAATAGACCTTACTGGGGAGGCTGAGGAGTGTGATCCCCCTGTAGTTGGAGCACACCCTCCGGTCCCCCTTTTTGAAGAGGGGGACCACCACCCCAGTCTGCCAGTCCAGGGGAACTGTCATCGATGTGCACACGATGCTGCAGAGGCATGTCAGCCATGACAGCTCTACAGCATCCAGAACCTTAATGAACTCTGTGCGGACCTCATCCACCCCTGGGGCCTTGCCACCGAGGAGCTTTTTAAGGTCTTCGAAGTATTCCCTCCACCGCCTCACAACGTCCCGAGTTGAGGTCAGCAGCCCCGCATCCAGGGCCGGACTGGGACAAAAAGTCAGACCGGGAGACGTTCACTCACTCAAGCCACCCCTACACATATACTGCACACATATGTTCACACCTATGTATGCATAACCATAAATCCATGCACCCACATATGATTAAGTAATCGTCAAAAGCCCATTATTCTATTTCAAATTCAAATCAAATTTATATTTAACTGTCATGAACACAAAACTAAAAGCCACCAGTTCAGTGCTTTTAACTCCCCACTCATCAAAAGCTTCAGTACAACAACATAACAGGATTCCCGATGAGCTAAACAACATAACTTATTTTTCTCTTCACTTTTTCTATGCCAGATTACTATAATAATTTAATTAGAAATGGAAAAGTTGATTCAACTTTAAAAGATAAGACACTGTCCAACATTATCAAGGGTTCCCAAACTTTTTCAGCTCACCTGTAGAGCCATGTTTGGTTCAGCAGAACCCACCAAATATTTATGTTCTGTTCATGTTTAACTGTGGAGGTTACTGTAAATCTTATACACTCATTACTCATTCCTGTAACAATTGTCCTGCAGTTGCTCTGTACCTGCTGCCAGTTCCTCTTTACTACTAGTGGAGTGTCCTCCCTCTGAAGCACCTGTTTTATATACAGATCTGCAGCATGCACACACACACAAGCACATATTTCATACGGATTAGTGAACATAAACTTCAGGCATCAAACATCAGTGATAAAAAGTTGCAATCATCATCATTTATAGTAAAACCAGATAAACACACTGATAAACTGATTAAATCAAAAGTTCCCTCATCAGCATTTAACCTGCACTAATGAAATGTTTTTCACTCTCACAGCTGTGCAACTACTTGTGTGTTGGACAGGGACAGATGTGGACAGTATATGTGGACAAGGACAGATTCTATTCTATTCTATTCTATTCTACAGTCATTTAGCAGACGCTTTTGAAAAAAGCGACTTACATTTGAGATTAAGAACAACACAAGCAACAATTCAAACAAATTCAAAAGATGGGGCGTCATAATTAAGTGGTAGGCAGACTGCTGTGAGTCCAGTTGGACCCAAGTGCTGTCATGTAGTGCTATAGGCAGTGCGTCTATATATATTATCATATATATTATTATTAAAGACAAACTTTTATGCATGATAAATTGGTCTCTTCAGGTGGGCGTTTTCCCGGGCGGGCCCACATTACACCGGTTTTAGAATCACTGCATTGGCTCCCCGTGTGTTTCAGGATCAATTTTAAGGTTCTCTTATTGGTTTTTAAATGTCTTAATGGTCTTGGACCTTCTTATCTTTCAGATTTGCTTTTACCTTATGAACCCTCGCGGCCCCTGAGGTCTTCCGGTACTGGCCTCTTGACTGTACCTAAAGTCAGGACACATACTCATGGAGAGGCAGCTTTCCAGTGGTATGGTCCTCCTCTGTGGAACAGCCTGCCGGAGGAGCTCAGGGCTGCAGAGAATGTTAATGTTTTTAAGAGCAGGCTCAAGACCCACCTTTTTAATTTAGCTTTTACTTAATATTTATTCATTTTATTTTATTTATTTTATTCCCCTAGCCTATTTATTTTTCTATGTTAACCCATTTTTTATTTATTCTATGCTTTTATTCTGTTTATAATATTTTTAGGTTATGTCTCCAGTGTTTCCTCGGAGGGGGCTCTCTGCACCGGGGGCTGTGGCTGCTGCGGCTCTGTCCTGCGGGTTCTTTCGGTCTAGTTGGGTGGCTCCTCTGCCTCTCACTTGGCCGTGTGCCCTGGGTCGGTGTCCTGGCGGTCGTGGCCTGTGAGCACCTCCCGGTGCAGACGGCTCCCTGTGATAGTGTTTCCTTACCAGGCTCATCTGTGCTCAACCTCACATTAGTCTTTTATTATGTGCAAGTATCTGTGTGTGTATGTGTATGCTTGCTTGTACATACTGGTATGTGAGAGGACGCGGGGAGGGAGAGGGTTGTGTGTGTGTGTGTGTGTTTGGGGGGGGCATTGTTTTAACCATGGAAAGCACTTTGTGCTGCATTTATGTATGAAAAGTGCTCTATAAATAAAGACCGATTGAGTAATTGATATATATATATATTCTTTATTTTTTTTTTTAGTTCTTGTTTAAATACAAGATTACGATTTCATCAAACAATATCATCTTGGGCATAAGTGTAGCAGCTTCTTCAGTACTTGGCTGAGCCAGAGAGCTGGACAAATCTTTCTAACTAGAAGAGTTAAGCTAAGTGTGGAAATGCTCCTTAAACAACTGAGTCTTTAGCTTGCTTTTAAAAGTGTATACAGACTCTGCGGATCGGATGGAGTTTGTTGGAACGTTCCACCACCGGGGAACAACAGAGGAGAAGAGTCTAGCTACTGATGTGGCGCCACCTTGTGGTGGGAGCACTAGGCGTCTTTCACTGGCAGAGCGTAACTGTGGAGAGGGAGTGTAGCTCTGGATTAAGGAGTGGAGGTAGACCGGAGCCGTTTGGGTTATTGTTTTGTAAGCCAGAAGCAGAGCTTTGAATCTGATGTGCTGCAACTGGAAGCCAGTGGAGAGCGATTAGCAGCGGAGGCTGCTGCGTTCTGGATCATCTGCAGAGGTTTAACTGAGCATGCAGGCAGGCCAGCCAGTAAGGAGATGCAGTAGTCAATGCGTGAGCCTGGACCAGGAGCTGGGTCGTGTGTTCAGTCAGGTAGGGTCTGATCCTCCTGATGTTGTAGAGAGCAAATCGGCAAGATCGATCAACCAAGGCAACGTGGTCCTTAAAGGTCAGCTGGTTGTCTACCATGACACCAAGATTCCTGGTAGAAGACGTACTGTAGGTACTAGTGTGATTGAGTCAAGCTGCACACTTATCTGTGGTGGTAAAGAAGGATTGGCTGGAAAGACAATAAGCTTGGTCTTGGACAGATTTAGCTGAAGGTGGCGATCCTTCATCCATGCGGAGATATCAGCAACATGCTGATATTCACATTGAGACGTTGTGTCGTCAGGTGGGAAAGAAAGGAAAAGCTGAGTGTCATCAGCATAGCAGTGGTAGGAGAAACCATGAGAGCTAATGATGCACCGAGCTAGTGTAAATAAATGGTAGCATATCCATGTGTAGTTCTGTGTTTGGGCTGATGTGGTTTAGTAATAAAACAAACCAGTACAACATTTCCAATAGAATGAAGTTTAGACAGGAGGTAGCAGCCTCCCAGCTCATTATTACAGCTACATAAAAGGCTCATGGAGAATCTCAACCTGTGATCTTCATGTTATGTTCAGATAAAAGTTTGTCCCCAAACAATACGCTGTTCCCCCCCTTCATCTCTCATTTATTAAATGGTTAACTCACGTGACGTTGCAGGTGCTGGACACCACCGCTGGTGGGGGATTTGAAAATATCAGAAATTTTCTGGCATTTCCCGCCTCCTCTTCAAACGTCTTCTTTTTTTTAAGACGTTCTCTTTCTGCTCCCCTTTCCTGTTTCTTCCCAAGTCCATCAGTCAGCTACCAGCACCATGTTTTTCTGTCTCTCTGCTGTTCCACTTCCACGCGCTCACGTGGTGATTAGTTCTCGTGTTGAAAATAAAACTTGACTTCGCCAGTGGTAAAGGTGAAAACTGATGAACACAAATAATTTTAATGTTGGGCGGGTGCCAGTTTCTGCAGACCAATCAGCTGCACCAATGCAGTTCACCATGATTCTCTTTTACTTTTTTTTGTTTTTTCAGTCAGGCCACTTAAGAGCCCAGGCCACCAGGAAAAGTCTCGCTGCTCCTGACAGCCAGTCCGGGCTTGCCCCCATCCCCAATATATGTAGGGCATGGACAGATAAGACTTTTGAATAGGCCAATTTTAAAATATTAAAAATAAGGATATATTTGGCCATTGTTGAAACATTGTAATATAGCGTACATGTCCATTAATACAAAATTTTTATGTTTTTATACTTGAATTTTATACTTGAATTATTAGGACACAGCCTTATAAAGTTATTTGGGGCGACCATGATTTATCTGAAAATCAATATATTTCTTTAACGTTGCTAATAGTTTAACAAGTATTGCTCATTAAATTGACAGTTTGAGAAGGACAGGCGTGTGTGCCTTTTCATTTTTTGTAAACTATGATTCTATAAATTTTGTCTGTATTGGCACTAACTCTCTCATTATGCAGTTACAATGCCCAATTTTTTATCTTAGACCCATAATACTGTTTTTTAATGTGTACAGATAGTATCCACTTAACTATAGTATGCGACTGATTAATATTTGAGTCAAAACGGATGGATATTGTGTTTTGAATGTAGTACAGTTATTTTCATTCGTTTGTTACCCCAAATGACAGATGGTCGCCCCAAATGATGAGAAAACTGCAGGTAGTTAGGTCTATTTAAAATGTACATAATACAGTTTAGACAAAATAAAACTGAACAAACTTTTTATTCAAATAACATTTAAACAATTCAACATTTAAATATCACAAACGCTAAAAAAAAACATTACAAATAATTTAAAGTGCAACACATTACATTTTTCAGGAGCTCACACTGGACAGGGATGAACAATTTTAGTAAAAAAAAATAAACAGATGTATAGATGGAATAAAATCAGAACAATTTTCAAAGTAAACAAACATCAACATTGCTGCATGGATGAAATCAATGCTAAAAGGTTAGATTTTTCTTTTCTTTTTTCCTAAAGAGTGACAGAGTGCAAACATCTGGCCCTGTGCCCTCCTTCCTCTCCTCTCCTGCAGTTATATTAGTTTACTGTATATCACCTACATTTCTTTAACCCCAGGTATTTCTAAACTTTACCCAATCTTGGCAAGTGAGCTTCGAGAAGCGTGAGGTTGCTGCCTCAGGCTCTGAGATTACAGCATGCACATCTTTCCTGTAGTAGAAAATGACATCTGCAGTTTGTGGCCACATGAGGAGGACCTTGTCACCAGACTGCCTCATGCAAAAGACAATCTAAAAATGTTTAGAAGAGCAATAAATAAAATAATTCTGTCAATATATGGGAATGGGAGAACAATATGATACAATATAGAAACAATTTGTATTTACAAACCAATATGAAAATACACATTCTTATATCTAAAACAGTACATTCACATGCACAATTACCAACACTCATACTTAACCAAATTCAATATCACCACATACTTACAGAGCCCTTCAGAGTTTGGCTTATTGTACGTTACAGTGTACGTTACATGTGAGTACACTCCTGATTCGACCAAAGCCAACTTTTTAATTGGGCTTTAAATGAGTTATATGTAGGACATTCTCTTAATGTTTGTGGTAGATTATTCCATAGCTTTCCACCTTGGACAGATAACACACCCTGACCAAAAGAGGTGCGTCTGTGTGGGATAATCACATCTCTAGTGGTGGCCCTTGTTGTCCTCTGCATACCAATGCAACGACTAATGAAATCTCCCAGTGGAGGGGGTGCTAGAGAGTGTAGCACTTTATAAATCAGAAAAAAGCATTTTTTAAATATATCATGTTCTGGAAATTCAGTAACTTAAGTTTTCTTAAAATGTTGCAGTAATGGTGCGATTGCGGTTTTTTATCAAGTATTTTCAGTGATCTTTTATATAGAGTTTCCACGGTTTTAAGAGTTGTAAGACAGGCAAGTGACCAACTGGTTATACAATAATCCATGTGAGAGGTGATCATAGAATAAAAAAACATCTTGGCTGCGTTTAAGTTTAAGTTATTTCTGATATGTCGAAAATTTTGGATATTAAATTTGATTACTTGTGCTACTTTTTTTACATGACTTTTAAATGTTAAGGTGGGATCCGAAATTACTCCAGTATTTAAATTCCTGTTCTTCTAACTATTGTATGCATGAACAGACTTCACAATGTCACTTCAACTACGCCATTACCAGCATTTTTACCTGCCCCCAGGACAACAAAATCACAACAAATCATTGTAGTTATGAAGTACATGACATTGTTACTAATGCAATAAAAAGTATACCTTCAATATTGATTAACCAGTCAAGCCAAAAGCATATTGTCAGGTTTTCTCTGGCTCTTCTGTTGCTGCCCTGCACAGAGAAGTCCACTTCAAACAGAGTGCACAGGTCCTTCACCTAAAGTGGCCTCTGCTCACGGACGAACAGGCTGTAGAACACTGCTGTATTCTTTTTCATGTCTTCCACTAGACCAAGGGTTGTTAACCCCTCAACAAACCTGTAAAACATGTTACAGTATGTGTGACTTGTCCTGGGCTAATGGCCAATGGCTAATGACAAAGAAGTCTGCAGCAGACTGGACAAGGGAGTCCTTCTCCTCCAGGCTGGTCACATGTCTCAAGGCACCTACAACGCTGAGACTGTGCTGCCTCTGCACTGTTCGCCTCTTGAACGTTGCTGCTTCTTGTATCTAAAGAGCAGGTGAGTGAGTGAGTTGCGCATTAAAAAAGACAACAATGATTAAAACACTGTATAACAGAGTACATTGTATTGTATATTTAAAGATAATAAAATAAGATAAAACACAATAAATCAGACATGAGAAATAGCTATGGGAGAATATTTTTTTAAAAATTAATTTGCATGTATAAACTTAAAAACTTAAAGACAGCCATAAGAATGTGTAATACTTACCTTGAGCATAAACTGTTGGTTTTTCTGATGGCCCTCAAAGATGTTTGAGTGGTGGATGGCCCTCATAAACCGCCACAGACTCTTGTCGGGCCGCCTTCGTCAATTGCCCCTTCACTGTTCTCATGGTCATCCACAAACACAACGTCCAATTTTGCTTCAGGGTTGAAGTGCCTGCGTTTGAATGCACGCAGGCTACACAGTAAAACATTTATTTGGTTGCTTGTTGGACAGAAGGTTCCATCAACTTTGTTTACCAGTTTTTTCAGTATGGACTGTAGATCAATCCTGCAACCAAATAACTTCATGTGTTTTATTCATATGCAAATTTACCACATTATAACAGTTTAGGGCTGCACGGTGGTGTGGTGGTTAGCACCGCAGCCTCACAGCAAGAAGGTCGCTGGTTCGAATCTTGGCTGGGGGGGGTTTGAAATTTGAGGGTGGTGGCCTTTCTGTGTGGAGTTTGCATGTTCTCCCCGTATATGCGTGGGTTCTCTCCGGGTTCTCCGGCTTCCTCCCACCGTCCAAAGACATGCATTGTTAGGTTAATTGGACACTCTAAATTCTCCCTAGGAGTGAGTGTGTGTGTGCATGGTTGTTTGTCTCTATCTGTGTTGGCCCTGCGACAGACTGGTGACCTGTCCAGGGTGTACCCTGCCTCTCACCTGTTAAAATGCTGGGATAGGCTCCAGCTCACCCGTGACCCGAAATGGAATAAGCGGTCAAGATAATGGATGGATGGATAACAGTTTAAATCACATGATTAAATGTAACAGGATATAAGTGTCACACCAACTGTACATACTAACTTTGGGTTAGCGTGAGTTCATTATGTGATATAGATAAAGAAAAATCTACACACACACACACACAAAAACATTATAAAGGCAAGTTTAATAAGAAAAAACAAACTCATCAGGTTCTTTGAGGTGATGATACAGGAGACATATTTTGTGAAACTGGCTCCTCTTGTTCATCGAGAATAATGATTGGTTACTGGTTAAGCGGAGGAGGTGGCTCATTATGAAGAATTGGGAGAGGTGGCTGTGTGGAGGACTCAGTCAGACCTGCAAACTACTCATAGAAAAAAAGGTGACAGTGTCCGGCGGTGGCGTATAGGTGGCTCGGGGTGACTCACTGGACAACTCCTTTAACAAAAGAACCACAGACAGACATGACATTATACTGAAAAACTAATTTTTTTCTTCCTAACCATGGACAAGGGTTTCACAAGGTCACTTTCGTTGTTTGGCCGCCTGCCTCCTTCTGGCCAGAGCCTCCTCTTCTGCCTTGGTTCTTCCAGCTGTGGCAGCGCTTGTGGATGGTTGGTAGTCGAACACCCTCCGTCTTTCCATCTTCATCAAGGTTTCCTGCTTTCTTGAGGCTTTGTCTTTGCTTCCAGCCAACAGGATGTTCTGGCACAAATCTTTTGATCTACTGGCCCATACTTTATGTCTACCCTGTCAAACATCTCTATTGCCGTCTTCTTTCGGGTCAGCATGGTGTGTTTGACAGTTTGGACGGCGCTAAGAGTGTCGATGCTCATGCTGCCACTTTTCGACATATAACTAAAAGATGACTACCTGTGGCCAAGGAACACTGACAATGCTGCCTGTATTGCTGTGATGAGTGCTGGGTACCTTCCCGTTTGAAAGATATCTGCCCACCATCTGACCACCTCCAACTGTGAACTCTGGCAGGCTCTGATCTACACCATACTGGAGAATCAAAGATAAGAACCATTTAATTATTCCACCAGGGTCATTTAACCTCCACACAGGCAAAATATAGGGTTAAAAAAATAAACAGCAACAGTAAATATCAAAAGCATCCACACAAGACTCACCAACAAACATTACATACTAACATTAGGGACATGCATAATTCAGCTAACCTCTTGCTGAACATCCACATCAGCAGGGAGAAACTTAACATCTCCATCAGTTCTCTCAGCAGTTGTCCAGTCTTGGAGTGCCCTCTTGCAATAGGGTCTACAGCAGACAGGCACTGCGGGGTCATGCTCTCCAGTGGCAGTGGTATTCCCCACATGCAATGTGTCCCTGGAGTACTTGGTCCAGGAAGGGCATCAGCAGCTGTATAAATATTAACAATAACTGACTGATATAGTAGTTCTCCTTTATCATTGGCAAATGGCTTTTGTTCAAATGTTTCATTGTTCAGAGAATATAAACCTAGCAGAGCTCTTAGATCCAAAGACTCTGGTCAACTAGTCCAGACCAGAGTCCAGGCCAGAGTCTAGACCAGAGTCCAGACCAAAGTCCAGACCAGAGTCCAGGCCAGAGTCTAGACCAGAGTCCAGACCAAAGTCCAGACCAGAGTCCAGGTCAGAGTCTAGACCAGAGTCCAGACCAAAGTCCAGACCAGAGCCCAGGCTAGAGTCCAGACCAGAGTCCAGGTCAGAGTCTAGACCAGAGTCCAGACCAAACTTCCCAACCATCTGAACCACATGACTACAGAACATCTCACTTCATGAAAGTCCTACAGAGACTGTGATTGGCTCTCCTCAATAAGCAGGTGAACATCTTTCAGGACACATTACAGTGTTCTTATCATAACGTTCTTGGGGTTGAAGACGTCATCGTCTACCTGCTCCAGAGAGCCCTCCCTCATCTGGAGCAATCAGGCAGCACTTTGAAGACCGTGTTCTTTGGTTTCTCAAGTGCTTTTAATACAATTCAGCTGCCATGTGAGAAGCTCCATAAACTCCATGTGGAACCTCCACAACCACCAGGATTTATGACTGGCTAACAAAGAGCGAGATTATGTGTCTGAGATGGAGGTCAGCAGCACTGGACGAGGGACTTTACTCTCACCATTTCTCTCCGTACACCTCAGATTTCCAGTTGAGATGGTGCAGAAACAGTCACCTCATCTTAAACACAAACTAAACCAAAGAGATGCTTGTTGACTTCAAGAGGAACAGCAGTAAACCAAACACTGTCACATCCACTGTGGACTAAACAGGATGCGTGCCACTGGCTCCAAAGCAGGGTTTTGGTCACTTTGCAAGTGTCTTTTTGGCTGAGATGTTATGAATTTTCAGTGTTCCTGTTGTCCTAATAAAACCACAAGACAAAGAACTATACCATCTAAGTCAGCCCAGTATTGTTAATATATAGAATAGAGGCTTGTGTTGCAGGAGTTGGAGGACATGCTCCCTCAGTCTGTCCCACTATTTGTGTCTACAGTGAATCCTGTGGGGGGCGCTGCAGGGGTACATGCATATGTAGACTATTATTCCATTTAAACAAATAAGCTGAAATGATTCATATCAGACCTCCATGGTAACTTTTAGGTTATTAAATATGACACAACACGAGCAGCAACAGTCTTTACCTGGAGAATGAATTCAGGTACAGAACTTATCGTTTTGTCTCACAGTGAAGGAATGAGAATGATGATAAAAACAGTGAGGAGAAAAAGAGCCTGACGTGACATATTTGTCATTTTCTTCAATTTATGGTAAAAACTTTGCTCAAAACCCTGTTAAACCCAATCTTATATTTCTGTCCTCTAATAGATACCCAGAGGCAGAAAACCATATTTTTTTATATATGACATGGTAATAAATGGTAAACCCCCCCCCCCACCTTAAAGGTCCCATATTATACACTTTATTCCCAATCTGAGACCATTCATTAATATCTAAATGAAATATTTCCGCCATGGTATGGACAAATCGACCCTCAGTTTGAGTGCAGCGGCTTCTCTTCACCTCCCTCTTTTTAGCAGCTTCAGAAATGTGCCGTTTATGGTGGGCGGAACCCTGGTGGAGCAGCTCAGCTGTTGGCTCCGCCCATCGCATCGCCCGTCATGAGGTGATTGACAGGTTAGGCCTTAGCGGTAACTAGACGCTGATTACAGCGTAGTGAAGGATAAACAAACGCCGGAACACCGGAACCCATTCCTGAAGCCCCCATTACCGACCCAAACCGTGACGCACGGAGAACACAGCTAGCTACGCTCACCAATCTGATGCACAATGGCACCGGATACAAACAGTAGAAACAGTGACTTGGCTACATTTACAACAGTGCTAATATATTTTCAAGCTATCAGACTAATAAGGCCGAAACGATAAAATAACTGCCAGCTCTTACCTCTCCAG
Organism: Melanotaenia boesemani; assembly: GCF_017639745.1. NCBI lineage: Eukaryota > Metazoa > Chordata > Actinopteri > Atheriniformes > Melanotaeniidae > Melanotaenia > Melanotaenia boesemani. The sequence goes on along the minus strand of NC_055692.1, from coordinate 35,392,348 downwards.
CTGTGTCACGGACAGTTGGTATTGAACCTGGCTTCAGCTTCAAACGGTTGGCGAAGCCTGCTTTCCATGCCCCCATGTTGTGGAAACAGTCCTCTTTGAAATGCTGGCCACAGACATGCAAAACCTTTGGAAGTTTTCCGGGTACATTTCCTCCAAAAATAAAATTAATCCACTCAGTCCTCGTGGGTTCAGTGGATGGAAGTAAAAAAACGTTTTCGTGTTCATTTATGCAGCCACAAACAAAACAGTGCTTCTGTCGCTTAGCCATGTCCGCTAACGAGGGTTGCCGAAAAGGATAAACACTGGGCGCTAGGTGATTTTTAGAGGGCGGGCTTTGAGAGCCGGTAGACGGGTCCATCGCTCTGTGGGGAGTGGTTATTGTCCCTTATGACGTCATAACGTACACGCTTTCAAACTCGCTCAATAGCACTGATCTCGAATGACGTCACATTTACTCATCAATATTCATGAGCTCCGGCAACAGCGCGAGTTCGGACAAACAAAGAGTTAGCTTACAATGGCGACACCGAGTGTACGTGTAGTTTTGGAAGAAAAAGACGTCCCGGGAGCTTCATTTCAGTACAGTTCAATCAATAAACACAGTGTTGTTGAACTTAAACGTTGGTTGACATGTAGAGGCCTCAAAGTGAGCGGAAAGAAAGCTTTATTAGTTGAAAGGTAAGCTGTTTTTAAGCTAGCTCTCGCTCAGTTATTAGTGTTGTATGCGGTGTAACTAGTGTGTTTCACATTTCAGCAGACCTAAACACACTTTAGCCATCAAAATGTAGTAAGAATGTTATAGTAGGAATTTATTTTAAATCTAGCCTATTACCCATCATAACTCTGACAGTGCAACCCTAACTTGTTAAGGAGCTAAACGTGATATAATTATTATGGAAATGGATAGGAATGGAAAACAAATCTTTTTGTGAACAAAAGATGATTTGTTTTGAACGTCATCTTCATTGATGCATTACATGCAAATCAATTTTCCTTTTTTCTACATCGATTTCCATTTAAACCAGTTTGAATTGATTTTAAATCAATTTTCGATTGTTTCCTTACATCCCTAGCAATCAATGACTCATTCGGTTTTATGGACTTACCCCTTATACCACATAATATACTATGTAAAAACCATTCTTCTTAGACATATTAAAATAATATCAGGTATAGCTCCTTTATGAATTATAAATACAAAGGCAAGATATATTTATTTTCAGAGACATTGTTCTGTTTGATTATTAGATAAATACATTACTCCATGCATTGTATTTGTACAGATGCCAGCATGCTGTGGATCAAAAATTACCAATTGATCCAGCTGTAGACGGTGGTGCATGGTATAACATCAAAGCTGCATTACAGCGAGGGTCAAGTCCAGCAAATGAGGATCTTCAACCAAGACCACAGTGAACATTATCAGTCACAATAAAAAAAACAAATGCATCTGAAATGTTTTTATTTGAACTTCATTTCTATTACAATTAATTACTTCATGACAGAGTAGTTAATTCAACAGCTCATGTATGAATTAATTCAAGAACTTCACTGCTACCTCACGTTCAACATCTTTCCTGTTATGTTACAAGTGGTTCTTGAAAGTTGACTAAGCAGGCAGCAACAAAAACCATTTGTGAAAATACAGGCTGCAGTGACAGGGGTACAACTTTACTGAGCAATCTAAATTTTTTTATTCTCTCGATTCATCTTTCAACATGGATTCTTACTCTTGCTATCTTTTTAGTGTAAATTTCTTCCTCTGGCGTGAGCCGTTTTCTCCCACTCAAAAATGGTGGGATGTTAAGGTGAACCCCCCTTTCTGCTAAAATTTCCCTTATTGTGAAACCCCGATCAGCTAGAACAAGATCCCCAGCTTCAAGATTATCAAGAAATCCACTTTGCTTTACAATTTCAACATCAGAGATCGACCCTTCGTATGCATCAGATACAAACATAACAGCGCCAGTGGGGGACACACCTACTAAAACTTTATATGTCCCATGACTTTTATACGATGAGTACAGATTACCCTGTTGCTCAAAATTAGAGGCTTGTTCAACAAAAAATTCAGTACAATCAATAATGGTTCTAATCCCTTTGAATCTCTTAAAACATGAAGGGAGATTTCTGGCAACAATTTCTCGAGATGCAAACATTTGTTTTCTCAATGTGGAAAACTCAAGATACATAAACTGAATCCAAGTGGTGACTATTTTTGAGACTAATCTAACAGAAACTCCAAATCTAAATGCCAAATCCTGATGAAGTAAGCCAGTTCTCAGTCTTATTAGGGTAAGAAATAGTTCATTAATGGGATCCAGTTTTCTTTTGACACCTGGCCTTTTACTTGGAGATATTTCTGACCTTAATGTGCTTTTGTGATATGTTAACTTATCTGTAGAGGGTCCAAGGAAATTCCAGAGAGCCATGAACTGAAGCCATGTCAGACCAGTGTAGAATTTTGCCTGCTTGTCATCATTTCTGACATCATCAACAGAAAAAGTGCTTTTCTGCTGTGCATTTACATCTTGCTCTCTGCACTTTGAGAGTTCATCTTTTTGAATCTTGTTTTCCAGTTTTAACTTAATCAGTTCATCACATGTAGCATCGGTCTGACAGGATTGGTCCATCTTATCAAAGCTATCCGTGATGATTTGAGCTGAAAGATCTGAAAAATATAAATTGAAACAATAAATTTCCATCCTGATAGTGTGAAAAGACACAGATTAAAAATATATTTTTATTCTTAATTTTGAAAAAATATATCACACAACCTGAAACTGAAGAAAGGTCCAGAAGGGCTGTTGCAGCTGTGGTATCATCATTTATGTGAAGATCAGTCGATTCATGTTCTGTCTCGTGGCTACTCGATGGAGTGTTATTGTGGGTCAATCTTTTCCTCTTTCTCTTTGCTTCAGAAACAGCCTCATTTCTTTGGGTAGGAGCTTTCCTTTTGCGGGCTATTTTCTCCACCTAGAAACAGAAAATGAGTTTTATAAGATAATACCTCATTTGGTTTAAAAACACAATCACAAAACAAAACATGACAATAGAACATTGGCTGAGCAAGCTTGGCCTGTTTTATTGACACCCAGCTGACAGGCAGGTCAAAGAAAAATAAATAGTGGCCCATTAGTCTTAATACTTTGGTGGCTTTGAGAGGTAAGGTCTAAAAAGCCTGTGTTACAAAATGTGGAGTGTTCAGCTACTGGATTCCATGACAACTGCCCACAGTAAAGCAAAGTTTATCATCTGTTGTTCATTCTTGTCTCATGAGACTAGTTTGAGCTTCTCATACTCGTATCATTCTGTGATCATTTGTTGCTGAATTACTTCTCCTAAGGTTACCATAGGAGCAAGAGGTAAGCAAAAAAGGGGAAAAGACATCATTGAGACAAAGGAGGTTGAGTTGAGATAACTACTTGAGCAATACTTGAGAAGTGGGATTAACAGGTGGGATCTCACTAATGTCTCAAATTCATCTGAATCCGAGACATTATAATTAATAATAGTTATAATAGTTCGTCCAGTAATGAAAGACAAGAAGTTGCCTTAAGTTCAGTAAAGAGTGGAGCTGTGCGTATAGGCAATTGTCTGGACAACCAGCTACGGAAAAAGGATATCATGAACTGTATGAATGACCATTCTGCCGCGGAAAAGGCAAAGAACCTACCTGTCCAGATGTTGTTGTTGCTGGTATTGGGTCTGGATCATCAATTGTTGGCCCTTTTCCACCGAGGAAATGCAAAGAGCAAATGTATGTATCCTTTGTCACATTTTTCTCTGTGAATCCCTCCCGTTTACAAGCTCGTACCCAACGTTGGCATTTCTCTGGTTCTCTTCCGGGCTTTGGAAATGGAATGAAAAAAACTCCCTTCATATGTTCACGGTCACTATATCGCGAGTCACTTCGGCAGACACCGAAGCAGCAGTGTTTAGTTGTTACCATAATGGTTTTGTTAAAGAAATATTCGGATATTCGGAATGCAACTTTGCTCGTACAAACACAGTATACACGCTCTACAGGTTGTTTGTCCGAATCCAATATGGCGGCGGCGCCTGCGCAGTACGCTGTTCTAAAAATAGCATTTTGACGTCATTCGTGATCAGTCCTATTACCATCGGTCGTAACAATCTCTGAGATGTTCCATACAGGAGTTTAATAAAACTTTTATTTCTACAAAGCTTTTTCACTGCTTTGACAAAGATAAGGTGTCAAATATGAGTTTATATCTAATCGTATCGAATTCCTTCTGAAAATCTAGAAAAAGAATAATTGGGTCCCCAGAGAGTAGGTGTCTACAAGACCAAGTCCAAAGATAATCTCATCTTATTAGAAATATGACGTCCAAGCATGAAGCCGCTTAGAGGCTCATGGTAGAATCTCAGTAAACACAACAAGAGATCTTTTAACAGCCCAGTTTCCACATGTGCACTCAGCTTCTTATAATTCTAGGCAACCTTTTACTGGAAAACACAACTGTTGTGGAGAACTTCCTGACTCTGGATGCCATGGTGGGGTTTATTTTGTGGAAGCAGGTGTTGTGGAGAAATAGTCTGTGGTTTATTGTCCTTAATAACATTCTATAGTTTTGTGAATCCATCATCTGGTGGACAAGTTCTCTCTCGGTGCCGTACTGTTGTTTCCCCTTTGGTGTCCTTGGTGTCTTCATGGCCGTTTCTGTGATATAGGGACTTCATCATATGAAGATCTTCTTCTCTGGATCAAACTACTTTGTAGTAAATTACTTTAAGCTTGTGATGTGATGAAAATACTTTCAGGTAAAAGAAGAGCTCTGGACATCAGCTTTATGTAAAAATGATGATGGTTTATTAGAAAAAGTGACATCGTAAACAGATATGCATCTCTGTGAGGTCTCTGAAGCCAGTCGTAGAAAAACCCCAGACCAGATGTTATATAGTTTTCAAACAAAGAACATTCCTCAGTCCTGAATCGACCAATCAGAGGTCAGATACATGTTTACATATAGGATGTTTGTGTGTTCTTCTCCGAATTTCGTGGTTACATCCTGTGCTGGGAACTTCTTTAGGTTGCAGAGTACAGTCCTTTAAGACAGACCCTTATCAGGAAACAATCTACTGTAACTGTGTCTTACACAATGCTGTGTTTAGATACTCCTAGAAGCCTAGAAGCCTGTCCATGCATGGATTCTAAGGCAAAACGCAGTCTGCTTACAGCTGCAATGAAGTATCGTCCTAATCTATGTATTTTTAAGTAATTCTTGTTATGAAATGTTGAGAATAAGATACTTAATTTCCTTCATTCGAGACTTAAATTAATAGTCTCGAAAAAACAAAACTATATAAGAAAAAACTAAGACTTACATGAAATAAACACAAAAGAAATCATAAAACGCCTAAAAGCGCCTAAAGGAGGCTGGTAACCTATCAAGCCCATGTGAATCTAAATCCTGCAATTCTCTCGCAAAACAAAAATAGAACCACTCGAGCTCACTCATGTATTCACATAATAAGAGCCACAAAAAATTAAATATCAGCAGAGTGCTAGTTAAGCTTAATACACTGCAGTAGCACACAACATCATGATAAGACTTAATACTCAGATTATTACAGTTTATGATTAAGTATTGAAAGAAAATAAAACAAATAAAAATATATGACTCTGAAACCTCCAGATGGATAGACTGATATGGTGATGATGTTTCAGTCTACAGATGTCTCCATCATGGTGTCAGCTTTCAGGGTTCTTTAGAGAGTCCACTTGGTGTTCTCCAACAATCAGCTCTCCCCCCAGTATCTCACTGAGAAAAGAAAAAACACCAGACAGTCTCTTACCAAAATAAATCACTCAAAAAATGTTAGAATCTGATTACATCCATCTGACTATAAGTCTCTTACATTTAAGTAAACTAATATAATCAAACTAAAAACTGTAAAACTTCATAGAAAAGAAAACTCAAACTATAACTAAATACTCAAAATGAGCATCTTTTAAACTTGAATCATTAATTTTTCTCAAAAATGGCTCCTAGGTTTTTGCTTAAAGTTGTTATTTTTTAGAAATAATTTCACAATTTTATCCATTTTCGAGGATTTTCAACCATCAACCTCTCCTGCTCATGTGTTCTCTCTCGACACCAAAACTACAATCGACTGAGCATCTTCATGCTTCTTTTCTAATAATTCATCAGTAATTAAAAGAATTTCTCTTTTCAGGTTTGATATTTTCTCTGTATTTTAAACTAATTTAAAAACACTAGATGGTTTAAACACCCTCTAATTTATTTGTCATCCTAAAGATGATCAAGTTAAAAAAATCTCGTTTACACTCATTAATTTAAACCTTTATAGTAAACTAAACTAGAATCTAGTGCTTTCAGTTTAAAAGAAACTACTGCTAATTACTTCTTTGACCTTTATTATTTCTCTTTAATTTATTCTCCTGTTCAGGGTTTTATTTTCCTCATATTTATTTTCTCTTTTTTATTTTATGTTATTTTCTTTTGTGTCCATGTTGTTCTAAGAGTCTCTTTTTTTATCCAGACTTCACTCTCTTTAAGCCTGGAAGTGATCTTTGCCTCTTCTTTTACTAATTGTCCTTCAGGTGTATCATATTAAGAGTCTCATCTGGAACATCTCCTCTCGAAGCACCATGTGGTCTTTAGAAAGTCTCTCTTGGTCTTGCTTCTCAGTCCTGACACTTCTGTCTGCTCCTCTCTGGTTGGAACCCTCTGGATCTCCTCACACAAGATAGATCCCTCTGATTCCGCTTTGCGTCCTTTCCTGTGAAGTCTCTCCATACTTGATGTCCTCCTGACACACAGACTCTCACTTCTTCTTTTGTGATGGCTTCAGAATAATCAGCTGCTGTCTCTCTCCGATCTCCACACTCTGTTTGCAGCAAACAGCTCCCAGTCGTTCACAGACACTGTCTCTTTCTGCAGAATGTCCTCCATGGCAGCTCCTCCTCAGACTTTAACAAGGCCGTCTCACATCTCCTGTAGCTAGCTGTGTTCTCCGCACAGATGCACCTCATCTGGAAGAATATATCATCTGTATCTGCAGTTTCTTTAGCCAGTGATCTTTGTGCACATCGACTCTCTTGACTGGTCGGTTCCTCTCAGTATGAAAAGCTGAAGAGCATCCAGACTGTGCTCCCTCCTCTCTCAAAGCTGCTCAGCCGTCTTCTTTGCACCTCTGCTGGATGTTGTTGGAAAAGTTCTCTGATGGAGACGAACTTTCACTCTCTCTCATTGTCAGGGCTCTCAGAGCTGTCATCTCATAGCTCCTCTTTTCTCCTCTGGCCAGTTTTCATCTGATGACCGGTCGTCTCCTGCTCTGGCCTCGTCCAGATCTCTCCCTTTTCATCTCCACACGTGTCATCGTGTTTTCCTTCACACTCAGATGCACATGAACAGTCTCTGTTTGTCCGTCCTGGTCAAACAGCCGAAGAACCACAGTGTCCACTCTCCACTCGTCCGGTTTCTCTTTGTCTCTGCTCTGTCATGTAGACGACCACTCGCACTTCTGCATCAAATGTTTAAATGTCCACAGATGCTCAAAGTCCAGCCAACATCTGATCTTTCTCAGAAGTCTTCATAATGTCTTTAATCTAGGAAAATCATTCTTTAGGACTAAATCAACCAACATAGTCATCTTCGAGGTCTTAATGTCTTTCTCTGGTATTGTCTTCTAATTTGCTCTTATAAATCACAGTAAGTCTATTGATAAGTTATCTATAAACTCCTGCATTGTCACCATCAGTTGCTTTTCTTTTCTCTTGCTTTTTTTTCTAAATAAAAGGTTAAACACTTAATCACATCAAATGAAATCAAACTTTCATTGTTGTAAAAAAAAATCACCATTATGATTCATACACAACATACATCATGCAAAATAATTCCCTAAATATTTTAACTCTCTTTAAATAATACATCACATCAATATCACTCTAACGAGCAAAAATGCTCTCAATGGTCAGTCAGTTTTCTGTCACACTAAGTGTATGCATCATCTCTTATTTATACTCTATATATAAACAGCTGTACGTTATTAACTAAATCGTGTGTATGTAAAGAGTCTACATGTGTATAAACTACTCTATGTGTAACTATACGTGTTTCAATTTCTAATTGTGGATAAAATCATATTAGCCTTGATCAGACTTGATCCAGCTGCTGTGTTTTCCCATCAGAGAAGCCTCAGCATCATGATGGACGGATGAAGATCATCAGTGAGACTTGCTCAGCTTTTTCTCGTCTCCTCCTCCAGCTCTCACTCATCAAAATAAACAAAAGTAAAAGCAAAAAGTTTAATACATGATGAATTCACCAAGTCTTCATCCTCAACAGATAATTCCTCATTCAAGAATTCACCTTCTTTTCTTTTTTTCCACTCTTTTTTTAATAAAACAAAATAAGCAAAGGTCATTAATCATCTTCAGACCCTCTTAAATTCCCTTTTTTATGCACTGTTGTGCAACATTTCTCTTCATGTTCAGTACTAAAGAACTAAAGCCACTTGCTTATTGAACATGTGACATCAGACAGTCATACTTCTCTTTGCTATAATGCTCCTTATAATTTCCTTCATTCAAACATTTATTTAAGCAACCACTATCTCCTCATTAATGTGGTCTAAGTTGTCTCTCTGGCCGATATAATTCTCTAAGCAAAAATAAGTCTCAATTAACCCCTTTTTCTCTTTTAAGTGTTCTGCTAATCACACACTCCTCATGGATATTATCTTGCTAGATTATTTTTGAGATGATCTTCTATCAATTTAAATTCAGCTTCTTAATTCTCATTATAAATCCCCCAGACTATAGATCATCAAATAACCTCATAGCCGACTGCTGTCATTTTCACACTTTCTTTTTTTTATTCACTTTTTCTTTCCCCATTAAGGCTGAATTATTTTTTGCAAACTTCTGAAATTCCCTGATTATATTTACTAGTTAAGCATCATACAGCCATAATATCCCAGTTTGCATACGTTTGTATGAAAATCTGACCACTGAATTAAGTCAGGTTCCAAGTTATCTTCTTTTATGAATTGCACTCCTCTATAAAAATCTACTATATTTCTCACTGAGTGATTCTACTATCACTCTATTGACCCCTTTAAAATCTAGAGAACTCCCTCTGTGACTAAAAACCTCTATCATCACAGAGTTCTCCATAACAATTTACTCTGTTATGATCAGCTGTTTTCTTTAGGAATTTTAAAATTTGGATGAGGTCAGATATACATTATCAAAGAAATCAGTAAATCTCTAACGAAATTTGGATGTTCCTACAGGCAACTTTTCTCCAACAAATACCTCTAATGTTTATTTTCCTCTACAGGTTTTGCTCCTCTGCAATGACACCTATTGAGGAAAACTCCAAGCTCTTAAAATTAAACAACCAGAATTCTACTTATCATGTCTCATCTACTTTCCTGAAGGGACATGAGACAAATGGAGAAGCACTGATGCTTTTCCCTTGAACATTAAGAAGGAAGGATAACCTTCCTCTCCTTTTGGTAGAGCAAAGACTACGGCACCCTAGAAAGGAGACCCTCCTTGTTCCACTCTTAAAAATAAAAGAAATTCACTAGAGCTTCATTCATGGCCAAAAATCAGTCCAGAGAGTTAAAGCTTTACTCTTTCCTCCCCCCTTTTACCACACAGGGCAGTCACACACTCTCTGATATGCTCTAAAATACACACACACACACAAGCACTAAGCACTCTCTCTCTAGTCAGTGTTTCACCCATGGACACACACACTCTCTAACACACACACATCTGTTTACATTCAACTCCTCATACACACACACTCAGAGACACAGTCCTACAGAACTGCACACTGAACTTCTGCACGCACACACAAAAGATCATCTCACACAGTCTACTTCAATAAACACTCATACAGTCCTAAGAGCATGCTAATACTGCTTTTGTTTTTTTTTTTGTTTGTTTGTTTTTTTACTGAACATGAACAAACGGCTCCTCTACTGAAAGCTCACATCTCACAGATTCCACAGCTGGAAGTTTCATCTCGCTACGACCAAGATTCACCGAACCAGAGGCAGAAGAAGACCCGATGTATGCTGCACGTTGGTCAAAGTCAGAAAACATGTCTTATCTTTGCTGTCTTGCTTAAATTAAAACCGTATTTATTAAAAAAAATAATAATATATAAAAAGTTTTCCGTCCAAAAATCACAATGTTCTGTCCATCTCCATGTATTTTGACAAAGAGAAACGTCGGTTCTTCTTTCTTAAGTTCCAGACAGAAAATGTGTCTTTAATAATAAAACTGCTCTCTCCCGATCACGTCAGACGCACCGCTGCAGCAGGGAAGAGAGACACGGACGCCATGTTTCTGTCATCAAAGCCAGCAGCCAGAAAAAAAAATAAAATAAAAATTTTTTAAAAAATTAATGCGCGATTAAAAAAGTTAACGGCTTTAATTAAGCGTTGCGTTAATTAAGCGTTGCGTTAACGCTCGATTAACACGTTAACATGCCCAGCACTAATACATATATATATAAATATATATATACTGTATATGTATACAAAATTGTCCCCTCGCCCTCCGTGGGCGGTCTCTCATCCATCCAAGCTCGGGTCCTCTACCAGAGGCCTGGGAGCTTGAGGGTTCTGTGCAGTATCTTTGCTGTTCCTAGGACTGCCCTCTTCTGGACCGAGATGTCTGAGGTTTGTCCTGGGATCTGCTGTAGCTACTCTTCCAGTTCGGGGGTTCCTGCCCCGAGTGCTCCGATGACCACGGGCACCACTGTTGCCTTCACTTTCCAGGCCTTCTCATGTTCTTCTTTCAGGCCTTGGTGTTTCTCCAGTTTCTCATGTTCCTTTTTCCTGATGTTATAATCGCTTGGTATTGTGATGTCAACAACAACGACTTTCCTCTGCTGTTTGTCCATCACCACAATGTCCAGCTGGTTTGCCATTACCATTTTGTCGGTCTGGATCTGGAAGTCCCACAGGATCTTAGTTCGGTTATTCTCTACCACCTTCAGAGGTGTTTCCCACCTTGACCTCGGGGCTTCCACCCACGGGCCTCTTTGCACAGTCTACACCTGGGGTCTAGTCTTGTATGGTAGATCTGGGCCTCCATTGCTCTGGTGCTCAAGACCTGCTCCTGTGCAGCTATGATCAATGCCTCTGTGCTGTCTTTCAGTCCAGCCCTTTCTAGCCATTGGTAGGATTTCTTGATATCAGCCACTTCAGTTATCTGTCGGTGGTACATCCCATGGAGGGGCTTTTCCTCCATCACCACATGATCTGTTTTCCACTGCCTGAGACATTCACCGAGCACTTCATCTGTTGAGGCCATCTTCCTGATGTATTCAAGGATGTTTCATCCTGGATAGTGGTTCTGAACCTCACTAGTCCTCTGCCTCCTTCCTTGTGCTTAGTGTACAGTCTCATGGTGCTGGATTTGGGGTGGAACCCTCCATGCATGGTCAGGAGCTTTCGCGTTTTCACATCTATGGTCTGAATCGCTTCCTTTGGCCAGCTTATTATTCCCGCAGGGTATCTGATGACCGGCAGGGCATAGCTGTTTATTGCCCGGACCTTGTTCTTGCCATTGAGCTGACTCATTAGGACCTACCTTACTCGTTGGAGGTATTTGGCTGTGGCTGCTTTTCTTGTGGCCTGTTTGAGGTTGCCATTTGCTTGTGGGATTACAAGGTACTTGTAGCTGTCCTCAATGTCTGCCATTGTGCCGTCTGGGAGTGAGATGCCTTCTGTATGGACTACCTTCCCTCTCTTTGTCACCATCCGCCCACACTTCTCAGGTCCGAATGACATTCCAATGTCATTGCTGTAGATCCTGGTTGTGTGGATCAGTGAGTCAATGTCTCGCTCGCTCTTGGCGTACAGCTTGATGTCATCCATGTAGAGGAGGTGACTGATGGTGGACCCATTTCTGAATCGGTATCCATAGCCAGTCTTGGTGAGATTACTTGGCTGAGGGGGTTCAGACCTATGCAGAACAGCACAGGGGACAGGACATGGTATATGGTATATGGATTAAAAGTGCAGGAGCCCCTGGGCACAGAGTGTCCAAGGGGCCCCCCTACCCCAGCAATATTGTGAAAATTGTCTATGACACAATGTAAAACTACATTTCAAACATTTCTCAGTCAGTGGTGCCAATAACAACACACTATACTTTGTGGTGTAACTTACTGGCTTATGTACATTTTGTTTCATCAAGTGGTCTACATTTCAGATTTTTCCATTACTCAATCACAAACACACAGTCACACCTACTAATGTTTCATTCCTGTGTTTGTCCTGCTCACCTGACTGTCTCTCCGTGCATTTTACTTCATATGAATTCATACATTTCATTAGATTATAAATTCTCTATTTGTATGTTTTACTTTTGTTTGACAACTCACAAAAAGAGTTGTTTTTATAAAGTCTATTACAACCATGTTATGATTATTATTATGATTATGATTATGATTATTATTATTATTATTATTATTATTATTATTATTATTATTATTATTATTATTATTATTGTTGTTGTTGTTGTTATTGTTGTTGTTGTTGTTGTTCAGTTTACAGCAGCAGTTGTTTTCAAGCAAACCCCCCTGCCCTGACAGTCTCTATAGGCATAACTTATAGATCATGAAAGTATTTTTTCAGGTTTAACAGATCCAGAATAACCTCATAACATAAACCACTTCCTCAAAAACCAGTGACATTGCTACACATACAGGATCCACCAACTCTACATTTTCTCCCTCTGATAGTACCTGATAGTACCTGCCTGTAGTACCAAAGGACTTGTCTGTCTCCGCCCTTGCAGCCCCTGTCCTCCTCCTCTCCTCTTTAGTTCACCTCATCAACTCTGCTTCTGTGTTACGGTTGTTTCTTTGATGTTTAATGAAGTCTGTTGGCTTGAAACACATCAAACTGCACTGTTGTTGTTTGTGGAGCCGAAATATCTCCCCTCATCACTGATTGATCACTGAGCATTGGATGAACCGCTGCTTTATCACACATGCCTGCAGGCAGAAGAGGACATAGTTCCTACCTATTGTGGTGGAAAAGATTTCCATTCTTCTCTCAATCAATTACACCGGCCAGGTGAAATCTGTCAGAGCTGACTTCAGGGGGTGGAGGGAAGGCACTATATCTAGCAGGCGTTAGCCAGTCAGTGTGCATCTCCCGTCCCGGTGCAGGCTCTGTGATCGCTCCTTGGCTGTTGTGAGAGAAGTGGCTGAGCATTAGCTGCTTATACCGTGAGTACCTTGTCACTTCTGCCTCTGTTAGGTGTTGGCAGTTTTATGTTCACATTGGAGTTTTACAGCTGAGCGGACAACTGATCATTGTGGGCAGGTTGTGTTGCCCTGGGCGAGTTAACCGCAGGAATGGTGGCCAAGTAAGGGCAAGATCATTGGCAGAATTGTGTCTAATTGCTCCACCTGTGGGAACCTATATATATAAGGGTAAGAATCTTGTTCCACTAAGGGTGGAGTAACCTGGATTTGTGGGTGTGTGTTTTAGTAGGGCGATGAATGAGCGCAGGACATTGCTGTTTTGTTCCGGGCTTTTTTATTTTACACAGTCAAGTGTACTTGGCCCAGTTCACTGATGGCTGGTCCCGACCGTGTCCGGGGGTAGTGGATGTGTTTCTATAGACTATTACCTGCAGCCCGTAATTTATTTTCTTTTATTAATTCAGAGGGTATTATGTATTGTGGGTTTTGTTTGTTTGTTTGTTTGTTTGTTTACATGTGGTGCCCTCATGTCGTGTTCAAGGTTGGAAGTCCTAGTCGGACCATCCACTTGCTGCTTGGGTATACGGTAAAAGGGGACCTAACAGTAAGAATTATTTTAATTGTGATGGGTTTTTTTTGTTTTGTTTTTTTTTTTTTTTTTTAATGTGTAAAGTGTTTTGTAAATTGTGAATCCGTCTGCCCTGAGGGGTATTGCACGAAACCAGAATAAAGAAATCCAGGATAATTAAACAAGCCCAGCTTGACCTTGCGCGGCCTATCCTGGCTTAATTGGTTGCACGTTTGCTGAGCCAGGATGAGAAGGTGCGGCTAGGTTAAGCCAGGTGAAGATAGTTGGGATAAGTGCGTGTGCACGGCATACTGAAGCAGACCTCGCGATCGCTCACAGAATCACCGATGGGGAAATGGATAAAAGTCGCGCGTCCTACGTCACGGCCGCTGAACAACAGCTCCTGACGGAGTTCTCTGACGAAGTTAAGGATATTATAAGGAAAAAAGGCAATACCAATGCCATAAGTAAAGAACGCGAGAGAGCCTGGCAGACAATAGCCGACCGGCTCAATGCGTAAGTGGTCAAAAACTGTACAATTAATAAACAGTGCTCCACTGGAACTGTCATAATTAGGCTACAATTAAAGGAGTTACTTTTCAAATCCACTAACTGTTGTATACTTTAAGAGTGACAAGCAGGTGCATGTTACTCAGGAAATGTAGAGTATGATTAGGTGCAAACAATTATCCACAATGTGTCATTTAATCTATTTTCCTCATGTAACGTTTTTATCTATTTTATCTTTCTGTCCTTCATAAAGGACAAACCTGTCTGGCCATAAAAGGACCTGCAGCAAGAAAAAATTAAATATAAGAACATTTTGCAGGCTGGTAAGTGACTCCAAAGTAGATAACCGTGAACAAATGAGATGAATAGATGAGGTGTCTGCTGACATGTTCAATGTCTGTATGATTGTAGCAGTTAAAAAAAGGCCTATAGAACTGGCACAGGGGGCGGCCCACCAAGCCAGGATGTGACTCCAGCAGAGGAACTGGCCTCCATTTAAATAAAGGGAGGCCAGTGATGGAGGGGATCCAGGGAGGGACAATAACTGACTCTGTCCCAGCCACAGAAACTGTCCGCTTCATACAAGGTACACAAAGTACTGCAATTCTACTGCACATGGAACACAATCAAATATAATATAGTGTCTGACTTTGGATAACCTTGCAGTGTCTGGGAACACAATTACACTTTTGGAGCCACCAGAAGATGATCCGGTTAGTACAGTGTCTCCAAATCACAGGCTTGGTATGTTCTGTGAAATCTTAATCCGAGTCCTCTCGCTGCATGTATACGGCAGGGGGAAGGCACATCTGCAGCTGCAGAATGCACATCTGCAGATGAGGAGACTGTGTCAGTGGAGTCCAGAAGGATTGAGGCATGTCAATTTTATGGGATTGGCCTGCTTATTTATTCCATGAAGGATATGAAGTCAGTGATGTGGTGCTAATAGAAAATGTGTAACAGGACCCGGATGCTGCACAGTCTCCTAAGCGGCCTGGTAACATTGTGAGTATTGGCTAAAGTACATCTACGTTATGCAGAAATCCTGCTGTGCTAATTGACATTTCTTTTACAGACTTCACAAACTGTCAGAACACTTTATGCAAAGCACCTGGAGAGACAGATAGAGCTGGCAGATGTTAAAATCAGACTCAAAAAGAGAAAGCTCCAAGAAATAGAGCTGGATGTAGAGATTAAACGCCAGACACTCAGAAAACTGGACCTGGAAATCCAGAAACTAGAAAGAGAAGTGAGTGTTTCAATGCACACAGTAACCATATCTGCAATACAGTGTTTTAATCCTTGTTACTTTTGCTGTCGTTGGATCCAAGCAACCAAGACAAATGACTGCTTAATAAAAAAAAAAAAAAAAAAAAAAAAAAAACTAGAACATTGGTGTCCGTCCTCTTTTCATGAATGTAAAAGAATTTCAAAGAACCACCAGTGCTAAACAAAATGCTCACACAGGAAAAGATCTTTTATTAAATAAAGGGGCTAAATCCAAAAATTAAGTGAAGAAACCTGCAATATATTGCTCCCTGACAAGTCTGCCATTAATGTTGTCCGGGAAGATGGGAGCATTTTCCCAGTCAACATCAACAGCCACTCGGGGGGGGGGTCTCTCCTTTCTTAGGCCTGCAATGTTATGCAGTACTACGCATGCAGCAATAACATCACAGGCTGTCTCCGGGGAAATCCTCAGGTGGTGCAGGCACTGAAACCGAGATTTCAGAAGGCCGAAGGTCATCTCGATTCGAGCCCTTGTCTTGGTGTGTGCATGGTTGTAGGCCTGCTGTGGTGGGGTTTGGGGATCCGCAAGGGGAGTCAAGAGGAATGACTCACAGGCGTATCCTTTATCTCCCAGCAGCACACCAGAGAATTCACCTGATAATACAAAATATCATTTAGAAAACAGAGTTACACACACGATGTCCAAGGTGCTTACAGTACAAATGTGTGGGCTACCTTGTGAAACTCTCTCATAAATTGGACTAACCCGAAAGACTCTAGAGTCATGCACTGAGCCAGGCCACTTTGCCTCTAAATTGCTCACAAGGCAGTCAGCATCACAGATCATCTGACATACTTAGTTGTAGCCTATTAAGGTCATTAAATGCACAGAACAGATTCATGTAGGTCATAACCACAAATCACTCTTACCTGAACATTGATGCTGTGGAAGGATTCCCTGTTAATGTAATCTCCCTCATGTTCACCTGAGGGGCGTCTGATTCTTATGTGTGTGCACTCCACTGCCCCAATGATGTTAGGGAAAGCTGTAACAAAAAATAGTGAGTATCCAACTGTGACAGATATACTTAGAAACTAATGGGTGCACATTAAAATTGAGGTTACCTGCAATCTTGTAAAACTCCTCCCTGATGTAGAGGGGTCTTCTGTGGCCAGGGAAGGTGATGAATATATTGCTGAATGATTTCAGCGCCAGACAAACGCATCTGATTGTCCGACAAATGGTTCCTTTATTGAGGTTCTCTGCATCCCCAACAGAATAAAGGAAGCTCCCACTCGCAAGCCATCTCAATGTGACACAGATCACCTGTGGTACAGTGAGGGCATGGCTTCGCGCTGTCTGGTGCTGTATTTTTGGACTCAGCAGCCTACATAAATATCTTAGTCCATCACCCAAAAATCTGTATCTTTGAATGACATAGTCATCTCCAAAGGCCAGGGGATCTGACCTGTCCCTGAAGACTCGTTCACGTCTGAATGCTCTTCTGAGGATGCGGGCTTCCTCGTCCAGCACATCCTCCGATAAAGGGCAAGCCATTATGAAGAGGGAACAGGTGAAGGGGAGTTGGACCTGAATATTCTACATTGTCCTCGTCACGGATTTCTTTGAATACACCTTTGTAAACTCATCCACTGTGTTTTGTAATCTCAATTACTGCAATAAAACACATATTTATAAAACCTCTGACAGCACTTTGACGAGCAGTCTTCATTAGCATAACAATATAACACTTGGCCTGATGAAATCATGCACTTATGACCAAGTTGATATTGTGTGATGAAATCGTGATCCTGTATTTAAATAAAATTACTAAAAAAAAAATTATATGCACTGCACTAGCACTACACGACAGCACCTGGGTCTAACTGGACTCAAAAGCTGTCTGACTAACACTTAATTATAACGTCCCATCTTGTTTGAATTCATGCTTGTGTTGTTCTTACTCTCAAACGTAAGTTGCTTTGGATAAAAGCATCTGCTAAATGACTGTAGAATAGAATAGAATAGAATAGAATAGAATAGAATAGAATAGAATAGAATAATAATACTACAACTCGAATCCATATAAAAAGGCTGTTGCGATTACGAACAGATTTGGATTAAATGTACAGTGACTGTATATGTAATATTTTAATACTGGATGATTAAAATGACGCGCCATACTTAGGAAGACCATGAACATGCTGTAAAACACATTAATTCCTCATAGAATTGACGTTGGACATGCAGGTGACTCGCTAGGATTAATCTTAGCCTGAGCAGTTAGCCTGGTCTGGAGCAGGCTAGCTGCAGCGGATAAATCACCACAGTAACTTGGCCGGGTTTAGTTTGAGCTGCTTTCATGCAACCGACTTAGGGCTAAATTCAGCCACGATAACCAACATATCCCGGCTTAATCGCTTATCTTGGTTTCGTGCAATACCCCTCTGGTGTGTCATTCAAGCCTTTGTTTGTTTTTGTTTTTTTTAACTGGAGTATCCATTTGGCGTTGTCATTTTCTTTTGCGGTTAAATGGTAAATGGTCCGTATTTATATAGCGCTTTACTGTACCTGGAACTTTAACCAAAGCGCCTCACATGATACATCACATTCACCCATTCACACACACTGATGGCGGAAGCTGCCATGCAAGGTGCTCAACCACGACCCATCAAGAGCTGTTGGGGGTTCGGTGTCTTGCCCAAGGACACCTCAACATGAACTCGACTTGGCCGAGGATCGAACCAGAAACCCTCGGGTTAAATCGGATTAAATTTAAACCGCCACAGCCTTACCTTTGCCACACTATCCAGAAAGGACAGAGATAGATAGATAGATAGATAGATAGATAGATAGATAGATAGATAGATAGATAGATAGATAGATAGATAGATAGATAGATAGATAGATAGATAGATAGATAGATAGATAGATTTTTCACTTTTGATCTGCACATGACTACTATTCTTCTTGGATACTTAGATCATATCATAGGTCCGTTTCCACATATTTATTTATTTGTTTCACCGGGACACTCCCGATTAGCTGGTATTGCTCTTGATGTGTATTCCAGCGTGAGAAATCGGAGGTTTAGCATGAGAGGTCACTTGATTGCATGAGTCTCACAGCGAATGTGTAAGTGTTGGCAGCCCTGGTGGAAGATTAGGTGGTTACCTTCCATCTAGTTGCTTATATCTAATCTGGTGGAAATATGCCCAAATTCAGATTTTTCATATTCTTCTCGGTTGTGATGCACTCATGTCTGGCACAGTGCAAAGCCCGAGACTTATTGAATAAAAGTAGACGGTATGGAGCTAAATGGAGCTTTCATCCCCCCTCCAATAAAGTTGTTTTATTTGACTTTACTGATCAGTAAATTCAGACGGCATTTTTTACTGCCGTCTATCAGCTGATTGCTGGCAGTGACGTCTTCTTGGTGGCTCAGTAAGCCGAATGCAAGTTGTGTAAATTCCTCATGTCATGAATTTACATAAGAACAGGCAGATGATGAGGTGTTGATAGCCCCCCTGGAGAATACGGCCCAACAAAAATTATTATAGGCTGGTAGAAAGGGGGCGGACTGTGGGGCAGGTTACTATGATTTTCATAACAGAAGTCGTCATCACCGTCATCTCTGTCACTCCATGAGCTGTTTGTAGAGTCCCCACCACACCACCTTTGATGTCTCCCTGTCCAAAGGCCTGAACGGCTCCTTTCATCCCCAGCATGAAACCCAGACCTCCAACAGCTGTTCCAGTACATAATCAGTGTCTTGCCCAAGGACACTAATGGGCAAGCCACACGGGAGGCGACATCGCTCCTTCTACATTCTTTTTCTATCGAACTTGTGCGCTGAGGCGAAAATCACTGTTGGAATGTTGGAATATTGTAATGTGGAATGTCGTTCACATAGACGTGCACACGGGGCTTTGGGACATGACACAAGAAAATCGAAACATGTTCCATTTTTGTCGCTGTCACATGGCACTACAGCCAATCAGTGAGGGGCTTCGTGGACTGACCAATGAGCTGAGAGAAGGCTAGACAGTCTGCAAACACGTTCAACATGGAGGAACAAGTCATTTTAGCTGAACTTCCACATACTTTACGATGCTTCACGCAAAGATTTTAGAGATGTAAATAAAAGGCAGTGGCTGTGAATTTGTCCGAAAGTTGGTTCTGAATTTATTTGGATCAGCCTTGAGGTCCGCCATCAAATGATGATATTCACCATGCTATGTCCTAGTTTGTAAAATAGGATGAACCCAGGGTTGTTTTCTTTCTGCAGTAGAGTAAACAGCAAGATTGATTCTAGCAAAATCTTCATCCTTCACGTATTGTCTGTCACGGACTGCTTTGAAAATGTCTCAATTCCCTTCAGTACCATAACCAATCACATTTCTTGGATAAAAGCATTTGGAGAATGCGATGCTTGACACATCCATCGTCTCTGTCGTTTGTCATGTCCCGTGTGTTGGGTTTGAGTTGCCATGAGTTTCGCCTGTCGCATGCAGTCAGGGGAAACCTGGAATCGATACACCAACCTGCAGTTTTCTGGAAGTTTGTTCTACGTGAGAGGAGCATAAAAGCTGCACTCCACACAGCACAAGTCATTAATAGTTAACCACAAATTTTTGTAACAAGAGCAAACCAAAACCATTAAAGTTTCTGTTATCCGTGTTCGCAGGGACAGTGTCTATTCAGAAAATAAAACAGACTGGAGGCAAACAGCCTCAGTCCTGACCTGTTCAGGCAGAATCCATCCGTCTTAAAAAAGTGCCTGCAGTCCTAGAAGTAGTTGAAATTGTGTGGTACATGCAAAATGTGTGGTACATGCAGCCGACAGCCATGCATTCAGACTAAACAGTCTGCTTGTCACCTTTCACCTTCTGAGTTGTTCTTTGATCTTACAGTGTTGTGTAGGGAGATTTCATCCTGACATCAGATGTAGATCCAGAATCCTGCAGCAGTGGAGCAAACCTGGTCTGTAGTTGCATGTCTGTGTAGCGAGTGGCCCGTTTGGGTCTAAAAATATAATTTAAAAATAAAAAGACAATTCCACCTGGGCTTCCACCCCAGGAAACCTACCTAAAAAAAGTCACATAGGTTTATTTTTTTTACACTGGGTGGGAGACAAGTTCCATTTAACACAATCATTTATTTAGAAATAAAACAGTAAAACAAATAAAAGAAGGATAAAAAAAGGAAAATGCAGCAAGGTTTACTGGTTGTGGAACAGGCCCAAAATTTGAGGGAGTCTTGAAAACAAAGGAAAAATGAACTAAACTCACCCCACAACAAACCACTCACTCAGTGCCACCTACACCAGTTTGTGCCGTTCACGCCAGCACCGGGAGGACCTGTCCACCACCAGGGGTAGGAAGCACATCTGCAAAATAATAAAACACAAAGTCAATAAAATCACAAATTTCTAATACCAAAAAATAAAAAATGTAGTAAAAGAAATTAAAATGACCACAGCCTTTTAATACGAGTCAGTCGAGTCCAAAACTCCAGTTACATTCTTCAGAGGCGACTCCTGGACCTAATCAGGTAAACTGCCTTTACTCTACATCAAGGAGGCTTTTTGTTGGTGTTTTGTTTGAAAACCGGCCATGACCTTGAGGAGGTACTTGGTCTGGATGGCAGTTCAGGCCAGCCAATCAAGTCACTGATCTTAGCAAACTGGGCTCTGCCTGTTACTCATCCTCCCATTTCCCAGTGAGATGATTTACTCTTCGGCATTCCAGAGAGGACTATCAGTGAAGGTTTTTAGCTTGCACACTGTCCTCCTGTTTCTTTCCAGCCATGTTTAATGGCAAAGTTGTATCGGTTCCACACAATCCATTCACTTCCACAATTACCTCGAGCTGTTGAATCTTTCTTTCCAGCTGATCAAGTTTGTAATAGTCATCTGTAGACAAGGGAGGCATCCTGCGCCTAGTTAGCTTTAGCTCCTGAGTAACTGTAGATAAGGCTTCTGCTATTTGTATGCCACGCTGATATGACACTGAAAAGATCTTAAAAGTCTTGAAATATAGTAGAATCCAATCATATCTGGTGCAGTCTGAGCGTTCAACGAGCATCCAGGAACTGCTGCCCATACATTACAGTACAAACATAAGAATACTGGCAGAAAAATACAAGAAGGGAGAGTGAAGCAGCAAAGTGTAAACAGATGAAGCCAAAACTAGAATGCTTTTTCTACTTTACCTGATGAGAGTCTTTGCTTTATTTTATTTTTCAGGATCTTGACGTCCTGTTGGCACTTACTGAGAAACAGAAGACAGACGACTGGTTGCTAACAGCTTCAGAGATCTCACACAGCTACAGCCAGAAACTTCTGATCATGACGGACAAAGACAAGTCAACGAGTGACAGAGTCCACCAGGAATACTTCATGGATCCTCGTTACTCTGAAATAGTCAGCGAGGAATGTTTGTACAATGAATCCTGTGTACCAGAAGTAGGCAGCAGCTCTGTAGTGAAAATATTTGGAAGCGTTTCAGAGGACGGACAAACTGTTTCTGGTCTTTCTGCTTCATCACTTGCTAATCTGATGCTGAACACATCTCTGGAAGCAGCAGGAGTTTTCTCTCTTGATGGAAACACGACCACAGAGTTCCAACATAACTTCATGAGAGCTTTTATGGTCCGGGGACTGAAAGCAGTCTTAGAAACCAACCAGGAGAATCACCAGATTTACCAGGTGATGGGTCAGCCGGACTCAGTCTCCACGTACAGAATTCCTCAAAGAGAAGTGGATCACAGCACCCAGTACGACCACCAGCAGATAATCATGTTACAGGACGATGAAGTGGTCAGAAAAGCTGCATCTTTTCTTTATGAGAAGCATCCAGCAGTGAGTTCCGTCTATGTTCTGGATGACAAGCAAAAAGTGAAACTGATTGGAGGTAAATCAACACCTCTGTCAGAGAACAGCAGGCTGGTTCTGGTGGGCCACGGAGCCAGAGACCAGTCTGGAGAGATGACAGTTTCAGGATATAAATCCCAAGATGTGGCCAGAATAATTCAGAGCACCTCCAGGATCGGTAATAAAATCAAAACAACTAGTGTGGTTTCCTGTGAGGTCGGGTCGGATCAACCATTTATAGAAAGTCTGATGAAGGAGCTCCACGGAGCCGGCATTGAGACGGAGCTGCACCTGAGGAACGCTATGATCCAGGTCAGACACACAGGAGAGAAAATCACCACAGAAATCTCACCAGATGGACTGCACTGGAGACATAAAGATGACAGTAAGAAGGTGGTGGCAGCCATAGATAAGAATGGAAAAATAATAATTAGAAGTGAAGCTGGAAGTAAAGGAGAGGCAGTTTTCACCAATGAGAGGAATCTTTTAGGAGGTTTGGACAGCAACAACAATTTCATAAATGACAGAAGCCGCTTCTTAGAGCCAAAGCGATATATTGGCCCGCAAATTTTTAGTTATTTAGACCAAAATAAGAGAGATGACATGAAAAATGCTCTTGAGGAACTTGAAAGTCTAACATATGCACTGTTTCCAGAAGATCCAAGTGAAATCTCTACGCTCGAGTTGAACAAAATAACAGACAATGTTTTGATTGGAAGGAGAGATCAAAATAGTTTCCAATGGATAAAAGAAAACAGTAACATACATACAATTTATGAGATTAAATCAGGAAAAGACATCAGAAATATAATCTTTACCCTTGCAAATAATCCAATAAATAATCAAAATAACCCAGTGTACTTGATGATCAATGAGTGGATCTTTTATGTTAACCCTAAAAATAGTTATATGTATCCAGCTGGAAAAAGGCTTAACAACGAAGACAATCAGGAAGAAGTTAAGGGGTGGATTACTGAAGAGAATGTAAAAGGTAGAGAAGTTTACAGGAGCATAACAGGTGAAATTGAGGACAGAAACGCTTATGCTTCAACTGTGATAAATAGATTTAATGGAGAGGGTGCATCTGAGGAAATACGCGGCACTAAAGCCGAGCTCATGCATTGCTTGTATTTCTCTGCATCCATCATAGCTGAATCAGCCAGGAATTATCGCATATTCCCTTTGACTCTCATGGCTCTGGATATTATTAAAAACAATCAGAATAATCCTGAAGAAGCACTAAAATTTCTGTTTGAGAAACATCCAGTGACAAGAAAAGACAGCTGGATTCACAAACCCAAACGAGGATTTGAGGGAGCAGCAGCAACTGACGATTTAATCAACCCAAAATCTCAAAGGAAAAAGAAAAAACGGGAAAATCTCCTGCATGTCCTTGGTTTGGAGTATGAGATGTTCACATACTGGAAAAAACATAATAACCATGGTAATAATGATATTATAAATCAGATAGATGAACTGACAAAACAATTCCAGATATTTGAAGACAATTCATGGCTGACTGAAAGGTATAATTATTTTAATCAACATTCATCAGGAGATGACCCTGCAGCATCAGGACCTCTGGGAGGCTACGATGACGGAGACGTAACAAAGCAGGACCTGAATAAAGCCTCTGAACTAGAGAATTCCTTCAAACATGAATCTTATTTTTCCAGAACATCTTCATCGTTTGGTGAAGAGATCCATGCTGAACTGAAGAAAAGGTTTGGAGAAGATCTGTCAGGACTGCACCTTCAAGAGGAAACTGCCAGAATTGAAGACGGAGAGTTTGTTTGTCATCTCCTGTCCAACAGAGCTGATGCTGAACCTGTTGAGTTTAGAGCCAAGCTGTCACCAGAGAGTCAACTCCACTATGAAAAGACTTTGAAGAACATTGACACTGCAGTTCATGACTTGGAAACACACAGTTCAGCATCCTCTCATCCAGTCAACAAGTATGTGGAGCACACTGGAACTGCTGTTGGAGCTCTGGGTCTCATGCTGGGGATGAAAGGAGCCGTTCAGGCCTTCGAACAGGGAGACATCAAAGATGGTGTGATGGGGGGTCTACAAACAGCTCATGGAGTGACGGCAATGACGACTTCTGTTATTTCAAAAGGACTTCTGTCCTCAGAGAAGAGAGTGGCTACAGCTGCGTTAGCAATCATGAAGAGCCCTGCAATGAGGGGCACCTTGAAAGTTCTACCAATTATGGGAATTGGGTTTGGGATATACTACATTGAAGAAGATTTCAAGAGACATGATACGCTGGGATACATTGATGCTTATTTAGATACTGAAATGCTTGCTTTAGATGTTGTTGAACTTGCTGCGCCTGAACTGGCACCTTTTATAGCACCTATAACTTTGGCTCTGTCAGCTGTTCGGATGGGTATTGATGATATTTACATGGGCATCCAGAATGAACTGAACAGCCTCCCAGAGGACGCCGGAGTTTGGGCCAAAGTAATGGCTGTTTTTTGTGGCATGGAAAAAGGGCTTAATAATTTTGAATATCACGTGGCCAGTTTCTTTTATAACTGGCGTTATGAGGAAATTGAGGAAGGACGAAGACTTGTTGCCCAGATCTCAGACTATCACAAATATTACAGAGTTATAAACCAGACAAGTGGAATGACAGCCATTGATTTTAGTGATGGAGCCACCTCCTGGAATGGAGGAGGAATTACATTCTGCCTCGCTGACAGCGGTCAGTCTACGTTCTGCATGGACTACTTTGTTTCCAGTGATGAGAGTTTTGAACCGAGATGCTGGACCATTGATGCAAATGGAAGTAAAGATATAATTCTTGGTCTGGGAGAGTCACATGCATTAGAGCACAAACAATTACAGAAAAAAGTACTCTTATTCATACCAGCCGGCTCTGTGACGGTAGTCTCTGGCTATAAAGATTTATCATATTCAAGATATGGGACGTACCGGGGAAACAGTGAATCTAATCGTTTTTTTGCTGCTCAGACAGCAGAAGATGAATATGTGAAGGAAGTCATGTTGAGTTACTACTACAGCCTCTATGGTGAACCAGGTGATGACATCTTCTTCCTCGGTCCACAGAAAAGTTATGTTGAAGGTTCTGCTGGAAAAGACACATATATTATCCCTATAAATGGAGGGAAAACCATCATTAACAACTATGATTCCTCTAAAACACCTGACACTCTTCATTTCAGTGTTGACTACAGTCACATTTCTGTGTCTAAATCTGGACACGATGTTGTGTTGATGTATGAAAGCAGTCATAGTGTAACAATAAAAAACTGGTTTTTAGGGGAAGTGTATCGTCACATGAACATGATGTCAGGAGACGGAGTCTTATTTGAGATTTCCTCCGTCGTGGTCTCTTCAGTTCGCCTGGTGTCCAGAGGAATTAATAAGATGTTTCAGACCCTTGGTCAAACAGTGGATGCTTCACAGCCACCTCTACATACAGTCATAAATATCTTTGGGACTCAGTATGATGATGTTATTATTGGAAATGGAGAGAACAATCTGATAGATGGAGGAGGAGGGCGAGATCGTTTGATTGGTGGTGAAGGAGAAGACATATACATGGTGAAGGTCAGAAAACACTCCTCAGTGTTGATTGAAAATGACTCCAGAGACAGTAAAACTGACCTGGCCATGATAGAGGCAAACCTTCATAGTTTTGATGTCTATGTGGAAGGAAATAACGTTCACCTGACAGCTCTCCATAGCAACACAGCCATCCATGTGACTTAGTCAACTGGTTCAGGGCATCAGCTGACAGACATTTGCTTGTTGTCACACAAGATCTCATCACTTTCACAGTTTCAGACAAGAAGGCTGACTGCCAGCAGAGGAACAAGTTCACTAAATGCATAAAACGTCACAGCATGGACTACAGCAGCTCCCCACAGCCTCTGGTAAAGGACCTTCAGGAGGACGAGGCTTTAGACGGCGTCACTGAGGTCCGTGGGTCACAGTTTGATGATGTCATCAAAGGAAACAAAGAACACAACGTTTTCATTCCAGGAAGTGGAAATGATTACATGGAGGGTAGAGGAGGGGAGGACTGGTACGTTATCACCCCGGGTCAAGGAGTAAAAACCATCAACAATCAAGCAGCAGATCTGGCTTTGGACTTTCTCTTCCTGAAAGAACAATATGATCATATTCAATGTTTCTGTGAAGGAAAGAACATCATCATTGTGATACGTGACAGTAGAGCTGTTGTTTTACAGAACTGGTTTCATTCAAAGTATCATCAGCATCTGCAGATCAAGAGCAGCGATGGAATAACAGCAGGACTGAAGACAAGCAGCTGTGATGGGCCTTTACTGCTGCCTTTAACTGTCGACTACAGAAACCAGAAACCTGACCATCTGTTACGTTTAAGGTTAGGGTTTCTAGCGTGTCGGTATCATCTTTTTAGACCAGTCAACAGCTACAGATATGTTTTCAAACCTTCAGTAATCAGGTTTTTGCGATCCCGACGAGGAAAACTGATACAGATGGATAAAGATGATTCAGTGAAAGAAATGTATGGCTCCTCAGGTTTTGATTTAATTATCGGGAACAACAATGATAATTTACTTGATCCGTACACTGGAGGGGGACTGATGTTTGGAGGTAATGGAAAAGACACTTACATAATCAAGCATGGATATGGGAAGAACTTAAT
Source organism: Melanotaenia boesemani (assembly GCF_017639745.1). NCBI lineage: Eukaryota > Metazoa > Chordata > Actinopteri > Atheriniformes > Melanotaeniidae > Melanotaenia > Melanotaenia boesemani. The sequence goes on along the minus strand of NC_055692.1, from coordinate 35,365,270 downwards.
GATCGATAACTTTGCTGAAGATCAGAGAACTGATACAGTGCTGGTTGATATGGATTTCCTTCATGGTGATGTCATCATGGTGGACTCATCATCAGAAGATCTGAATGTGAGGATCCAGACCAAAGAGGAAGAGCTGAAGCTCCGTCTGCTCGGCTACAACAATGGAGACAAACATCAGCACCTGCAGTTTCAGAGCTCTGACGGGGTCCTTTTTAAAGTCACATCTCTGAACTCAGATGGAGACGTTCGTCTCTTTCAGATGGAAGCTTTCAAAGTGACTCTGAAACAGTCTCAGGTGGACTGTCGTTTGGACCTCAGCTCTCAGAGAAATCTGTCAAAGGTCCATACAGTCCATGGATGTCCCTCACAGTCCAATGACATATCAGGGAACAGTGAGGACAACGCTCTGATTGGTGGGTGGAAGGATGACGCTTTGGATGGAGGAGGAGGAGACGACACACTGATAGGAGGACATGGAGCAGACATCCTGATTGGTGGGACTGGAGACGACACTCTCTATGGTGAGGATGGAAACGACACGCTGATTGGAGACTCTGGCAGGGACGTCTTCATTCCTGGACCAGGGTCTGATCTGGTGGACGGAGGTCCTGGCAGAGACACTGTTCTGTACCGGGGGGATCATGAGACGGGTAAAGGGGTTTACGTTAACCTGCTGAGTGGACAAGGACGCTTTGCTGACGCTGAGGGAGACGTGTTGAAGGACGTGGAAACTGTGGTCGGCACCATCTACTCTGACATCTTGGTGTCCGGATATGAAAGCGCTCTTCTCCAAGGCTCAGATGGTAACGACATCTTGGTGTCCACAGGTGGAGATTACCTGGTTGGTGGTGAAGGAAACGACATCTACATGTTGGCTTTCCACAACAGCTCAGCTACCATTGATAACTGTGCTAAAGACAAAGCCACAGATGTCCTGTACTTGGACTTGGAGTCATCAGCGTTGTTTGACTGCCAGCTTTTATCAGACAGAGTCCTCCTGACTTTCACTGGAGCCAATCAGACTGCTGTAAAAGTTGGACTGAGAGGCTGGACCAGTGATGGTGGTGAATGTGGTCATTTGGTGCTGGTTTTCAGAGATGGTGTCAGTGAATGGCCTGCTAGAAGAGTGTCATGTCAAACAATTTAAACTCATGCATTCGTCTTTTCATTCTTAATGTTTTCTTTGTTATTTTGTTCTTACATAAAAGAACAACCAGAAAGTCCAGAAAAAAACAGATGAAAAAAGAAGCAGAGTCAAATGTTGAAGCAGAGTCTGTTCCCGTGGCAACTGAGGAATTGTAGACTATTGTGTTGCTTCAGCTGATCATTTTTGTTTCTCTTACAACATCATGAGTGATAATAACTTCACTTATGTTCAGTTATTATTTGTGGGACTCACACTGCATGTATGGTTAATAAATATGGTGTAATGTTAAAATAATCCAGTTAATCACAAAGATATTTTTCTTCTAAATTGGAGTATGTTTTGTTGTTGGGTCATATTAAACAATCAATTCAATACTGAAGGAAATGTGTCTCATTTTTCACCCTGGTCTCAGTGTAAAATTCTATAAAGAATGAATCGGTCCAGCTGTGACAGTCTGTTTTTAAAAATAAAATCTAACGTGGAATGATGTCTGATATGATGATGTGTAGAATCTGATTTAAAGAATCCTCCATCATGTCCAGCAGCTTGTGCAGCATTCTTCTTTGGACAATCAGGTCCAGAAGCTCCATATCAGTCCTCAGAACTGAACCAGAGCTTTTCAATAAGATTCTTTAAGTCTCTGTTTCTGGTTCTGCTGCCCCAACAAGTTCTGTGGAGCAGACTGAACTCTCCACAACAGACTAATAGAAGATAAGAAACATCTTGGTTCAGACACTGAAGGATCTTAGCTTCCTCCAGAAGTAGAGTCTGCTCTGCTTTTCCTTCTAGATTCCTCTGTGTTACAATTCCAGTTTAGTCCGTTGTTCAGTTTAATGAGTAAAATGAGTTTACTGTATTACACAGTATTGATATTGCTCGTCTGTGTGTGTTATTAGTTCTCGTTGTGGCTACTGGCAGCAGATTGTAGAGTCTGACAGCAGCAGGAAGGAAGGACCTGCCGTATCTCTCCTTCACACAGCGGTGAAGCAGCCTGTCCCTGAAGGAGCTGCTCAGTGTTGTTAAAAAGTCCTGCATGGGGTGGGACGTTTTCTCCATCAGAGACAAAAGCTTAACATTCTTCTCTCCGTCACCACCTCCACCAGATGGAGGGGCATCCCAGGACAGAGCTGGCCTTCTTAACCAGTCTCTTCAGTCTCTTCCTGTCAGCAGTCGAGATGCTGCTGCCCTAGAAGACCACACCATCATAGATGGCTGATGCCACCACAGAGTCAGAAAAGGAACTTTTGTAGGTGCAGTTTGCTGAATTGTGTGTGAAGTCTGCAGTGTAGATGGTAAAGAGGAAGGGAGCCAGAACTGGTCCCTGAGGACCCTCGTGCTGCAGACCACCCTGTCGGACTCACAGTCTCGTGTCCTCACATAATGTGGTGGGTTTGTGAGGTAGTCCAGGATCCACGTTGTGAGATGGAGGTCTACCCCTGTGATTTCCAACTTGTCTCTCAGAAGCGAGGCTGTATGGTGTTGAAGACACTGGAGAAATAAAAAAACATGATTCTCACAGTGCTGCCAGCCTTCTCCAGGTGAGAGAGGGATCTCTGTAGGAGGTAGATGACCACGTCATCCACCCCAACACCAGGCTGGTAGTTGAATGGTAGCGGGTCCATTGGGCTCACCAGAGGCCGGAAATGGACAAGAACCAGCCTTTCCAAGGTCTTCATCAGACGCGTTGTAGGAGGAGGGGTGGCACGCCGGACAGGAAGTGTAGGAGATGTGCAGGGTGGCTGTGGACTGAGGTTTGTGGTGAGGGAGGCCTGGACAGGGGGAGGGGCAGATGGCTGATCAAATCTATTGAAGAATAGATTGAGATTGTTGGCCCATCGTCGATCCCCCGCATGCTGGGTTCCTTGTGGCCAGAGATGGTTTTAAGGCCCCTCCAGACTCCACTGATATTATTCTGCTGCAGCTGCTTCCCTCTGCACAATCTTCAGCTCCTCTTTATTTCCTGACCTAAAGACCCTCTTTTTCTCCTTCAGGAAAGCCTTTATGTCAGGAGTAATCCAGGGTTTATTGTTGGAAAAACAGCATACAGTCCTGGCAGGAACAGCATTGAGGAAGCTTGGCCTTTATTTACAAAAGTTAGGCAGGGGATACAGATTCTGGCAGGCACCGTTTATTTTTATACCAGTATATTGTACTTCCTCATGTTTACTGCAGATATGATCTAAAGTGTAAATAGTTAAAATCATCTGGTGAATAAATATACTGTTATGGTGGGGGATACAGATTATGGAGTAATGGCGTCTGCCAGAATCTGTATCGCCTGTCTAACTTTTGTAATTGCAAACATAAATTCCTCATGTATGCTGCAGTAATCAGGTTTTATATAAGGAATATACAGATGCAAACACATACAGGTAGGACATAGGTGCTACTGGCTGGGGACACAGATCCTGGTGGACTGCGGAAAAGACGGATTAATCTTAGAAAATCGTAGAAAAATCACGTGACACATGTGAATAAATTAAACACAAACAAATTGCTTTCCAAATACAAAGTGGTGTTAATAGAACCTGAATTTTATTTTTAAGCAATAAAAACATAAAAACAAAATTTTTATGTTTTGTAAAAAGAAAACAAAGGAACCATAGAAGATGCTTTAATAACAAAAGAACCAAAACTCTATCTTAATATATGCTGAATAAAAATGTGAAACTACACATTTTTTGGATGTTATGGATTGAAAAAAAAGTTCTGATTTCATTATCAACCCTGCATTCAGAATAAAACACCAAAGTTTGAGCTTTAAATAGAGAGGAAAAGGTAGACTGTCCGTTCATTAAGATGCAGGCCACTTCCTGGTACCTTATACGTACAATTAATAGAAGGGCTTTTCAGTCTTAGCCAAACATTTTACAATGTGGTGTTGGGAAGAACCTTGCTGGCAGAACAACAACCCTCAAACAATAACTTGAGGAACAAGAACGCTGTTCATTTCAAGTTTACATGGTGAAATCCAGCACAATAAAGAAACTAACGCTAAAAGCAACGAGTGCGCGCTACCATGTCAGGGGATACCATTTCTGCCGGGGACAACTGCCTTGACACGACACCGGCATTGCTCTTGATGTGTATTTCAGTGTGACAAATCAGAGGTTTAGTGTGAGAGCATGAGAAGTCACTCAAATGCGTGAATCTCACAGCCGATGCGTGAGAGTTGGCAGCTCTGCAGTAACAACCGTCTGAGCACCTCCCGCCAACACCGCTTCTCTCCTTCCAGCTGTTGCACCAGTTTTTCTTCACATTCCCGCTCTCAGTGGCTGATGATAGCTGAAGAAAAGCTAGCATACTGCTGCAGTACTCTAAACTGTTCTTATGGTCATGCACATGTTCGGGATGTTTCCAGTCAGAAAAACCACTAATGAACTGTTTTTTTCTTTGATGCAAATAACATGCAAGGGAAGCAAAAACTGTTACCTATAAATGGTGAATAGGTGATCCAGTCTCAAGAGACTTTATCCCCATTTGGAAGATGACAGCACATTAGATCATTTGTGAAGGAGCACACTTTACCGCCCAAGCCCCACCACGGGTTGAAGCGGGATATTTGCTTACTGTTGTGAAAGGACAGCGCAGCATTTTCACTGACTGTCCCCCACGAATCACAGACCTGATAAAGCTACTGAGGGTCGACGTCGCTGTTGCTGTAGCTAGCCTCAGGCTCTGTTGTAGGGCTAACCCTCCTCCAGATCCAGACCAGCCGGCTTAGCTTCCACGTCTTCTTTACTTCATCCTCATTTTCCTCCCTCGATGTGATAAACAAAGTGTCTATTGTTTTAATGCATACGGTAATCAATCATATTTACTCATATAATAATCACAAATGTAATCATTCTTTTATTCATATAATACATTTATTCATTTATTACCCTCAAATACATTTCATAATGTGTATTTTCCTCATATAGAACATTGAAGTTATTATCCTCCTGTTGTGTTCTTGTGTGAGGTCAGGCTGACCACTTTCCCTCCAGACTCGTGATGTGGGGAAAAGTTGAGACTGATCGGCAGCTGCTAGATACAAACAGTTGTTTAGAAAATAGCCTGTTTGGGCGAGACAGTAGGAGAGCGGCGCCTTCTGGTCTCTCTTCTCCTTTTTATCGGTTCAGAGACTGGCCTTCAGCTTGGATCAGGTTGAATAAAACTGATAAAAAATGCAGCAAGGCAGAGTCCTCTTGTCGGCTTCTGGGGTCAGCAAGACAACTCTGGAACTTGCAAGTATTGCCTGTATTTTATACGTCTCCTGTAATAAACCTTATATACTTTTACTCATCCCAGACTCCTGGTAATTTCTTCTACAACATTATAGAAGATACACTTCATAATTAGAACGCCTCCCTCTCCTCCTTTTCTCACTTTCGCTTCTGTTTAAAAACCACCACTTCTCTTATTCTAGCTCATTCCCACAGCCTACTACTACTCTAGTAGTAGTAGACTACTACTAGAGTAGTAGTAGACTACTCTAGTAGTAGTAGGCTGTGGGAATGCTATTTCAGCTCACACTCATCTGAATATCAGATTATAGATTTCTTATGATTTCTTACATGAATTTGGAGGTTTGCTTTAAAAATCCAGCATAATAAAAGTCATATAGTCAGACTTTACTCGCCTTTATTTATATTTCATGCAGTCATGTTTTGTATTGAAGCCGCTGCCTTACTGGAAACAGTCTGACTGGGAACTGTCTGACTATGAGTGCATAACAATCATATATACTGAACCTTTCAGCACCACTTTAACGTGGTAACATCAGTGCTGACAAAGATTAACATCATGAACCACATGGTCCTCAGTCTCTGACCTAGCAGCAGCAGGTCCATCATCACATTTAAACGAGGCTGAAGTTCTTCAGTTTACCATCAGTCATCTGCAGCTGGTTCAAACAAAACGATCTCCATACACAGACATTAACTTTTATTCTATTGTATGTTCTGCTATAAGCAGTTTAAGATAATCTCGTTATCTTATTGTCCACATGCTGTATTCATTTTCATACCACAGAACAAGAGGCCAGGATCTGCTCCAAGGACATGCCTTGAATGACCACCCATGTATAAAGAAATGTAAAAAGGAGACGTCGAAATAAATATGCTTGGAAAAATTGAGGAAGAAAATGCAAGATTAAAAATAATGAGGATGTAAATATGACCAAATGAAAGCAATAGTAAAAAATAAATAAAATGCTATGATATAAATAACATAAATATTTTGGGGAATACAAAAATATAAAAGGAAAATAATACAGAAATAAATACAGGCATAACAATAAAGGAGCAAAGAAGATGTAAAAATCACCAAATAAACTGAAAAAGTAAATACATAGCAATGTTAACCCAAAGTGAAATTAAAACTATTGAAAATTACAAAATATATATAAATTTGTGTCATGTTTAAAAGGTTTCTTAACAGATAAATTATTTTTTGTATAATTTATTGGCACATAAATTTTTTTTATATTTCTGTATATATTTTTAGTTTAGGCCATTTTGATTCTCCATATAATGAGGTTTTAATTAGTTTGGCTACAGTTTATTGTTTTAGCTTGTTTTGTTGTCAGTCAGTTTCTGTGTGTTCATGTATTCTGCAGGATGATGGCAGCACAGATAAAAAAAAAGGAAGGACTCTGCAGCTCCTGATCCTCTTTGTCCTCCTCAGCCTCAGCCGGCAGTTCGGTATGAGTGTTTCTAACATTCACAACTAAAACAGAAGGTTCACAGAAAATGACTCTGTGAACTTTCAACTGGTTTAAAAAACACAGACATAAAAGCATCTTTTCCAACCCATTCATGGCAAAAATATCAAAAATGTGTTGAACTTTGTTTCTATTAAGATCTGCCTTCTCTTACAGACTTAAAAATTTAAAACAAGAAGCTAAACAGAAGCTAAAAGAAATCTATAAAACTTATTTGCATTTGAATAAATATAAGATTAACAAATCAGAAATTGTGTTAATGGATCAAGAAGCTGTGTGGAATAAATCAGACCAGATCTGAACATCCTCTGTTAGTTTTGTAGCAGGACCTGGTGTAATGTGGTCAAAGTCCCCTAAAAAGCAGCTAATTTCAGTAACTTAAGGCCTGCCTTCTCTCCCATGTCTCCCATCCACACCCAGGATCAGTGTTTTCCTGCCATTTTATTAGTGAGGCTTTCCTGTAGACCAGGTCTGTACTTTGTCCTTTTATTAAAATACATTGAACCAGTGAAAACACTGTAGTACATCTGAAAGGCCTATAGGTGGTGCTGTAACGCTGCCACAGAAATACACTAAAAACAGAAGCCATGGAGCATGCTCAGAAACTTGTGTAAGCAATGTTAATGGAGAGATGGGTCGATGGCGTCATCTGTTCAGAAAAGATGTGTTTGGATTGTAAAGATGGCATGAACTCAACTGATCTAACGTGATGATAGCCAACATTACAACACACCAACAAGTTAATAAATTATCTTAATTTCTGCTCATCTTAATTTTCCATCACAAAAAACACTCCACAAACCCTGCGTCTAATACACCTGCAAGATGTTTAGTTATTTTATGAGATATGATATGATATGATATGATATGATATGATATGATATGATATGATATGATATGATATGATATTTGGTCTGTCTAATAATTGATGAGCTAATAGACATTGCCTTTCCATTGTTCAGTGTTTCTGTGGCAGTAGGAGTAACTTATAGTCATTTTTATAGATAGCAGTCCTGATATTTTCATGATATTTGTACCATGTTAAAGGACAAATGTCCAAGACTTAGCACAGAGATGTGGTAGTTATCTAAGTAGTTAGTCTGGAAAACCCAAACTTCCCTTTTTAATATGAATCCCAGCAAAAAAATACCAACTTGTAAAAACCTTCTTTAAGCTACTACTGATCTTCTCCTCATCCACTTCAAACCTGGTCATGAAAGTTTCCTAAGATGATCAGGTTCATTGTGAAAACTATGGTTGTCCTACAGCATCAAACATGCTGAAATAACTGCTGCATAATGTTTAAAATGCAGCCACCTGACTTTGCTGCAGATGTTGGTGCTGTTATATTACACCAGTCACAGACTTCATGTTCAAAAATTACCTGCATGAGACGATCTTTAGCTCTATAAATATTTTAGACCTAGAACAGAAGAGAAAATCCACAGTGACATGAAACATTCTGAACGAACACTTAAACTATTTTTACATTACAGAGGTTAAAGAGGATGAGTGGAAGGAGCTGGGGCCCGATATGACTGCTCTTCATCGTCTCTGCAGACCATCTGACCACGTCCTCTGGAACACTTCAAACACCAGGTATCTTCAGGCCTTTTTATGTTGCTCTACAACTTGCTAACACCCGCTAGCACCTACTAACACTTGCTGACACCTGCTAACATCTGCTGACACCTACTGATACCTACTGACACCTGCTGACACCTTCTGACATCTGCTGACACCCACTAACACCTACTGACACCTGCCGACACTTACTGACACCTGCTGACGCTTACTGACACCAACTGACACCTACTGACACCTGCTAACACCTGTTGACACCTACTGACACCTGCCAACACCTACTGACACCTGCTGACACATACTGACACCTGCTGACACCTTCTGACATCTGCTGACAACTGCTGACACGTACTGACAACAGCTGACACCTACTGACACCTGCTAACGCCTGCTAACACCTACTGACACCTGCCGACACCTGCTGACACTTGCTGACACCTGCTGATATCTACTGACACCTGCTGACACCTGCCGACAACAGGTGACACCTACTGACACTTGCTGAAACCTACAGATACCTACTGACACCTGCTGACACCCACTAACACCTACTGACAACTGCTGACACCAGGCAACACCTGCTGACATCTGTTGACACCTGCTAACACCTACTGACACCTACTAACATCTGTTGACACCTTCTGACTCTTACTAACACCAGCTGACACCTTCCGACACCTACTGACACCTGCTGACACCTGCCGACACCTGCTGACACCTGCTAACACCTACTAACACCTGCTAACACCTGCTAACATCTGCTGACACCTGCTGACACTTCCTGACACCTGCTAACACCTACTAACACCTACTAACACCTGCTAACACCTGCTAACATCTGCTGACACCTGCTGACACTTCCTGACACCACCTAACATCTGCTGACACCTGCTGACACTTCCTGACACCTGCTGACACCTACTAACACCTATTAACACCTGCTGACACCTACTGACATCTGCCGATACCAGGTGACACCAGGTGACACCTGCTGACACCTGCCGACACCAGGTGACACCTACTGACACTTGCCGACACCTGCTGACACCTGCTAACACCTGCTAACATCTGCTGACACCTGCTGACACTTCCTGACACCAGTTGACACCTTCTGACACCTGCTGACACCTGCCGACACTTACTGACACCAGCTGACACCTACTGACACCTGCTAACACCTGTTGACACCTACTGACACCTGTCAACACCTGTTGACACCTGCTAATGCCTGCTAACACCTACTGACACCTGCTGACACCTGCTAACACCTACTGACACCTGCTGACACCGGGTAACACATACTGACACCAGCTGACACCTACTGACACCTGCCGACACCTTCTGCCTCCTGCTAAGACCTACTGACACCTGCCGACACCAGCTGACACCAGCTGACACCTACTGACAACTGCCAACACCTACTGACTCCTGCTAACATCTACTGACACCTGCCGACACCGGGTGACACATACTGACACCTGCTGACACCTACTGATACCTACTGACACCTGCTGACACCCACTAACCCCTACTGACACCTGCCAAAATCTACTGACACCTACTGACACCTGCTGACACCAGGCAACACCTGCTGACACCTGTTGACACCTGCTAACACCTACTGACACCTACTAACATCTGCTGACACCTTCTGACTCTTACTAACACCAGCTGACACCTTCCGACACCTACTGACACCTGCTGACACCAGCCGACACCTGCTGACACCTGCTAACACCTGCTAACACCTTCTAACATCTGCTGACACCTGCCGACACTTACTGACACCAGCTGACACCTACTGAAACCCGCTAACACCTGTTGACACCTACTGACACCTGCCAACACCTGCTGACACCTATTAACACCTGCTGACACCTACTGACACCTGCTGACACCACGTGACACCTACTGACACCTGCTGACACCTACCGACACCAGGTGACATCTACTGACACTTGCTGACACCTACTGACACCAGCTGACACCTTCCCACACCTACTGACACCTGCTGACACCTGCTGACACCTGCCGACACCTGCTGACACCTGCTAACATCTGCTGACACCTGCTGACACTTCCTGACACCAGTTGACACCTACTGACACCTGCTGCCACCTGCCGACACCTGCTGACACCTGCTAACACCTGCTAACACCTGCCAACATCTGCTGACACCTGCTAACACCTACTGACACCTGCTAACACCTACTGACACCTGCTAACACCTGCTAACACCTGCCAACATCTGCTGACTCCTGCTAACACCAGCTGACACTTAATAACACCTGCTAACACCTAATAACTCCTGTTGACATCTACTGTCACCTGCTAACACCCAATGACACCTACTGACACCTGCTAACACCTGCTAACACCTGCCTCCTTAGTGTCTAATCAGCATTCAGAATCTGCAGCTCAGCTTGACAACAATGGAAACACAACAACTGGGTGTTCATGCTCATTTTCACTGAGGATGATGCAGCTCCTTCTTTTTCTCTTGTTCTTTAAGAGAACCTGTTAGTTTTAGAGCCAGCTATGGTCTCATGTGGTTTCATCCCAGTGTGCTCAATGGAAATGCTCTCCATGACAGGGTGGTGAAATTGGACAAACTTTCTGTCTGACTAATATCCTGTATTTCCATTCACACTCACAGACCACATATATATTTATGTGGTTGATGTGTATTGAATCCGATACTAACATGTGGCTCTCCGTCCATCAGGTTGGTAGGTGACTATGTGAGTTTTCTGGGTGGATTTCAGGAATGTGGAAACTTCCCAGCTGGTGTGAAGAAGGAACAGGTTGGTCATTGAGATGTCTTATATATATTAGGGCTGGGCATGTTAACGCGTTAATCATGCGCTAACACAATGATTAATTAACGAACTAAAGAGCTTTAATTGGAGTAAGGTATAGGTGGATGATGTTAATGAAGCTTACCAGGCTTTTATAACAGTAATAATTGATCTTTATCATAAATGTTGAAAAACCGACGTTTCTCTTTGTCAAAATGCAGATGGCAGAACATCATGATTCTTGGACGGGAAACTGCTCCCAAAAGACAACGAGAAACTTTTTATTATTATTTTTTAAATAAATGCGGTTTTAATTTATGCAAGACAGCAAAGATAAGACATGTTTTCTGACTTTTACAAACGTGCAGCATAAATCGGGTCTTCTTCTGTCTCTGGTTCGGGGAATCTTGGTCATATTAAGATGAAACTTCCAGCTGTGGAATCTGTGAGATGTTAGCTTTCAGTAGAGGAGTCGTTTGTTCGTGTTCATGGGGAAACATCATCTCTGTTTACATATTTTTCAGACTTTGTGTACTTGGTCTTTGAATTATTGTTGTCTTAACTGTGTTTGTTGGTGATAGAAATGCTTTTACTGAGCTGGTAGCTGAGATTCTGGACTTTCTGTGGATACCACACATGTTTATAGTTATAATAATAATAATAATAATAATGCATTTTATTTCTTGGCGCCTTTCAAACACCCAAGGTCACTGTACACAAAAACAAAAAATAAATAAAAAGACAATAAAAATATAAATTACATAAGAGTTAAAAGAGATAACGGACATTGATATAAAAATTACACAAAACAGTCAGTATACATGGGTTATAGGGAGTATGCCAGTTTAAACAGGTGGGTTTTGAGTGCAGATGTGAATGATGGAAGGGAGTTGATGTTCCTAATCTCGGATGGAAGTGAGTTCTCTGCTCCCCATGGTAGAGAGACGGGCAGAGGGAACAGTAAGGTGAATGGAGGAGGATGACCTGAGAGCACAGGAGGGAGTGGCAATATGGAGGAGATCAGACAGATAAGGACGGGCCAGATGGTGAATACTTTTGAAAGCGAGGACCAGTAACTTATAGTTAATTCTGTATTTTATTGGGAGCCAGTGGAGTTGTTGAAGGACAGGGGAAATATGTTGAAAGGAAGAGGTGCGAGTCAGGATACGAGCAGCAGAGTTCTGGAGAAGCTGCAGTTTCTGAAGTGATTTATTGGGAAGACCGAAGAGGAGTGAGTTACAGTAGTCGATGCGGGATGTGACAAGACTATGGATAAGGATTGCAGCAGCATGTGGAGTGAGTGAAGAGCATAGACGATTGATATTACGAAGGTGGAAGTAGGCAGACCGAGTAATGCTATTGATGTGGGCTTGAAATGATAGGGTGCTGTCGAGAATGACGCCGAGACTCTTGACCTGAGGGGAGGGGAAAATGGTAGAACTGTCAATGTTGATGGAGAAACTGTGAGACTTGGTTAGAGTGGAGGGCGTGCCGACAAGTAGAACTTCAGTTTTACTGCTGTTGAGTTTGAGAAAAGTGGAGGAGAACCATGCTTTAATTTCCTGGAGGCAGTCGGAGAGAGAGGAAGGAGAAAGAGAGGAGTGCGGTTTGGAGGAGATGTAGAGCTGGGTGTCGTCTGCGTAGGAGTGGAAGTTGATATTATGTTTACGGAAAATGTAGCCAAGGGGGAGAAGATATGTGATGAACAGAAGGGGGGCCAGGACTGATCCCTGGGGTACACCGGCCGAGACAGGGAGTGACTCTGAAGTGTGGGTCTTGCGTTGAATAAACTGTGTGCGGTTAGAGAGATATGAGGAAAACCAAGTGAGAGGAGTATGAGAAACACTGAGGGTTGCCAGTCTATTGAGGAGGATGCTGTGTGAGATGGTGTCAAATGCTGCACTGAGATCTAAGAGGATGAGGATTGTGAGAAGACCGGAGTCAGCCGCCATCAGCAGGTCGTTGGTGATTTTTAACAGAGCAGATTCTGTGCTGTGTAAAGGACGGAAGCCAGACTGGAATTGTTCGTAAAGGTTATTGTTAGTGAGGTGTTTGTGGAGCTGAGAGGCGACAACCTTTTCCAGAATTTTGGAGAGAAAGGGAAGATTAGAAATGGGACGAAGGTTATTGAAGTCAGATGGATCAGCACCAGGTTTTTGATGATTGGAGTGACAGCAGCAGTCTTGAAGGCTAGTGGAACATATCCGGTGGTGAGGGAGGAATGAATGACGGCAGTGATGTGAGGAACCAATGAAGGGAGACAAGCTTTGACTAGGACTGTAGGGAGAGGGTCGAGTAGGCAGGTGGAAGGTTTGGATTTCTGAATCAGTTCAGAAATATCAGATGGGGATGGAAGAGTGAAATCTGAGAACGGGTGTGGGATAGAAAGAAATGGAGGTAGAGGGTCTGCGATGGAGACAGCAGCTCCTCCAGTGGCAAGCTGTTGATGGATGTTAGAGATTTTTGAGGTAAAGAAGGACAAAAGGGAACTGCAGACGTCAGTTGAGTAAAGATGAGGAGGGAACATGTCCGGAGGTTTGGTGATATTATTGAACAGTGAAAAGAGAGATTTGGAATTTCCTTCATTAGAGCAGATTAAACCTGAATAGGCTATTGTACATGTCCTTGTGAATGGTGAGTCCAGTTTTCTTGGAAAGGCGTTCAAGCCGGCGTCCTTCGGCTTTAAGTTGGCGCAGGGTGGGAGTGAACCATGGAGCAGAGCGGGAGAAGGAGACACATCTGTGTTTCAGTGGGGAAAAGATGTTTAGAAGGTTCTTGAGGTTGTCATTGTATTGAGAAACTAAATTATCAGGAGTGGAAACATTGCAGGGAGTTGGGAGGTTATTTAAGGCAGAAGACTGTGTGTCAAGATTGATATCCTTAATTTTCCTGAAGGAAATTAAACGGGGAGGGTAGGTTTTATAAAGAGACACACTTATTTTAAAGGAGATTCATTTGTGATTGGAGAAGGGAATGTGATGGGCTATAGAATCTGTAGGAATTACACCAGAGCAGCAAACCAAGTCCAAAATATGATTTTTGGAGTGAGTAGAGAAATTTATATATTGTTGTAGACCAAAACTGTTTAGACAGGAACCAAAGTCTCTGGAAAGAGGATTATTGTCCTTGTCCATATGAATGTTGAAGTCACCAAGTATTATCAGATTTGGAGAGAGTGAGGATAGATGGGCCAGAAGAGCAGCAAAGTCATTCAAGAAGTCCTTGTTGGGTTTAGGTGGTCTGTACACAATACATAGAATAATAGGAGATGAACCAGAGAGTTGTAAGGCCATGTATTCAAATGAATTAAGCGCCTCAAGTGGCTTTACTTTCCACTGCTGGTGGTGAATCATCGCGAGACCACCCCCCCTACCGGAGCCACGAGGTTTACACATGTAAACAAACTCAGGTGGAGCGGATGAGTTCAGATGAATAAAGTCGTTGGGCTGTTGCCATGTTTCAGTTAAACAGAGAAAATCCAACTTACAGTCCGAGATGAGATCCTGGATGAGATCCCCCTTGTTTGTAAGAGAACGGATGTTGAGCAGACCGAAGTGGAGTGTGGTGACGGGATTAGCCGACCTAGCCAGGCGGGCTAACACAGCATGATCAGCTGCACGGCAAATCCTCAGATTCCCGGGATTCACCCCGAGCCGACGGAGTCGAGGAGAAGAGGAGCGGCCGGGTTGGCCCACAAAGCCAGCGACAGGTACAAGGCAGACATCAGGAGGATCCAGGGAACGCCAGGGTAGTTACATCTACAGACCTGACGCTACACCCGGAAACGAGATGTTAACCCTTAACTCCCGGTAGCGGAGGCTGCAGGTGCAGAGGTGAAGCTAAACAGTCAAGCTAAGAATGAAAGTTTAGAGAATTTATATCCAGAAATGTGGATAATGAAGCAGTGAAGGTGCATGGATGGAAGTTATTGTGCATATTGTGAATATTTCTCTCTCCTCACCATCTAGAAGCTGTGAGATTCTCATCCTGCTTTCTGTCTGTTCACCTGATGCTGATATTCATCACATATTGTTCCTTCTGTGTTTAGAAGGAAGCAGCTTCACAGCTTTAAATCCATCCTGCTGACTTTTTACCTTTCAGTTAGTAAATCCTGAACATTTCATCCTTCTTTCTCATAAATATCTGATTTTATATATGAAGAAATATTTTAACTGTTGCTGTTTAAAGAGAAAACTGCTGCTAAACCTGTTTATGTGTTTAGTGCAGGGGTCTGCAGCCTTTTCAATGCAAAGAGACATTTTTCCCTCAGCTGAATAAATAAAACTCCTTTAGAGACGCAAATGTTACGAGACCTTTTCAAGAAGGCAAGTTAATATATATTTTTAATGAAGAGCCACCATAGGATATTTATTTGTTTTGAAGAACCACATTTTTATTTCCATTTTTAGGTTTTAAAAGAAAGAAAAATATAAAACCTTTATATAAAGAGGATAGACAGACCTTCTTCTAAGGGATGTAGATATTTGTGGAAAAAAAGAAGTCCCTGGTTTCCAACCTAATGACAAGAAAGATAGATTTAAAAAATATTTTAGGCACGTATTTAGAGGCATTGTGGAAGGTCCAGAGAAAGACTTGCAGCTCCAGAGTCGCAGTTTGGAGACCTTTAAAGGAAAGAGACAAATCTTTCTAACTCATTTAGTTAAGCTAAGTGTGCAAATGCTCCTTAAACAACTGAGTCTTTAGCTTGCTTTTAAAAGTGGATAAGGACTCTGTGGATCGGACGGAGTTTGGTAGATGGTTCCACCACCATGGAACAACAGAGGAGAAGAGTCTAGCTACTGATGTGGCGCCACCTTGTGGTGGGAGCACTATGCGTCTTTCACTGGCAGAGCGTAACTGTGGAGAGGGAGTGTAGCTCTGGATTAAGGAGTGGAGGTAGAGGGAGTGTAGCTCTGGATTAAGGAGTGGAGGTAGACCGGAGCCGTTTGGGTTATTGTTTTGTAAGCCAGAAGCAGAGCTTTGAATCTGATGCGCTGCAACTGGAAGCCAGTGGAGAGCGATTAGCAGCGGAGTGACATGAGCTCTTTTGGGCTGGTTGAAGACCAGACGTGCTGCTGCGTTCTGGATCATCTGCAGAGGTTTAACTGAGCATGCAGGCAGGCCAGCCAGTAAGGAGTTGCAGTAGCCAATGCATGAAATGACCAGAGCCTGGACCAGGAGCTGGGTCGTGTGTTCAGTCAGGTAGGGTCTGATCCTCCTGATGTTGTAGAGAGCAAATCGGCAACCGAGACAACATGGTCCTTAAAGGTCAGCTCTCCACATCAACTAATACTGAGTTTTATTTTCCAGGATCTCGGAGTTCTCTGGGCCACTTCAGGAAAACTGAAACCAATTCCTCAAAGAGAAGTGGATCCCAGCACCCAGTACGACCACCAGCAGATAATCATGTTACAGGACGATGAAGGGGTCAGAAAAGCTGCATCTTTTCTTTATGAGAAGCATCCAGCAGTGAGTTCCGTCTATGTTCTGGATGACAAGCAAAAAGTGAAACTGATTGGAGGTAAATCAACACCTCTGTCAGAGAACAGCAGGCTGGTTCTGGTGGGCCACGGAGCCAGAGACCAGTCTGGAGAGATGAGAGTTTCAGGGTTCTCGTACGAAGATGTGTCCAGCATCATTCAGAGCACCTCCAGGGTGGGAAATAAAATCAGAACAACCAGAGTGTTGGCCTGTGAGGTGGGATCGGATCAACGGTTCATAGAAAGTCTGCTGAAGACGCTGAGAGGAGCCAGCATTGAGACAGAGCTGCACTTGTGGAACGCTGTGATCCAGGTCACTCAGACGGGACACATAATCAGTCGGGACGTCTCTCCAGATGGACCGCAGTGGAGACTCAACGATGGCAGCAAGAAGGTGGTGGCAGCTCTCCACAGGAACGGAGAGGTGATCCGAAGACACGAGTCTGGAAGTAGAGGAGAGCAGGTTTTTACCGAGGAAACAAACTTCCTACAACCTCCCAAAAAGAAAGGACAAGCAGGACCTTCAACAGAGGACAGAAGTAAACTCTACAGAAATATGTGGCCACAGCAACCAGAGAGATTTATTTCCCCAGACGTTTTTAAAAACATTGATCAAAATAGAGTTGAGCAAATTAAAAAGGACTTTAATGAAATTGAAGGTCTGACTTGGGGAATGTTTCACTCCGACCAACAAGCACCAGAGAAAGTTGCTACCAACAACGCCAACATAGAAAATGATTTTCTAATATTTGACAGAACAAAACATAAGATAGTAGAAGATCAAAACCAGAAGCTCCAAGTCCTTCAAAACTGTTATTTGATTGATTCAGGAGTACGAATCAGAAAAATAATCAGTCACTACGGAAGGAATGGAGAAGACAGGCCCACATATCTGATGGTCAATGACTGGATTTTTCTTGTTGAACAAAAACATCTGTATGTTTATCCAGTTGGAAAAAGACTTGATCAGAATGAAAGGGAGAAGCACACGCAAGAACAAATCATGAAACAAATTAAAAGGCAGAACCAAGAAGGCAACGAAAACTACTACTACAGTCGCTGGTGGCAGGTAAGTGACGCTAATGCTGTAGGTGACGTAGTTCCGGGGGAGACGGCAGATTCAAACTAGGCGCGCCCAAACATTTCTACTCTCATTCGATTGTATTTTGTGCCAACTTAATCAAAATATTCTTTAAAGTAGGACTATAGTGTCTTTAAAAGGTACACTCTGGAGCACAGCGGGGAGGATTTGGCCAGCCTGACAGATTTTATAGATCGTTGTTACGACAGAATCGTCATGGGGAAACCAAACAACACGTCCACCCCCTCTACCGCATCTAAGTCCAAGAGACAGCGAAATGAGGATTCACCTGGAGCTATTTCACCAACGGGGAACGACTCAACAGATGTTCTGATCTCCATAGATAAGAAACTCAGCAGTTTTGATGCGCGTTTGAGTCTGGTAGAAATTCTCCACAAGGAGTTCCAGGCGCTACGTGAATCGTTAGAATTCAGCCAGAAGCAGGTGAAAAGTCTGGCTGCAGAAAATGCCGGTCTCAGAGAGACGGTAAAATCCCTCACCGAGGGCTTGACCCGTCTCTCAGATGAAAATAAGAAGATTAAGGAAACGGTGATCGATCTGCAGGCGCGGAGCATGAGAGAGAACCTGGTATTTGCAGGGATTCCAGAGCAGACGGAGGAGGACCCCGAGACCACGGTGAAAAACTTCATCAAAACCCACCTGAAGCTCCCGGAGGAAACGGTGAAAAACATCTCCTTTCACAGAGTCCCTCGGCTCGGCGGGAGGAAACCCGGGTCCAGCAGACCAAGACCCATAGTAGCGAAGTTCGTCAGCTTCAAACAGAAGGAGCAGGTGAAGAACCAGGGCCGCGAACTGAAGGGGACCAACTTCGGAGTAAACGACCAATATCCGAGAGAGATTCTGGACCGACGGAGAGTCCTGTTTCCCATCAGAAGGAAATCTATGGCTAATGGCGCTCGCGCTGTCATCGCGGTGGATAAACTGTTTATTAATGGACAACTGTACCACGACCCGGACATCACTCAGTGGCTCTTCTGATCCCAGGTGCTGTAAGTCAATCTCTCCAAATGATCACTCTTAACTCGCCATTATAGATCACTGACAGTAGAACACACTGCTCGTCTCACCACAGCCTCTACACCTAGATCGATGTATTTTTTTCTGTTTCACCACTCTTCTCACTTTTCACTTTTCACTATCTTTCTATTTCACGTCCTCACTGTTAATTGTAATCCAGCTCGTAATATCAGCAGCGCACGCAACACCGTCAGGACGCACAGCCGCACCATACATGATACATATAAACACTCGCGTTTTATGTATGAGAGAACACGCATTAAGGTAGACTACATATACGGACATTTAACATACGGACAAACGCGCGCAATCAGGCTGCATGCAAACACGCGCGAACACGCAAGAGGGGCGCACAAAGACACACACGTCAGTAACACGCATGAAGCATTAAACCGTTCACAATAACCATGTTAAAAATCGTCTGTTGGAATGTACATGGAGCCGGTTCCAGGGAGAAGAGGTTGAAGATCTTTAATAAATTACAGGCGCTGCAGGCTGACATTGTCTTACTACAAGAGACTCATTTAACAAACTCAACCATAGATCTTCCTAAAACAGCTCAGTTTCCTCATGTTTACTCAGCCTGTTATAATTCTAGGCAGAGAGGAGTAGCTACTCTTATTAATAAGAGACTAAATTTTGACATAGATAGCACAGTAGTGGATCCGGAAGGCAGATTTCTGATAACTTTATTATCTATTTGTAATATCAAATTATGTATTACCAATGTGTACGGCCCCAATGCAGATGATCCCTCCTTTTTCCACTCCCTGTTTGCTACACTCCAGAATTATTCAGATAACAGAATAGTGCTAGCTGGTGATTTTAATGTAGTCTTGACTGAACAAGATCGCTGCAGCACATCAGGTAGTCATCGAGTCTGGCAGTCGTCAGAAACTATCAAACAGTACATGAAGGATTTTGGTCTTTGCGATGCTTGGCGCTCTCACCATCCTAACCTAAGAGAATACACCTTCTTCTCTTCAGTTCACCACTCCTTCTCTAGAATAGATTATATTTTAAATAGTAATTCACTAATGGGCGACATTTCAGAGACTCAGATACATCCAATCAGCATCAGCGATCACGCACCAGTTTCATTCAGTCTGAGAATCAAAAATAATAAACCGATTGGTAAATGCTGGAGATTTAACACCTCTTTATTGAAAGATCCTGAGTTTATTGATTATTTTAAAAAAGAATGGTCAATTTATATAGAAAAAAATGACATGCCTGAAACTTCAGCGTGTCTCCTTTGGGAAGCAGGAAAAGCAGTAATGCGAGGGAAAATAATTTCCTTCTCCTCACATAAGAAGAAGAAGGAAACAGCAAGAGTTTTAGAATTAGAACTCAGGATTAAATCATTGGAGGAGGCTTACCGCATTTCCCCCGAAGAGCACACAATGAATAATATAAGGAAAACTAAATTGCAGCTTAAAGAAATTATAGATAAAAAAACACAGTTTTTAGTGCAAAGACTTCGCTTGGAGAACTTTGAACATAGTAACAAATCTGGAAAGTTTTTAGCAAATCAACTAAAAACAAACAAGGAGAAAACAACAATCTCCTCTGTTAAAGATCAAGACGGAAACATCAGCCATGACCCAGACAAGATAAATGACACGTTTAGAAGCTTCTATAAAACATTATATGAATCACAGATTAATCCAACAGATGAACATATTGAACAATTTTTAAACAACATTAATCTACCAAAACTAAAAAATGAAAATAAAATAAATTTAGATGCACCTATTACTGTAGATGAACTCCACGAAGCTCTCCAACATATGCCCAACAATAAAGCCCCGGGTCCAGATGGTTACTCAGCAGAATTTTACAAGGAATTCTGGACAACGCTAGCTCCTACATTTTATAATATGTTGTTAGAAATACAGGAAAAACAAAAAACACCGCAAAATATGAACTTAGCTAATATAACACTATTGCTAAAACCAGGCAAAGACCCCACACTTCCATCCAGTTACCGTCCCATATCTTTAATAAATGTAGACCTGAAAATAATTAGTAAAGCTCTTGCCAGAAGGATAGAAAAAATAACCCCTCTTATAATACATCCGGACCAGACAGGTTTTATAAAAGGTCGACATTCATCTACTAACACGCGTAGACTAATTAACCTCAAAGATTACTCTACTTTACATAATCTAGAATCCACAATCATTTCTCTAGATGCAGAAAAAGCCTTCGACAGGGTAAACTGGAAGTTTCTATTTGCAACACTAGACAAATTTGGGTTTGGACCTGCTTTCATAGAGTGGATTAAAATATTATATAATAACCCAAATGCATGTGTGAAAACCAACGATCAAACTTCTCCAAGCTTCCGCTTACAGAGAGGCACCAGACAGGGCTGTCCACTCTCCCCCTCACTTTTTGCCATTTTCATAGAGCCGTTAGCAGCTGCTATTAGACAAAATATAGAAATTAAAGGAATCCAGGGCAAAAACATAGAACATAAAATAAGTCTTTATGCAGATGATGTATTACTTTTCCTTCAGAACTCACAAACATCACTCTCTGAGACAATCACAGTTATTAATAAGTTCTCATCAATATCTGATTATTCTATTAACTGGTCTAAGACTACAGCCATGTCCATCAACTGTGACCTACAAAACATCCCTAATATCAAAATACAGACAGGAAACATTAGATATTTAGGTATAAATATTTCCCCCAGATTATCAGATTTAACAAAATTAAACTATGTTCAGCTACTAAAAACAATAGAAGATGATCTCTTACGGTGGAGGCGCTTACCCATCTCACTAATGGGGAGAGTTGCCACCATTAAGATGATGATTCTACCTAAAGTTAATTATTTATTTTCAATGATACCCACTAAACCCTCCACCAGTTGGTTTAAATCTCTGGACTCTTTCATATCCAAGTTTCTTTGGAAAAACAAGCCGTCACGTATCAGTCTTAAAACCTTACAGCAGACTAAAGATAGAGGAGGACTGGATCTACCAAACTTTAATCACTACTTTATAGCTAACAGGCTGCAGTACATCTCAAAGTGGCTCAAACCCAGTTATCTGGATGAGCCGTGGCTAGATGGGGAGCAGGCTTTGTGTGAGGACTTAGTCATCTCTGACCTGCCGTTCATCAGCTCAACCATTAAACCATGTAAGTGCTTTAAAAGCCTTAACATCCGTTTTTCCTTAATGGCTTGGTGGGAATTCTGTAAGATAACCAGATCTTCCCTCTTTCCATGTAGACTTACACCCATCTGGAACAACCCTGACATCCTGCAGAACAAAAAGATGATAAACTTCACTCAATGGAAGACTAAAGGAATACAACAGTTAGGACAGATAATAGAAAATGGAAACTTTGTATCTTTCAACACAATTGTCTCACAGTATGGAATCAACAGCAATAAATTCTTAGAGTACCACCAACTAAAATCAATTATATGTAAGAAGTATACCCCTGTACAGTTAGACTTGCAGCTTCCTGTCAGAATAGCAGAATTCTTGAATCTTAATACTCCAAAATTATTATCAAAAATATATAGATTACTTGCAAAGCTAGAAGACAGGATATCTCTCCCAACTTCAAAATGGGAAGATGATTTATCTAATAACTTTGATCAGAAAAGATGGTCACAAATATGTTTAAACACGTTTAAAATGACTCAGAATTCAAATATACAACTAATACAATTTAAAATTCTCCATAGAACTCATTATACAGGACACAGGATGTTCAGGATGGGCCTTTCACCATCAGATATCTGCCCACACTGCTCTGAGAACACTTCTGATAGCTACATCCATGCGCTGTGGTCCTGCACACCTGTCCAAAGGTTCTGGATTAAGGTGTGTGAAGATCTCTCAAAATGGTTTAAAACCAGTTTTTCTGCAAACCCCACACTTTGCCTACTGGGCGACCTGGGTGACACTAACATAGGAATACACTCCATAAACTTGGTCCTCGCAGTCTTATGCATCGCAAAGAAAACTATCCTTGTGAACTGGAAAGATAAGAATAATTTGTCTATCCAGCAGTTTAGAAATCTCCTGTTAGATCACATCAGCATTGAGACAATGTCTGCCTCCTCCAGGAACCAATCAGATGACTTTCATTCCCTCTGGTCCCCTGTGACTGGCTACATCACCTAATGTAGGTGGAGGATTGCGGCTTCGCTGGGATGGGGGTGGATATGGGTGGGGGGTCCCTGGTGGCTTCGGGTCTCCGGTTGTCTCCTGGGTGGGGATCTCGGCTGCTCCGCTGCTGGGTCGGCTGGGGGTTCCGGTCTGGGCGGGCGGCATTGGGTGGGCCCCGGGGTGGGACTGCCTAGTGGCGGTGGGGGGTGGCTGCCGGGGTGCCTGGGTCGGTGTCCATCGGCCCCTGGCCGGGTGGCCGGTCGGGCCCGGGGTGGGCCGGGTGGGGGCCCCGGGCTCTGGGGTGTCGGGTCTCCCCCCTCTCCTGGGGGTGGGGGGTCTGCCACTGCTGGGGGGGGCTGGGCCCGTCCGGATGTGCCGTGCCGGGGGTTGGTCCGTGCCCTGGTGCTTGGTCGCAGCCCCGGAACCTGGGTGGGGGTGTGTTTGCATATAGGTGGGTGTGTGTGTGTGTGTGTGTCTGTAGGTATGCGGGTGTGTGGGTGGGTGTAGAGGGATGTGTGTGCTGTATGTGTGTGTGGGTGTGTATGAAGGTCTAGGTGTGTGCGTGTATGTGTGTGTGAGTGGTGTGCGGGTGTGTGTGTGGAGGTCTATGTGGGATGTGTGTGTGGGTGTGTGTGAAGGTGTGTATATATGAGTGTGTGCACGTGGAGGTCAAGGTGTGTGTGGAGGAGTGAAGGGGTGGGTGGAGGCGTGAGTATGTATGGAGGTGCTTGTGTGTATATGCAGGTATGTATGTGAGTGCGTGTGTAGTGGTGTATGTGTATGGAGGGGTATGAGAGTGTGTGTGTGTATGTGGGCACCGGTGTGTGTGTTTATAGGTATGTGCGTGAAGTGTGTGTGTGGAGGTATGTGCACGTATTGAGGTGTTGGTGTATAGAGGTGTGTGAGAGGGTGTGTGAGTGGCTGGGGGAAAAAAAAAAAAAAAAAAAGTGTGTGCGTTTGCAGGGGGTTAGGACGTGTCCTCTGGGGGGCGCCCTGGCCGGGTGTTGGGGGCGTGGGCCTGGGGTTCCCTTCCTTTGCCTCGCCCCCCTCCCACTCAGAAAGAGGAAAGTGGCCCCTTGGGCTGGTGGCTGGCCCCTGGGGGGGTTCGTGGCGTGCCTGGGTTGGGGTGCCTGCTCCGGGCCTGTGACGCCCTTCGGGGCCGGCGGGGGACGGGGGCGCCCTAAGCCACTGGCGGGTCGTCTTCCAGGGGGAGGCTTACTCCCCTCTGGATCTACATCTCCTGACCCCTCCCCTCCCCCACTCTTCACTACATACACAGGTAGGGCTGTGGGAGGTGTGCTTGTTGCGCTGGGCGGGGCAGGGGGTCATCATAGTGGCCCTGTTGCTTCGCCGAGCGGCAGCATGCCTCCCAGCTTTTAATTCCACTTAGTCACTGAGCACAAATAACATTTGCAACATACAAACACGTTTTGGGGGGTGGAACATGCGAGGTCAGGTGGGTGGGACTGCTCAGGTGGCCCCACCCCCTCCTCAATGCAGTTACTGCCCCCCAATTTTAACCCTCTTTTTTTAATTGCAAACAGGACATAATATATTCCATCACTAGTGGGGGAGGGAGGGGGGATGGGGTCTTCAAGCGCCCCTGTCTCCATGGATGGCCCGGGGGCGGGGCGGGCCGGGTGGCCTGTCGCGTTGGCCCGGGGCGTAGGCGGGCTGTCCCGGGGGGTTTTGGCTGCTGGCCCTGGGGGGAAGGTGCTGTTTTGGGGGTGGGGAGTGGGGGG
Organism: Melanotaenia boesemani; assembly: GCF_017639745.1. Lineage (NCBI taxonomy): Eukaryota > Metazoa > Chordata > Actinopteri > Atheriniformes > Melanotaeniidae > Melanotaenia > Melanotaenia boesemani. The sequence goes on along the minus strand of NC_055692.1, from coordinate 35,340,557 downwards.
CGGGGGCGGGGTGGGGGGTTGGGGGCCTGGCTCGTGTCTCCTCGCCTCCTGGCTGGGGCTGTCCCCCCGTGGCGTGGGGTGGCGGGAGGATGGTGGTGGGGGGATGGTGTTTGTGTGTGTGTGTGTTGGGGGGGGGGGGGGTGTGTGGGTGGGAGAGTGGTGTGGGTGTGGGGGGATGGGTGGTGGAGGGATGGTGTGTGGGAGGGTGGGGTGTGTGGAGGTGGATGCGTGGTGTGTGGGAGGGGGGGTGGTGTGGGTGTGGGAGGATGAATGGTGGAGGGATGATGTATGTGTGGGAGGATGGGGTATGTGTGGGAGAATGTATGGTGCAGGGATGGGGGAGTGTGTGGGAGGATGGATGGTGGAAGGATGGTGTGTGTGCGGAAGGATGGATGGTGTATGGGAGGGAGGATGGTGTGTGTGTGGGGGAGTGGTGTATGTTTGGGAGAGTGGGTGATGGAGGGGTGGTGTGTGTGTGTGGGAGGATGGGGTACGTGAAGGTGGATGTTTGGTGTAGGAGAATGATGTATGTGTGGGAGGATGGGTAGTGGAAGGAAGGTGTGTGTGTGTGTGTATGGGAGGTGTGAAGGTGGATGAATGGTGTGTGAGAGGGAGGATGGTGTATGTGTGGGAGGATGAGTGGTGGAGGGATGATGTGTGTGTGGGAGGATGGGATAGGTGTGGGAGAGTGTATGGTGGAAGGATGGTGAGTGTGTGGGAGGAAGGATGGTGTGTGTGTGGAAGGATGGATGGTGGAAGGATGGTGTGTGTGTGTGTGGGAGGACAGAGTATGTGAGGGCTGAATGGTGTATGCGTGGGAGGATAAATGGAGGAGTGGAAGGAGAGTGTGTGTGTTTGTGTGTGTGTGTGTTGGTCTGGGGGGGGGCAGGACTGGTTCTCGGGGTGTGCGGCTGGGCGCTGGGGTGTGGGGCTGGCCTCTGGTGGTGGCCGTCTGGGCGGGCCGGGTCCCCCTGGGTGGCGTGCTGGCCCTCGGCCTGTGGGGGAGGGGGGTGTCCCTGCGCTCCTGGGCCCGGGCCCTCTGCCCCGTCTGTCCCGGGCGGCCGGTGCCCGGGGGGGTCGGGGACTGCTGCCTTCCTGGGCGGGCGAGTGGTCGTCTCTGTGGACCGGTCGGGATCTGTTGCCTGCGGGGGGGCTGGTGGCCTGGGTCTCGGGACCGCTGGCCTGATTCTGGCCTCTGTTCAAGTGAGGTGGCATCTGCATGATCACTCTGCATGGTCACTCCTTCCTGAACGTCTCCACACAGTCTTTGCGTCGCCGTGTGGCCGAGTTCTCTAACACATCCACACAGGTTTCTCTGCGCGTGTTCTTGAATACAGCAGTTTCACTTATATCTATTATCATATTTTGTTTCTTTTTTTTAATTATTTCTGTTCTTATTATTATTATTACTCTTACTCTTATTATTATTATTGTTACTATTATCAACTAGTTGTGTAATGACCTACTGGCTAGGATGATCTTAGCTATATATGTTGTAAGTAGTATGGATTACATGGTCTTCTGTATGATGTTTCAAGTCCCCACCCGCACTCCCCACACCCTTTCTGTCCCTCTCTCTCCCCTCCCTCTTCTCTCTACTTTCTTTTCTCTCTCTCTCTCTCTGTCCCCTCCGGTCGAGTCCAGCATTAAGAGTCTGATTTAATAAAGTTTTTCATCAAGAGGGACTTTATACATGTAGTATAAATCCCTGCTTGATAGAGTAAAATTGCCCAGCACCAGACAGCAGCCAGACAATCATTCTGTTTGCAACGATGCTGGACAAGACAGGTTAAAAGAAAAAAAAAAAAAAAAAAAAAAAAAAGAAAACTACAATGATATCCGAAATGGAATTGAAGAAAAGAAGAATTATCCTTATTATGTGACGGGTATTTTCACTGGAGAGAGAAGACACAAACCCATAAAGGAGGAGATTTTTCTAACCTGGTATTTCACTGCATCAGTCATTGCTGAATCAGCTAGAAACTTCCGGACATTTCCTCTGACTCTTATGGCTCTGGAAATGTCTAATAATCATGATGAAGGAGCTTTGCAACTGTTATTTGATGAACATCCAATGGCACAAGGAGGAAGTTGGATTAATGAAAACCTGCGAGGATTCGGAGGCTCGGCAGCACCTGACAAGTCCAGCTCAACCCCACGAAACACACAGTTAGAGAAACTCAAAGAGGTTTTAGAGAAGGAATTAAAAATATTCCGGAAATGGAAGGAAAACATCCCGGATTCACAGGTACTAAATGAGATGGAAACTCCGATACAAACATATAACATATTTGAAGATGTTACACAGTTTCAGAGAGATTACAACAATTTCAAAGCATTAACTACAACAAACGTACCTTCAGCTTCTGGCTCTCTGGGAGGCCAAGATGACAACTTTGTGACAATGAATTATTTAGAGAATTCCAGGAAAAGAACCAGGAAATCTGCTAAACAAGGAGAGGATCTGGCAGGACTGGACCTTCAGGATGGAGCTGGAAATGAGGACATCAACCCTGAAGCTGCTGAGTTTAGAGCAGAGTTATCTCCAGATAATCAACAGTACAACAGAAATATGACGAAGAACACTGTTTCAGTGTCTAATGATGTCTCTAATGGTGAGAGGATGCAAACGATCCACCGGAACGGTCTCATCATGGTGGACTCATCATCAGAAGATCTGAATGTGAGGATCCAGACCAAAGAGGAAGAGCTGAAGCTCCGTCTGCTCGGCTACAACAATGGAGACCAACATCAGCACCTGCAGTTTCAGAGCTCTGACGGGGTCCTTTTTAAAGTCACAGATGGAGACGTTCGTCTCTTTCAGATGGAAGCTTTCAAAGTGACTCTGAAACAGTCTCAGGTGGACTGTTGTTTGGACCTCAGCTCTCAGAGAAATCTGTCAAAGGTCCATACTGTCCAAGGATGTCCCTCACAGTCCAATGACATGTCAGGGAACAGTGAGGACAACTCTCTGATTGGTGGGTGGAAGGATGACGCTTTGGATGGAGGAGGAGGAGACGACACACTGATAGGAGGACATGGAGCAGACATCCTGATTGGTGGGACTGGAGACGACACTCTCTATGGTGAGGATGGAAACGACACGCTGATTGGAGACTCTGGCAGGGACGTCTTCATTCCTGGACCAGGGTCTGATCTGGTGGACGGAGGTCCTGGCAGAGACACTGTTCTGTACCGGGGGGATCATGAGACGAGTAAAGGGGTTTATGTTAACCTGCTGAGTGGACAAGGACGCTTTGCTGACGCTGAGGGAGACGTGTTGAAGGACGTGGAAACTGTGGTCGGCACCATCTACTCTGACATCTTGGTGTCCGGATATGAAAGCGCTCTTCTCCAAGGCTCAGATGGTAACGACATCTTGGTGTCCACAGGTGGAGATTACCTGGTTGGTGGTGAAGGAAACGACGTCTACGTGTTGGCTTTCCACCGTGGCTCAGCTACCATTGATAACTGTGCTAAAGACAAAGCCACAGATGTCCTGTACTTGGACTTGAAGTCATCAGCGTTGTTTGACTGCCAGCTTTTATCAGACAGAGTCCTCCTGACTTTCACTGGAGCCAATCAGACTGCTGTAAAAGTTGGACTGAGAGGCTGGACCAGTGATGGTGGTGAATGTGGTCATTTGGTGCTGGTTTTCAGAGATGAAGAGTTACAAACCACATCGGAAATAAGAAAACATGACATGGAAAACTGCAGCAAATCAGGAGGCTAAATTTGTCGCCTTTGAGCATAAAATCCAGGCAACATTAATTTTTATTTACAGGTCATGTTTGTGTCTTTGCTCATTAATTATACATAAAAATACTCCAAATTAAGCAGAGAAGACTGCTGACATCTGCAGAGGCTGCTTTCACAGAATCAGACAAATAAGTCGATTAGTTCTGAGGAAATAAATGAAATCTAACAACAAACTGTTTCTTCTACCAATTCTGCCACATTAAAAACAAACAAGGTGAGAAAAATGAGCCATTTATTCATCTTTCAAATAACAGCCAAATTAACAAAACATGGAAAAAGGTTCACAACGTATCTGAAAACAGGTCACCTCCCCTTTCTTTTGGCGTTTCTCTTCATGTCGGACTATCACCGGAAGTCCCTCCTTAACCGGAAGTCCCTCCTCAGCCGGAAACTGCGTCATCAGCGGAAGTTCCTCCTTCTCTCTTAGACACCGGAAATGTCGCAATCAACCGGAAATGTTGCCATCAGCCGGAAACTGCGTCACAGCCAGGATCCCCGCCTCTTCCGCAGTTTTAGAGCCAATGAGGTGGGTCGGTCCGGCAAGGGCATGTCGGGGCATGTCAGGGAAAAAACAGTCAAAATAAGAAGAGAAGCTGTTTCTTTACAGTAGCAAAGTACGGAGAGAAAAAAAATGGAGAGAAGACGAGAAACCAAGACTGTCAGTGGAGGTGAAGCAGTTCCTGACGCGAGCAGCGATGAGTTACCGAGGTGCATCAGGGTCGAGAGTACTCCTCCGGTGATCAGTGAGACTGCTGTAACCATCTATGAATCGTCGCGTTCGATACCCGGAGCTCCAGTGAAGAAAGTTGTGCATTACCAACGGGTCCAGATGCCTTCATCCATGTCTCTGCGCGACGAATGGTCTCTAGCTCCCTACGGAGTAAGCGGCCAGTGGGGGTACATGTTCAAGTATGAGACGGGAGAACTCTGTATGTACCAGGTAGATGGGAATGAAACTTTCAGAACTTTACCGAATGTAGCGTCTCTGACCTCCAGCGACTGGGGAGTGCTAAAGATAGTGGTCCCGCAGTGGCATGGAGAGGTTGAGCTAGGATCCTCGGATGAATACAAGCATACAGAGGCCTCTCCTACTAAGCAGTCTAGACCAGGGTCTTCCCCCAGCAATTTAGAGAGGGAGGGCGGAGGAAAGCCTCGTTATAGCGCTGTGTGGCAGTCAAAAACCACCACCTCAGGCCGCTGGTTTTTCAGTGATCCGTGGGATCAAGAGCACGTTTCCAGACGGTGTTGACACTGCTTCACGCTGCCTGGGCTGAAAAAATGGAAGAAAATAGCGACACGATTAGTACCCTCCTCTGAGATTAACCACCCCAGCCAGAAAGAGCACCAGTGTCTGGACGTGCTTGATGATGACTACTACAGTGACAACTTTCACGGTCTCATGAGAGGTCTCTGCACCCCTCAGTTCATTCCGGCCATTCAACGTCTGTTAATTCTGCGCAACATCCAATCTGAAGACGGTAAAGTCAAAACCGTAGCGGAGACTCTTTTACATGAGCTCAAATCAGTGAGGAGACTTGAGGATATGTATGAGATGTTAAATAGACTGGTTGAGCAGGGTGTAGCTAAAATGGAGCAACTTTTAATAGTGAATGAGTATTGGAGAGGTAATTAATCTTTAAGGGTTTAGGATAAAAAAAAAAAAAATGGGGAATTACTGGAGAAAACTATCAAAGTATTCTGAGAACTGCATAATCAGCTATCGGTTAATAGAGGTTCTGGAGCAGGTGATTAAAAACAGAGTTTTAGCTCAAAGAGGTGTGGAGGTTGTTACGACTGAGATAGAAACTCAGAAACTGGAAAACATTTTACACCAAGTTCATACTCACGCTATTCACAAATCCTGGGAGTCGTTTGTACATCGCGCTGTGTGTATAAGCGTTACAAGTTTGTCTGAAACTTTTAAAAACATTGTAAAAGAATGGGTTAAAAGTTCCTGTGATGTAAAAGCTCTTCATCTGTTCACCCTTTATGCCTTGTTTGTTGATGCAGTGAGTTTCCGTTTACAACACAATCTGCCTGTAAATACCGCGGCTGAACTGCAGAGATTACACGCTGTCATTCACACTCATTTAGAAGATGTGATTTTAGACCGTGCTTTAGCGATTATCCAAGCTTAGTTTTTCTTTTCCTTGAATAAACATGTTAGAGTAAGCGAAGTTGACAGTTTAAAGTTAACAGTTTAAAGTTTCTCCCTTAAGGATGGGTAATGATTTGCGGTCTCACCCAGCCTGCAGAGGACAGGATGTGGTGGTCACAGCTCTGTGTGATAAGGGTCATAAAGTGTTGTATGCTGATGTGTTTCCTTGTTTGAAGTTTGCGAGAACTTTGCTTGCTCTACTGAAGTGTGATAGCTGCTCAATAAAAAGGCTGCACTGGGGTTAAGACTTCGGAGTTGACACCAGACACTCTCTGAGTGCTGAACCACCGTCTCTCCCCATCGCGATGAAGCTGACTTCACTCTGAGTTCTTTGTGTCTTATTTTATGATAGAAAAATACCCATCAAAACATGTCTGTTTTTCTTTTTTTCTTTATGATGTGAGTGGAAATAAAAATGAACAGATAAAAAAAAGGGTGTTGTTTGTACACCGCCATGTGTGTATAAGCGCTACAAGTTTGTCTGAGAGGGTTGATATTTCCTTTAAAGTAACACCTTTTCATATTTTACTTAAATAAACATGTATGCTTATTTTTATATGCTGTTGAGTGAAAAAAGAAAAAGAAAACACAATAAAGAAGTGTTCTCGTTTCTCTTTTTCCCAGTAAAACCTTAGAGCTTGCGGAAGGTGGGATGGCTGAGAATAAGGTCATGAAAAGAGTTTATTACAACCCGGCCCATCCGGGTAGTCTGGGCAGTGTGGGTAGACTCCAGAGAGGGGGTGCAAGATGAAACGGGGGAGAAAGTTAAAGTTGATAAAGTCAGAGATTTCCTAGCGGAGCAGGATGCTTACACCCTCCATAAACCGGCCAGAATCCATTTTTCTAGAAACAGAGTTTTTGTCTCTCACCCTTTAAGTCAATTTCAGGCCGATCTATGTGATATGCGAGCCTTAGCCGAACATAACGACGGTTTTAATTATATATTAACGGTCATAGACGTATTTTCAAAAAGGGCTTACGTGCGCGCCTTGAAGAAAAAAACTGCCGGCGAGGTGGTGAGGGCTTTCAAATCGGTCTTCAGAGACAGTCAGATACCTAAAAAGTTACAAACAGATTCTGATAAAGAATTTTTCAATAAAAGTTTTGAAGGTCTGATGAAGAAACACAGGATTGTGCATTTTGCCACAGCAAGCGACCTCAAAGCGTCAGTGGTGGAGAGATTTAACCGAACGTTAAAAACTAGAATGTGGAGATATTTTACAGCCAAAAACATGCGGCAATACATCGACGTCCTACAGTATTTGGTGAAGAGCTATAACCGCAGCTATCACCGGAGTATTAAAATGACCCCCATGCAGGTCACCTCGGAGATATGCGGCTGCTGGCCCCAAGAGTTATGCTTATCAGAAAGAAAGTTGTTTTGCGCATGAAGGGCATCACGCAGACTCGGGAATGCAGCGAACGTGTCAGCTTTGACAGCGTAAGAGGTCTCGTGGAAGGTTATCCTGCCAACAGCAGCGGCAGCAGCACCGGCGGTGGTTCTGGAGAGGGTGTGATCGAGGCTCCGCAGCACACCATCAGACGTGACAAAAAGAGCTTTCAGGTGAAAAACTCCACATTTGAAAAAAAGTTTCGTGTGGTGTATGACAAAAAACGTCTCTTTCCTGACGGCACCACTCTGCCTTTGGGTATTAAGCAGGGAGAAAAATGACACACCTTACTGTTACAGAGGAGGTTGATTTATTAGAGTCTAGACTGAAAACGCCATTTTCTTGTATGGTTGTCGACCCTTCAGGATGTGGAAAAACTTTTTTTGTAAAAAATGTGTTGGAAAATGTCAGTTGTGTGATGGATGCTGAACCCTCTAATGTGGTGCGAATTTACACATCTTTCCAGCCTATGTATACTGAGATTATGAAGTTTAATAAAAGAATTAAATTTGTACAAGGATTGCCTGAATCATTTGAGAATGAAGATCTGTTCCCCTCAGATCAGTATCATCTGATCATACTTGATGATGTCATTTTCCAAGCAGGTGAGCATCAGGAGGTGGTGAAGATTTTCACGCAATACAGACATCATAGAAATATGAGTGTATTCTTGCTCACTCAGAATGTATTTCATCAGGGTAAATACAGCCGCACCATTAGTTTAAATACAAACTACATGGTGCTTTTTAAAAACCCTCGTGATAAATTACAGATGAAAATATTGGCTCATCAGATCTTCCCCACACAAAAAGCCTATTTTCTGTAGAGTTTTGAAGATGCAACCAGAGATCCCTGGGGGTATTTAATCCTGGATCTCACCCCGACCTGTCCAGAACGGTACAGGCTGAGAACGGGTATACTTCCGGGTCAGTGGCCGGCTGTTTACATACCCAAATCTAAATAACTCACCATCATCAACATGTCAGCACGCATAAAAAGGAACGCGCCGTTACTCAGAGCTCTGTACCACGCAGCACCACGGAAACGTAAGGAGATTCTGACTCACTGCTCGCCTGACTTTCTTCATGCTCTGAGCGAGATTGCTTTAAATCTTTTGAAAGGGAATATTCCTCTAACCTCACGCTAATATAAAAAACTGAAGAGGCAAAAGAGAATTATCAAACTGCTGGCTGATAAAAAAACTGGGATAAAACGCAAGAGGCAGGCCCTAAACAGGCAGTCGGGTGGTTTTATTCTGCCACTGCTTTCTACGGCCATTCCTATCCTGGGGAATCTTTTAGGAGGGATAGTTAGAAGATAATTAGAATAATAATTAAAGAAAGGAAAATGTCTCTGAAGACCTCGCAGAAGATGTTCCTCGTTTTACCTCAACAATTGAATCGATTAAATCTGATGCAGCCAGAGGCGTCTAATAGGCAGACGGCTGAAAATGATCTGGATGAGAAGATGAGAGCGATATTAAACGAACCGGGTCTGAGTTCTTATGAGAAGGTAAAGCGATATGACGCACTGCTCCAGAGATATCTCACCCTAATCAAGCAAGGTCTGAAGGACGACGGCCGAGTTACTCTGACTTTACGCCGCGAGTCAGCAGACGAGCAGCATCGCACCCAGCCTCCACCTGAGCCCGAAAATGGACCTGAGATCGGATGGCATCTTCTTGCATCCGGACAGACAGATCTGGATGAAATAGCTAGTGATGTATTGAAAAACCTCTCCCGGAGGGATCGCAGAAACGCTGAATACGTTATAAAGAAGCTAATCGGGAGTAACGGTAGATGGACTTCAAAAGGGGAATTTGTTCATAGGGGGCAGATTGTGGAAGGCTCGCACATGATGGATTTATTGAAAAACCTCACGCATTCCTTTAAAAAAAAAATCTCAAGCCCCTGAGCCAAGAGGTTGGATGACTTTTCTGAGTACTCTGAAGGAACTCAACATCCCTTTATCGTCCGTGACTAATCCTGAAGCGTGTGAGCAATACAGACTTCAGATTTTATCACCAGAGTGGAGCTTGCCGCTGGAGAAAGCTCAGCAAAAAGCTGAGAGCTCAGCCCCAAAAGATGGAATCGGAAGGACCCGGCATAAAACTGTAAAACCAACATCCTGGATAAACTTTACTCCGTAAAATTAAAAATATATGCATGTGTGTATGTGTGTATTAAAAAAAAAAAAAAAAAGACGAGTAAAAGATTTTCTGCCTTTCTTAATAAAACCTTTATTTATCGAATTATTTTTCTGATCCACTCTATTTTTTCTTACAGAAAAAATGGTGAAAAAAAGTTTATAAACAGATATTTAAAAAAATACTTAGAAGGTAAACATCTACAGAATACCAAATTTAAAATGAAAAGAATTAGAGTCTGTAGCACTCTTTAAACATTTGTAGAGAGCAAGTCTGGTGATTAAAACAGCGTTAGTGCTGTTTTCTGATACAACGCTCATATTTCTTTACAAAGTTGAATACCTCAAGATCATTTCTTAACTCATCAGCATGATACAGGGATAATAGTTGTTTAAAAGATAAACCGCAGGCTCTGTGGCAGAGATAATAAACACAGTGATGTCCGCATGTGGTAGACAGGGGGTGCTGAAGCTGAAGATTGTGATACATAATTTTTGCGAGCGGTCTTCCAGAAATTGTAGAATGCTGGATGGATAATGAGTAAAGTCTGGAGGGAAGCCGTAAGAGTCAAAGAAGGTAGCGACGCCGCTCTGCTCCAGGGTTAGAGAAAGCCAGTGCTCTCCGGGCAGGTGAGCGGGGTGGGTGTTCACTATGAGGTAGGCTGGTGGTTTAAAGTCATGAGTCAGCGACTGTAGCTGATCGGCGGCCCACACTCCGCAGAAAACATCTCCCCCTAGTAGATGACGCAGAAGACTCTCAAGCTGGTGGTTATTAATTTTTCTTCACACCTGCTCAGTAATAATCCACCAGCACTTGTCTTTTGGAGTTTATCTCCAGAATAGAATCGTAGCCGGCGTACACGATTAACGTCGTCGTCTGGGGTAAAGGGGCTCTGAATCTCATTTCCAGTCTCAGGTTACCGCTGGGTATGGGGGAGAGAGCGTCGGTATCCTCAGCCGGGGTAAGATTAAACACAAACAGCGAGTACCCGTTGTTAAAATCTTCACGGTCAACGCTCAGCGGCAAATCCTTTAGGTGTCGACCCATAGCGATAAACATGCTGTAAAACTCTCTGACTGAAATCCCCTGATTAAATTGGGGCTGGAATGCCTTTGCGGGGATCTGTCTCCCATCCTGACAAAAAGCTAAATACTCCACGTCATTATGGATAAAATTAAATGGTGAAAGATCTCTCCTCCCCGTAAAGGCCACGTGATCCACCATGGCAAGCACCACGTATTTGGGTATGATCCCCAGAAATAGATTTTCCTGATTACATATTCTGGAATTCTCAGGGATTGAGTAAGTCTTTACGTTAACTCGTGAGAGGGAGTATAGTGCATTTCCTTTCAATAAGGCCGCAGAGTGACCTAATCGCACCGCTGGAGAAACTGTAACTTTTTTGACGAATAGAGAAGCTCCTAAAATGTTCAGGCGGAAAGTGGAGTCCCTGGCTGCCACGAGCCAGAAATGGTCGCTAGCTCGGGTCAATTTTATTCTCAAATCCACCGAGTTCAGTAGCAGTCTTTCGCAAAAAAAAATATCGCCGTGAAGAGGACCGAGCAGCTGTAGTTCTCGCGAGTTTGCGGTAAAGGTCGCTCTCCGGTTTAACGCCCTGTTAGGGCCGTTATTGGTGACTATGGAGTCTACAGCTCCAGCGGTATCTTTAATGAAAAGACCCGCTGTAAATTGACTCTTCAGCGCGTCGTCAGAGAAGTTTAGCAGAGTTTCAATCATGGCTCTGTAAGGATGGGTGGCGCTGCTCTGCGAAATCAATCTATCCCCCAGAAATTCATCGCACTGGCTGAAGATGGTATTTAGAGGATAATTAATGAGCCCCACCGCGGCATCATTTGCCAGGTTAGTGTGATCGGCGGTGGTGATCTTGACACGGAGAAGCAGCAAAGTGTCGTTCAGATCCAGATATTTATCACCATCCCCCGGAATAAAAAATTCAATCGGACCTCCATCAGTAATGGCTGAAAGAGGCGTAATTTCTGTATAAATCTTATCTTCTATAGAGAGCTGCGTCATTGGTGCGGAGAACAGGTCGAGCTCGTGAGACTGCACTCAACCGATTTCTGGTGTAGAAGGGCCATGGTGGTTTAAAAAAGAATGAAATTAAAAATAATTTAAAAAGAAAAGTAAGATAAACTTAAAATATTTCGGTGCTGTGGGAGGACTTCCGTGCCTTACGACTGCCTCTGCCGACTGATTTTCTCTTTGCACACGTCCTGCGCTTTTTAGAGCGTGTGGTGGAAACACGCTCCCCTGGCGGTCGCCTCTTTGGTCTGCGGGATAAGACTATGATGCCGCCGGCACCCTCCTGATCCCTGGGGTCCATCATCTTCCCCACGGTCTGGCTAACAACGTCTGTGGCTATATTCTTTGCAGCTGATTTAAGATGAGGCTTAGCAATGGCGAAACCTTTCTTCAGCAGAGGGCTGACAAAACGAAACAATTTTGAAAATATAGAACCGATTCCTCTCCCGTACATTACAGGTGCGCCCGAAAAAGAGGGAAGAGCGCCCCCTACTTGGCTATCATTATAACTGATAAAGCAGCGCGGGTCCTCTCAGACCTATGAGAGACATGTCTAAAGTAACAGAGTTTATACAGAGCGGTGAGGCGCGACCGGTTTGAAATGTTATTTGATGATCGTCTTCCAGTATATAAAATCTACAGGTCTGTCACGATCCGTTTTAATCTCGATGCGTATACTCTTGATGTAACTGTTTGACAGGGGAACATAATGCACCTTATTGTATCTGATGTTCACCACGTCTCTGTAATCTCCTTCAGCTGTCACCACGTCAAGGAGTGGAGAGTAGGTGCCCCCTAATATATAATTAAAACCGTCGTTATGTTCGGCTAAGGCTCGCATATCACATAGATCGGCCTGAAATTGACTTAAAGGGTGAGAGACAAAAACTCTGTTTCTAGAAAAATGGATTCTGGCCGGTTTATGGAGGGTGTAAGCATCCTGCTCCGCTAGGAAATCTCTGACTTTATCAACTTTAACTTTCTCCCCCGTTTCATCTTGCACCCCCTCTCTGGAGTCTACCCACACTGCCCAGACTACCTGGATGGGCCGGGTTGTAATAAACTCTTTTCATGACCTTATTCTCAGCCATCCTGCCTTCCGCAAGCTCTAAGGTTTTACTGGGAAAAAGAGAAACGAGAACACTTCTTTATTGTGTTTTCTTTTTCTTTTTTCACTCAACAGTGTATAAAAATAAGCATACATGTTTATTCAAGTAAAATATGAATAAGTGTTACTTTAAAGGAAATATCAACCCTCTCAGACAAACTTGTAGCGCTTATACACACATGGCGGTGTACAAACAACACCCTTTTTTTTTATCTGTTCTTTTTTATTTCCACCACATCATAAAGAAAAAAGGAAAAACACACATGTTTATTCAAGGAAAAGAAAAACTAAGCTTGGATAATCGCTAAAGCACGGTCTAAAATCACATCTTCTAAATGAGTGTGAATGACAGCGTGTAATCTCTGCAGTTCAGCCGCGGTATTTACAGGCAGATTGTGTTGTAAACGGAAACTCACTGCATCAACAAACAAGGCATAAAGGGTGAACAGATGAATAGCTTTTACATCACAGGAACATTTAACCCATTCTTTTACAATGTTTTCAAAAGTCTCAGACAAACTTGTAACGCTTATACACACAGCGCGATGTACAAACGACTCCCAGGATTTGTGAATAGCGTGAGTACGAACTTGGTGTAAAATGTTTTCCAGTTTCTGAGTTTCTATCTCAGTCGTAACAACCTCCACACCTCTTTGAGCTAAAACTCTGTTTTTAATCACCTGCTCCAGAACCTCTATTAACCGATAGCTGATTATGCAGTTCTCAGGATACTTTGATAGTTTTCTCCAGTAATTCCCCCTTTTTTTTTTTTATCCTGAACCCTTAAAGATTAATTACCTCTCCAATACTCATTCACTATTAAAAGTTGCTCCATTTTAGCTACACCCTGCTCAACCAGTCTATCTAACATCTCATACATATCCTCAAGTCTCCTCACTGATTTGAGCTCATGTAAAAGAGTCTCCACTACGGTTTTGACTTTACCGTCTTCAGATTGGATGTTGCGCAGAATTAACAGACGTTGAATGGCCGGAATGAACTGAGGGGTGCAGAGACCTCTCATGAGACCGTGAAAGTTGTCACGGTAGTAGTCATCATCAAGCACGTCCAGACACTGGTGCTCTTTCTGGCTGGGGTGGTTAATCTCACATCCGTAACAGCTGTCCTCCCGGAACTTACAGAGGACGCTGGTGAGTAGATGGAGAACCGCCGCCTTTACAGTGTTGATGAACGTGGATGACGCCCAGCCGTCCGGCTCGTCCTCCAGGCTCTCTACATCTCCCGCGGATGAGGAAGGAGAAGCGGGCAGCGATACAGCAGAACTGCACCATATAGGATCCTGAGGCCCTGTAGAGGATGCGTGCAGGGAACCCTCATACCCCTCATCCACGGCCAGCTCCAACGTCGCGGGTGGCGCTGGCTTGGGATCCTGAGCGTGTCCCTCAACCCTGATTCCTGACAACAGCAAGGCTGAGCACTCCATGTCCTGAGAGTGCCCCAGGTCCGTGGCTCCAGAAAGCAGCGAGGGTGAGCAGTCGGTGTCCAGAGAGTACCCTGGACCCCCGGCTCCAGATAGCAGCGAGGGTGTGCGGTCGGAGTCCTGAGAGTACCCCGGACCCCCGGCTCCAGATAGCAGCAAGGGTGTGCAGTCGGAGTCCTGAGACGGATCTGGCGACCCCAGGCTGTGAGCCACGCGCTGGGGTGAAAACTCACCGGACTCGCTCGAGTCAGAGGAGTTGAAGACTGAAGAGGCATTCTTGGGCGGAGCAGGGATCCGATCTAAGAACTCGGTCAGACATCTCTGGCTGCGGGGTCGGGCTGTATCACGCATCTTTCTCTCTTGCATCGTGGGTCCTTCCAGAATCTAGGTTAAAAGAAAATGTCCTGCTGCAGCATCTTTTATTACGCTAGGTGACTTTCTCACTCCCCCGGTAGAACCCGAGCCAATAAGAACGTGTCGTGTGGTAGGTGGGGTCGGAGGAACAACCAATGGACGAAGGTGGAGGCATAGTCCTCAAAAAATCTCAGACGAAGTTGGAAAAACAGCCAATGGAGGAAGGAGGAGAAGGCGTGGTCTACAAAAATAAGTTTTCTTTCACTGATATGGCATCTTTCCAGTTGCGACAGTCGCGGAAGAGGGTACTAATCTTGTTGCTATTTTCTTCCATTTTTCAGTCCAGGCAGCGTGAGGCAGTGTCAACACCGTCTGGAAGACACCGCATTCTGAATTAAAGGACTTTAAAATAAAGTGCTCTTGATCCCACGGATCACTGAGACTCCGGAGGCTGGCTCGGAAAAACCAGCGGCCTGAGGTGGTGGTTTTTGACTGCCACACAGCGCTATAACGAGGCTTTCCTCCGCCGTTCCTCTCTGGATTGCTGGGGGAAAACCCTGTCTAGACCGCTTAGGAGGAGAGGCCTCTGTATGCTTGTATTCATCCGAGGATCCTAGCTCAACCTCTCCATGCCACTGCGGGACCACTATCTTTAGCACTCCCCAGTCACTGGAGGTCAGAGATGCTACATTCGGTAAAGTTCTGAAAGTTT
Source organism: Melanotaenia boesemani (assembly GCF_017639745.1). Taxonomy (NCBI): domain Eukaryota; kingdom Metazoa; phylum Chordata; class Actinopteri; order Atheriniformes; family Melanotaeniidae; genus Melanotaenia; species Melanotaenia boesemani. The sequence goes on along the minus strand of NC_055692.1, from coordinate 35,325,445 downwards.
CACTCCCATCTACCTGGTACATACAGAGTTCTCCCGTCTCATACTTGAACACGTACCCCCACCGGCCGCTCACTCCGTAGGGAGCTAGAGACCATTCGTCGCACAGAGACACGGACGAAGGCATCTGGACCCGTTGGTAATGCACAACTTTCTTCACTGGAGCTCCGGGTATCGAGCGCTTCGATTCATAGATGGTTACAGCAGTCTCACTGATCACCGGAGGAGTACTCTCGACCCTGATGCACCTCGGTAACTCATCGCTGCTCGCGTCAGGAACTGCTTCACATCTGCTGACAGTCTTGGTTTCTCGTCTTCTCTCCATTTTTTTTTCTCTCCGTACTTTGCTACTGTAAAGAAACAGCTTCTCTTGTTATTTTGACTGTTTTTCCCTGACATGCCCCTACATGCCCTCGCCGGACCGACCCGCCTCATTGGCTCTAAAACCGCGGAAGAGGTGGGGATCCTGGCTGTGACACAGCTTCCGGCTGATGGCGACATTTCCAGTCTCTAAGAGAGGAGGAGGGACTTCCGCTGATGTCGCAGTTTCCGGCTGATGGCGACAATTCCGGCTGATGACGCAGTTTCCGGCTGATGACGACATTTCCGGCTGAGGAGGGACTTCCGGTCTCTAGCAGGGGGCGGGACTTCCGGTTAAGGAGGGACTTCCGGTGATGACGTGGCAGCTTCTGATTAGTCGATACCACCTGTCAAATCAGTTTGACGAAAGGTGGTCCATATTTCTCTCTATCCTAACCAACAAGCTCAAACTGTAACGATTAGCTCCTTAGAACCTGGAAATTCAGCTACACACAGAGGGTAAAGGTTTGAACAGAGTAAAGTTTATTCAATCCAGGAGAATAGTGGGAGAAACCAGATGTAGTCCGCTAAGGAGTGGCGAGGAAATACTGAGAGGCCGCATGTTGAAGAAATCTGAAACAAATTTTAGACATGGATCCATGAATCCAAAAGGCGTAGCCAAGGGCAGGCAATGTTCAAACACAAAAAGGCAGATATCAGGCTACTTATCAAGGTGGGGCAGAGTAAATCTATGTGGTCGTTCCAAGCAAGGGTCAATATCCAGATAGGCACTTGACAAAAATAAATCCGGTGTGAGTCAGGCAAGAGAAATCCAAGGATGTGACAGAGAAGAATGAATAAATAAATAAATAAAAAATGGCTGAATCTCAAAAGGTTAGTATTGCTGACCATGTGGCAGGAAAGGAGAGACTGGAGAGTGTTTAAGTAGGGCGGGGAGCAGGTGAGGAGAGTGAGCGATCAGGGCAGGCGGAGCAGACGAGCTTGATTGCAGAGCTACACAGCAGAGCAGAAACCATGACACAAACTGAAATCAAGATCGAAGTAAACAAATAACTGGTCGTCTCCATGAGCCTATTTCTTCTTTGTCTTGCTCGACTTTCCTCCTTCTCCCTGCTGAGAGCTGGTGTCGCCTCCTCCGCTCTTCTGAGAGCAAGTCTTTAGTTTAGGGATCATCTCTGCGACATTGAACATCACGTCTTTACGTAAAAACAAACAAAACCCTTTAAGACTACTTTTGGTTGTCTACTAATGATGATGTCAGCAAGATGCTTCGAGAAGAGAGGAGATGGTCTTGCGCACACTTGGACTGCAGTCGGACATTTTGGGAGCTCAACTCTTTTTCTTTCATTTTCCCCCTTGTTGTGACGGACGTGTTGTGTCGCACTGTTTTATTTATGTATAATAAGACAGTAGCCGTCCAACCAGGCTTTATATGGTTGGTGAATGGCCTTTAATTAAAGAGCATGCATTGTGGAATCTTCAGTACCAGTGTCGCTGTGAGTTTGTCAACCTTGTGGCAGCGTTATCCGGCTAACTGAGCTAATTCCCCTTACCACACTTCCCCGTTACAACCTGAAAAACAAAAACATCACGTCTTTACCTGAAAACAAAGAAAAACATCACGTCTTTACCTGAAAACAAAGAAAAACATCACGTCTTTACCTAAAAACAAACAAAAACGTCATGTCTTTACCCGAAAAACAAAAACAACACGTCTTTCCCTGAAAACAACATTGATGTGTCTGCATACCTCTCATTAAATACGTAGTTATACCCCTGATGCTGCCATGCGTTTTAGCATTTCTTTGGTATGTAGGCGACACATGCGTGTGCTAGTTGCAATAATTGACTTAAACACTAAAGACAGTCATGCAAACATGAGTGTGGTACTGCGTGTTTGTAAAAACTACACAGACTGAGCAGAGTGACCTATTTAAATATGCCCCCCTCCTCCACCAATTTAAACCGATACAGATGACCCCATTGCTAATTAACCTTATTTTATGTGTGATTTAATTTATGTTGGAAGAGCAGTGTAACATCTGGCCAACAGAGGGAACTGTGGGCTGGTGCTGCTGTATGTTGACCCAACATCACCAGTAGAGTGAGCTGTGAGGCAGATGTGTATAACACTGCAGCACAGGAGACAAAGACATTGGTTGTGTCCGAATGTGCACCCTACTCTCTATATAGTGCCCTATATAGGGACCACGCCATTTTGTAGGAGTGTCCGAATGTCCAGAGAGAAAAAAGTAGGGCACTCAAAGTTACCCACAATGCATCTTGAAAAGTAGTGAGCATCGATGGTCACTAGACGGGTCAAAATAGACCACAATGCATTGCGGGCAGAAGCTCAACATGGCGCAAGGAGGCGAAGATATCGAGCGGCGTGAAATGACCTATAAATGTAAGTATTTTATTAATCATATTCAATAATTGAGTGTTTTTAATGCATTGAAAAAAGAAAAACTTGTAATGTGAAGGTTTTTGGTTATTGTGACCACGTATATGACCCAAATAAATTGAGGATAGTCGACGATCACATTCAGCTTTATTAGCTTTCCCTGCATCTGCTCAGCAATGTTCATGACATTTTCTAACACTAATTATTAATTAACTGCTTATCAGAAAATAAGCTGGGCACGAGTTTAGGTTATGTTGTAGTATATGATATATGCTATTTTTTTTCTTTTTAGGGACGGATGAGGACGTGGAGAGGCTGGTCCGCCTCCGTGTGGCGGAGGACCACCTCTTTAATGGGAGGAGGTTTGCTTTGGCTGCCGGCTGGGAGTAAGCTTATTATTTTTATTTAATGTAAGTACCGCTGCTGCTGCTATTAACACTGTGTGTGGTGTGGTGTTTAAGGGCTGTGCTGCAGAAAATGGGGTTGAGCCGGGAGGTCAGCCCTGCCCGGGCAGCCAAAAACTGGGAAAATTTTAAAAACACCTACAAGGTTTGTGTCACAGTGTATAGCTGGCGCTGAGATTTCCCAGTCGTCCCTGAAGGCATTCTCCCTCCAGCACAGCCTTGATTGCTGATGCGCTCCATCTGCGCTATGCACTTTAAATACCAGCCTGTGACAACTCGTCCCTGCCAGATCGTCTTGGTTTATCCCTGCACGTTCCAGCCCTGATCTTCTGCCTGCCAACCTGATCTCTGATCTTCGACCCGTTTTTGGACCTGGATATCCTGACTCTGTCTGGCCCCTGTCTGGCAACTCTGTCTGTCGTTTGATTCTGCTGATACTCTGACCCTTGGACTGTCTCCTGGATTTGAATTTGGATTACGGAACCTTGTCTCTCCCCCGTCTGGAAAATCTGGAGAATTACCTGGATCTTTCTGGAGGATTCATTGAGTCTGGATATTCAGCTCTTGTATTCAGCCACTTAGTGCCTTTTTTGTTCTGTTCCAACGGATAAGCAGCCATGAAAATCACAGAGGTGTTCTCTGATGTTGTCTTCAACTACCACCGTCTGCATGATTTTTTTCCTCCTTGTTGCACAGTAATAAACACTCGAAATACTAAGTCCCTACATCTGACAATAAAAATATGACTCTTCTCTGCATTATATTTAATGCCAAACTGAGAGCAGACTTTCAGTCCGCATACATCAGATTAGTTAACTGTGGTATCACCAATTATTCATCCTGTTACACAATCATTTCATAGCTTTCATAAGAAACCCATAAACAAAAGAGGAGAATAAATGACACAGAGTAACCCCATTTTATGTACACAGACTGATGTACAAACCACAAGGACAACTTTCTTTTTAAGATTTATGAACCCTCTTTAGTATAACCTATAGAATAACTTTTCATGATTTATGCAGTCAAATGCTTTAGAGGCATCAATTATACACCTAAAAATTATGAAATTGTGCCAATTACACAAATCCATAATCCGTTTCAGGGCAAAAAAAGACCCAAAAAACACATAAATGTTCCATCTTTAGTTTTAAAGACAAACTGGTTTTCAGAGATCAAGACAAAATATTCCACCATGACTACTACTACTAGACAGGGCTACAGGCCAATAATTACCCTCATTTTTTTCTTTTACCAGCTTCGTCTTTTATGATGGGTACCAACATATCTGGTGACATTAAGTCTGGAAGGATCCCATAAATTATCCCAGCTCCAGTTAGCTCTCATTTCAGAGCTAACCAGCATCATGCTGAGCTTTTAGCTGAACACGGTTAGCAAGACTTATCTATTAAACAAGGAGCACTTTATCAAAAGCTGGAGTCAGTGGTTACTGTTTTCTTCATCTTTTAAAAAACTCCCCAGGCATCCATTTCAGTCACAGCCTCATGGTTTTATACGCAGCTGCAGGCGGAGTGGAAGGTGGGAATGAAAACATGGTACGATGACTTCACTGCATCTTTTTATGTCTCTGAGAATGTACAGCATCATGATCTCGTTCTCCGTCACCATGTTTATCGTCTGAAACTGATGTCAGAACTCAGGGATTCACTCTGTGCTGCCCTCTGGTGGACGTACCGGCTAACTACCATGTCAACATGAAGGACACGTGTGGGCAGTGATGTCTGACTATGCTTGAAGTGGAGCTAGCTATTTCTGTACAAAAAGTCATCATAAATGAGCCATAAAGCCACAAAGCCTCATTTATGCTGACTTTGAATGTAATTAGACAATACAGAGGATGGTGGTGGTCTGTGAGGCCATCAGAACGTTGCAGCTTCTTCTTCTTTGTTCCTTTCACTGGTCACACCTCAGCTTTTACCCAACAGTACCTGGAGCTCTGTTTGCTGCATCTGGGTACTCGTCCATCTCTGAAAACTGACTGAAATATGCACGTAATGAAGGCAGAAGATGGACAGAAAGCCAAAGTTTGCATATTTATTTCAGCATAAATGAGCACTTAGAATTTCTCCTGCAGCAGTCTGTTAAAGAAGGAGCTCCACGCTCCCTCCACCACGTCGTCTGGTGGGTATGGAGTATTGTGGGTATTAAGTACTGCAACATGGACATCATCTGAACATTATGTGTGTGATAGATAGAGACAATATTCTCTGCTAAACATAATTTTACTGGTGTAATTTGCCTGTTCTGGACAGTTTTTTTTATGGTGGATTATCCTCTGCAGATTTAATTTAAATTAATTCTCTTATCACTCAGTTTGCATCCAGTCTCATCATGTAGTTACAACATAATTCATCTTAAAGTATTTAATGTTCCCCTCTTTCAGTACACAACACATGAGTCACCCTGATATTAGCAGAGATTATGTAACTGCCTCCATTATTATCTGGAAGCTGAAGGTTAAACCTTCCTGTTTTTATTCTGACTTTCAACATTAATGTGAGTCAGAGTTCAACATGCTGGCTGTGGAAATGTGTTGTTTAATAAAACTTCAGCAGATGTGTCATGATCTGTGGGTCCTAATTTTCCAGCTCTGTGTCAGTCTGTAGAATTAAACACATCTGGTAGTACTGGTAGTACTTATGTGATTACTACACCAAGTGGCTACAAGCTTATTCCTTAAAGAGTAAAAGTACTGAGGAGGTGACCCAGTGACCCAGAACGGGTCGGCACTGATCAGGAGAAGGAGTTTGTGAAGGAAGTATAACTGATCCAAGTCAGACCCAGATCTCACATTATACTGTGACAGTGGAAAAAAAAGAATATTTTATTTAATGTGGTGGACGCCTTCATTTGTTTTCCTTGTTTAAAATTAATGTTTAATTAACATTTAATTTAAAAGAACAATAAATCTGACGTTACTCAGGAAGTAATCAGTACTTGAGTAGTTTTTTATTAAGTACTTTTTACTTGAGTAATTATTTGGATGACTACGTTTTACTTGTACTTGTCATATTTTGCTAAAGCAACAGTACTTTTGAGTATAATTTTAGCTACTTTACCCACCTCAGCATATTCTGTTAGAAGAGTCCAGACTAGAAGAGGAGGGACCTGGGTCACCATTTCTGATAGAGTTTAAAAGTCTAAACCAACAGCGCATATATAAACTTTTAATCGTGTACACAGTGGTAAACCTTCAACCTCTCAACCATGCAAACACACATTTACACACCGCTGTCAGAGGGCGGAGCTTCCTCACCGATGGATGTCAGAGCATGAATAATGTGTCTGTTCTGGTTTATTTATTACGGTTAAGACTGCATTTCGGTCTGTATTTCTTTTTTTTTTTTACTTTTTTTATTTCAGTTGAATGAAATAATTATGAACCTTACAGTCCAATGTTCAGTTGTACCACACACACATGTTCCACTGGGCAGATCATGGACCTCGTCTCAGTTGGTATGTACAGACACTGTGGATGGTCCAAGAAGGAGGCAGGTTTTAAGTTTAGTTGGAGACCCGTTCTCTGGAGGGACGGATCGCGCTTCACCATCTGGCGATGTGATGGAAGAGTCTGGGTATGGTGGTTGCCAGGACAACGGTTCTTGTCTCACTGCATTGTCCCCAGTGTAAAGTTTGGTGGAGGGGGGATTATGGTTTGGGTTGTTTTTCAGGAGCTGGGCTTGGCCCCTTAATACCAGTAAAAGGAAATCTGAATGCTTCAGCATATCAAGAAAGTTTGGACAATTCCATGCTCCCAGCTTTGTTAGAACAGTTTGGGAATGGCCTTTTCCTGTCCCAACATGACCTGAGCACCAGTGCACAAAGCCGGTCCATGAAGACCTGGATGAGGAGTTTGGTGTGTATGAACTTGATTGGCCAGCACAGAGTCTTGACATCAACCCGACAGATCACTTTGGGATGAATTAGAGCAGAGGCTGAGAGCCAGGCCTTCTCCTCCAACATCAGTGTCTGACCTCAAAAACGTCCCAGAAGAGTTGAAGCTGCTACAGCTGCAGAAGGTGGGCCAACGTCATACTGAACTCATTTGATTAAGAAAGGGACGTCTATTAAGTTCATACGAGAGTCAAAGCAGGTGAGCCCATACTTTCAGCAACATAGTGCTTGTAAGAGTGAAAACGTGAGAGTAGGAGTGTATGTAAATGTAAGAATACCTGTGTGAATAAGAACATATGTATGTGAGAGTGTGAGAATGAATTATGGCCTATACAGCTCCTCATGGAAATGAAAACATTTGCTTTTGTTGGTAGCGAGAGTTAAGTTTATATAAGATCAGTTAAGTTTTTATCCTGCATTATTTCTTCTCCCAGTGAAACGTGTAGTTTAGTGTTAGTGGTGGGTTTCTCTCTTTGTACTGTCCACTGCACTCATGGTGCCAACTTTAACATTTAAACAGACCCAACAACATCTCCTGAATGTAAACAGTGAAGCACAGAACTCTGATTTATAGGGTAACAAGCACAAAAGTTCAGTTCCTGTTGGATATGGATTTCCCATGAGCCTTTGCTGCCTTTGCACTCTTGTTACTGTGGAGATAAAAATCTGGTGTCATTAGGAAACTAAAACTATGATAAACTTAACTGATAAACTTTGATAATAGAAACTAATCTCAGATTACTTCAGAACACTCCAGATATATTTAAGTTTGAGAAGACTTCTCAAATTGCAGTACACACACACACACACACACACACAAAAACAAACAAACAAACAGGTAAAACTACAGTAAGGAGTTTAAACGGAAGATTCCTTCACATTTGTACGGTACAATTGGTCCTGCTTTTACGAACTTCTCTTAGAGTGCAGTATTGCTGTTATTGGAGAAGATTAAATGAAAATGGCACAAAGCACAAATGAACTAAATTTCAGGCTTGCATCGAAATAAACCAAAACACTGTCAGGATGATGAATATCTTAGTGGAATGATGCAGCTTCAGCTCTACACCCTTCTAGGATCAACATGGGAGCATCATCTCTGATAAAGTGAAGTATTAGAGAAGTTTTAGAGCAGACAGTTCTGGAGACGTCTCCACGATGGACATTTGCTACAGTTTTACCATCTGTCATACATGTTTGTGCTAATTACGGCTGCCTGTCATTGGGCCTAATTACTCTCTCATTTTGCATGGAAATGCCTGTGTGCCATCACCCATCGGGGATTGGTTATGCTCTACACACCTTGCTTCCTGCCTACTGATGATTGGCTCCATGCACCACACCTGTCTTCACCCAGTTGATTGAATAATTATCTGGCCACTCATCATCACTACAGCCACACCATGAGGAAATGAAAACCAACTGCAGCTGTGGATTCTTGGGCAGCTGTTTGCACAGGCAGTCTGCGCTTGGCTTGAGATCTTTGGTTGTGATCGTGTGCTGTGCTTGGTGGTTTTGTGCTTAGAAGAACTTAGATTTTTATTGTAGATTTCCCACAGTGTTAAAACTGTTTGGGCTTTTGTTTTCTTCTTTTGAGGTTTACAGACTGATAGTCTTGATTTCTGTTTATGGTGAGTCTTAAAGCCCTTTTGGCTTCTCCCTTAAATATATCTTGTTAGCTTAGTGGTAAAAGTAGAATGTGTTGGGCTAGTTTAGGTTTGTAGTGGTTTATAGTATTTCTTTTGGTTAAATTTTAGATATTGGAGCTGCTTCACCTTTTGTTACTATATAGAAGATTACTTGGCCAGTTTTTTTTTTACCTTTTTTTTTTTTTTTGGTTACTTTGGGTTTTGCTTTTTACTGGTTTGTTTTGAGTTAACATTAGAAAATTGTTGTTTTATTGGTTTTAAACAACCCCAATACGCTATTAACCACCATTTGTCTTTGTGTTTATTCTCATTCCCACTTGTACCAATAAATTCTGTTATCTCCTGGTTTTACATCTGTCCACAATTCTCATTCTTTTGTTACACCCATCTTATCCTGTACGGGGTCGTAACAGTGCTGTTTTGGTTTTAAAACATATTTTAAAGGTCAAAGTTCACCCCCCATGTCCAGAAAGAATAAAAATGGTGTCAATAGTTTGTGCTGCGTTAGTGCCGGTTTGTCCTAAAAAAAAAAAAAAAAAAAAAGATGAGTCTGATGTGCAACATTCATTTTGCAGAGAAGAAAGTTGTCGTGTGTTTTTAGAAGAATGTGGTTGTGTTTAGATGATAGTCATCATCAGTTTCATCATTCAGCTTCTGCTCTTCCTTGTTTTTATCCAATACCGTTAAACATCAGTTCAGTTTTTAATGGTTCTCAGACAATTTAAAGGGAAGTAAAATGTGGAAATACTCTCAGATAATACAATACAGATTTCAGAGCTGCATTCGTCTATTGTAGATCAATAAAGGTTCATCTAATGAATGCAAAGACAAACCAGTTAGATTTTCCCGGGGTTCACGTATATATTTTGTATAACAGAACACCCAGATGAGTGAAAATAGTCAAAATGTGTAACTTATGTTAAAAAAAAAAAAAAATTCATTTCACTGCCCTAGATTCACAATAAGTTAATCACAATACTTGGTAATAAGTTGTAAATGGCATATACACAACAGAATTATGTCAATAAATTCAACCCCATTCAAGTTTAATTAGGTCTTACCTGCAACCACATCAAGCCTCTCACTTGTATTTCTAAGTTATTTAAAATATATAACTATATAACTTATATATTTCATACTATTTACCGTAGTTTAAAATAACTCATACAAGAGTATGACTTCAACATTATTTAATTTCCTCTACTGAGGGATAAATAGTCATCAATAAAGTTGGTTGCAAATTAGTAAAAATATTAAAGTGATTAAACTAACTAGACATCTCCCCTTTAACTAGATGCCCAAACAACCAGCAGTACACAGAGATTCCCTTCTGGAAGTTCTCTGGTCAGAGCTCTGTATAGTCAACTTAAACAGCTTCAATGTCTGGTCAGCTTTAGGTTCAGTGGTCAGAACAAAGATCCAGAAAAACACAGAAACATCAGGTTTTTCTCCTGGACTAAAAGATCATCAGAAATTCCAGCTTGAGGTTCCATTTGACATATGGATACAGTTTATTCCTGAAGAGGTGGAATATAAAGACATGGGTTCTTCAACAACAAAAAAAGGGACTACAAAATTTTGAAGTCTGGCATCTGGACTCATATTATAAATTAGCATATTTAGAAAGTGTTTAAAAGCCCATGCACATTTATATTTAAGAGAGCCAATGTCTATCCATCCCAGACATCCCAGATAAAAGACAACTGCAAAGAGAGTCTTATCCCTCCGTTATACGTGGCGTGTGTGCAGTCTCCGCTGCTATTTGTGGACGTTTTGGTGTGTTTTGATGCAAATGCCTCAGTGGTGAAAAATCCTGTATGAACAAGTCCTAACAGCACGGAACAGCCCCGGTGTTCCCGTGGTCCAGATGTTGTCAGAAAGACACCATGCTGTTGCAATTACTCAATTAATTCAACAGCAGTTAGCAACAGCTGGGTTGATTAATGTTAGAAAAGTTCAGCTTTCTTTTAGAAAATATTCAATTCTTGGTGTAACCAGTATGTTAAATTGTGCACATACAGCCATTTCATTTTCATCCTTTTGAGCCATCATGACTCATGTCTAGTACCTCCTGTCTTACTTTGAACTTCCTCTATCTTGTAGGTTACAAGCAAGGCAGCTTTCTGATACGTGTCAGTCCCTTTTCTTCAGGTTAACGGCGTGTGTGTTATCGGCTGACACGTGGCTATGCTAACACGGTTAACATAGCTTTAAAGGAATATTTACATTCAAGAAGCAAGTTATTTGTCCAACGATAACTGACTACTTCATAAGAAATAGATGAGTAAATAGCAACATTTAGGGCTGCTCAGCCACATCTTTGTATGTAGAAACAGCAGCAATATCTGGCCAAACAAATTAAATTTACTTATTACTACAATAAGCAAACTAATGAAATTTAAATACTCGCTGGTTGGATGGAGGCACTTGGTCTCAAGACAGGAAAACCCAGAAAATCGGACCGTCACTCTTCATCTTTACAAAACAAGGTTGCCGTGTACCTGAGCAATGATGCACAGCTGCTGCTGAATGAGTGGAAAAATCCGCCCGTAAACGAGCAGCCAGTTCACTGCAAGAAGGACACCTTTCATAACACACTCGATCAATTAATTCAGGAATAATTTCATACAATGATTGTCCCATAATAAACTTGTTATATCAGAAAAACCACAGCAGCACAAATGACATTTTCCTCGGCACAAGCCAGCACTAACGAACGAGACTGTTTTCAGTGTTTTGTGTGGGGTGGGGGTCCAGTTCACGCAGGGCAGTTGGGGATCTTCATGTTTTTAAAAGTTAAATATCATTATTTATAAAAAATAATAAAAAAAAAGGCCATAAAGCATGATTTAGTGTGTTTGTGCAGAAGGAATTTTCCAGTGGCCTGGATTCTAATGTCAGACTTTTTTCAGCATTATTAACGTCACAATTCCCAGTTTTCCTGTAACGGTCACAGCAGCGAGAGCATGCACGTTATTCTACACTTTTAAAAGTGTTCACATCAAATGAGAGGAAGCAGGGGTCCACCATCCCTTCTTTGAGAACAGTACTTTGTTTTTATGTGTGAGATGTAGATGGTAAATGGTCTGTATTTATACAGCCCTTTTCTGTACCTGGAATGACCCAAAGCGCTTTACATTTATTCCTTCACACACACTGATGGCGGAAGCTGCCATGCAAGGTGCTAACCACGACCCATCAGGAGCAATTAGGGCTTCGGTGTCTCAACATGATCTCAACTAGACCGAGGATCGAACCGGCAACCCTTGGCTTACAAGATGACTGCTCTACCTTGCTGAGCCACGCCGCCCCCACAAGCAAACGTGTCTCCATGAAAATGTGTTTTTAGTTGTGAGGAGAAGTTGTCTTCAGGTGTATGAAGAGATTTCTGTAGAATCATCATAACTTAGATGAATAACAGTATTTTGAGTTGATGTTTTTGTTCACTGGACAACTGAAAGTTTCTATCAGTTGCTTCTACAACGGCTCAGAAACAAGCAGTTACTCAGAAACAAGCAGTTTATATCATTTATGTGTCTGCAGAAAAGCTTATCTTTGTTTCTTTGTTAGTTATTGATCAACTCCGGTTTCTGTGTAGCTGTTTCCTCCTCAGATGTGGTAAGAAAATGATTTCAAACCATGATGAGGCCGATTGAGAAAACTGTTATCAAACCTGCGAAATTTGATGTTTCACCAGAAAACAGGAAGTTGTTGTTAAACAGTAAATCTTCACATCAGAAAACACAGAAAATCGACTTTCTTCTCAAACTCTGATGCTGGAAGTGGCTGAACGACGGTGTGAGAAATTAAAGATAAATCTGCATTTCTGCCGTAAACTTAAAGCTGCACACTTAACCCTTTATCTGCTGAAGACCCAACCCTTAAAAACATGGTAAGAAAAGTGAGAGAACAGGAGAAAAAGACACAACCGACTATACAACCAAACCTAAGCAGAGAACAGAAAACATCCAGTACAGCAGACAATCATTGAGAGCACCTGCAGGAAGACAAACTGTAAAAAACATGAACACAGCAGCGAGTATGAAGACATAGCTGCTGGTGAGTAAACCTGTCTGTGTAGGTAGCGTGTTATAAGTGCAACATGCTGAGAATAAGTGGTGTTAACGCTGTAAATCCAAGAAGTTTTATTTTTACCGTCTACTTCCATCATCTTTTTATTTAACAGGATCAAATTTCTAAAACTGCCTCAAACACAGTTTTCAGGCGGGTCTTTACATAAACTCCTCCTTTCCAGGATGACTCAGGTATTACAACACTGAACTGATATAAAACTCCTTTATTCTACAGAAACCTTCATTATCATCATTGTCGTCTCAGTTCCACCCCTGCTGAGCTTTCAGGTGAGTCTGATAAAAGCTTTTTTTAAAAGATTTTTTTTTTCTCACTGGTCTTTACTAACGTTTAAAACTCTGAATATTTTAATTATTTGCACATTTTTCTTTTTAATACGGAGCCCCCCGGGGGTCACAGATTGTTTTTTTTTCTGCGTTAGCAAGCGAAAAAGGGATGGACCGAGAGAGAACACAGCCCGTTAAAGCCGTTTTTCTCAGTTTCTTTAGGTGCTTCTACTCTGTATCTGTCCCTCTCAGCATCAAGTCAACATAACACACACACCTGACAATGATTTTCTTTCCACGTTTAACAGAGGAAGTGTGTCGTTGCACCTGCCATGTCAGGTACACCAAACACAAAAGATGAATTGAGGAGGTAAAAACAACCAGAAAACGGGCCCAAAACACCGTCAACAGTGATGAGGAAGCGTTTATGCTCTCAGATGGAGCCCACCGGGCGGCGGATAACCCAGCGGATGTCAGGTCCACCAGGTTTCCCGTGAATAACATGATGAACGTCACATTACAGTGGACAGAGGCAAAATGCAGATGAAATTGTCTAAATGAAGAAGATTAAATTATCCTTTTTGAGCCACAATTACCCTAACGTCCTCTTAATAATGAGCTGTAGCGGTTAATAATTCAGTCATGAAAATGAATTGGAGTTTATTTATGCCTAATAAATTACCAATAAATCATGTTAATCTGACTTTACAGTCTAAACACAAGCAGCCAAAACAGTAAAGCTTAACACCATTTCTGATTACAGCAAACCTTTTTGTCTGCACTTGTAATGAATCCGTTAAAGCCATAGTTACAACAACACACTTCCTCTGTTAACATGGAAATAAAATGACTGTCAGGTGTGTGTGCGTTATGTTGACTTGATGTTGAGAGGGACAGATACAGAGTAGAAGCACCTAAAGAAACTGAGCAGAACGGCTTTAACGGGCTGTGTTCTCTCTCGGACCATCCCTTTTTTATGAAGGAACGAAAAGTACTGCGTGCTAATGTAAAAGAAAAACATCTGTGACCCCTGGGGGTATTTTAATGATGTCATTTTTATTAGTTTTTTCTTTCTTTGTGTTTTTCTTTCTTCTGGTTTCATATATAGTAAGTTTACTGATATAGTGAGGACTCTTGCCTCTAAGTTTGTGATAAGTGTGTGTGCATGTGTGTGTGTGTGTACTACGTGTGTTTATGTGAGACTGTGTTTGTGTATTTTGTGGGTGTGCATGTGGGTCAGTGTGTATGACCAGAGAGAAGTAAAGGGGGTACCGATTTCCAGCCCAATGATCTGCTGACATGTACAAACATGGCCACACACACACATTCACACACACTCTATTTTATCATGAACATGTCAGCATCAGACCATATTATCTATATTAGAGCATACTTACAGTTTTATTTATTTATTCGTCGTCACGGTGACCTGTAATCCTGACATTTGACAGAAATCTCAAAATCTGGTCATTTTATTCTGGTTTGTGTTATGTTGAGCAGTGAGTGGTAAACCAGACGAAATGCATAAATCAGTTAGACTTTTTTTCTTGTCCTGTCCAGCACGGTGGTGGCAGAATGATGGTCTGGCTGCTGTGTTGTACTGAACAAGTTTGCTTTACCAAGAGGAGCTTTATGGGTATAAGGCTCCTCCTGATAATCTGATTTATTTCATTTTTATTTTTTATATCTTTTATTTATTTTGAATAATGGAATTTATGTAATCTTGCTGGACCTGACTGGAGGGGACAGAAAAAAATTAGAATAATAAAGAGAAGTAAAAAGAAAGTAAAATAAAGGAAGAGGAGATAAAGATCCAGCAGATAGAAGCAACGAGCTTTAATTCAACCTAACAGCAGACAAGCAGCTGCTACACCTGTACAGAAACACAGCAGAGAATTTCCTACAGCTTTTACAGGTAAACTAAGCAGACAATCATCAGGAGTTCCTAAAAATAACCAAGACAACAACAACCAAAGTACCAGAAACACACACACCTGAACCAAAGCATCTCTTAGTGTATAAACCCACTGGACACCTCAGTGACTGTCAGCATGAAGAGGATGAGGAAGGAGGAAGGATCAGAGATGAGTGTGATCCTGCAGATGTGACCACGTTTCTACGGAGGCTAGAGGCAGACTAGGGCGGCCCAGAGACCCGGGCCATCGGCAGCATCCTGGAGCCACTCCACCATGAAGACGTCCCCCGAACCCACCCAGAGGGCGGCAGAGGAAAGCCCCAGCCAGAGCCTCCCCCTCGGTCACAGGGTACAGCAGCCACTGACCCCGCCAAGCACCGGCTAACCAGGACGGCCACAAAAACACCACATCATCTCAACCAGATGTGGCAGACCGTTAAAACCCCCAGAGCAAATTTGTTTAAGAATACTGATTCACAGTGTGCTTTGAAAAAAAAAACCTTTAGTGGAACATGATCAAAGCCGGCATCTTAAAGGTTAAATCTTAATTCATATTCATTCAATCATGATACCAAATTAAAGAGAATCCTTTTATTAAAAGAAATAAAAAAATGGTTAAAATATTACATTTTCATCAGTTTATTGTAGCTACCTCAGAGAGGTAGACCGGAGAGGAGAATCTTAAGCTTTCGTCTCTGATGGAGAAAACGTCCCACCCCATGCAGGACTTCTTAACAACACTGAGCAGCTCCTTCAGGGACAGGCTGCTTCACCCGCTGTGTGAAGGAGAGATACGGCAGGTCCTTCCTTCCTGCTGCTGTCAGACTCTACAATCTGCTGCCAGTAGCCACAACGAGAACTAATAACACACACAGACGAGCAATAATGTAAACTCATTCTGTATATATGCTGTTAGATAGACTTCTATATAGATTTTATTTAATCTTATCTTATCTTATCTTATCTTATCTTGTCTTGTCTTGTCTTGTCTTGTCTTATCTTATTTTGTCTGGTCTTATAAACAAGAAGACATGCAGTACGGGGTCATGGTTGGGGAATCTGGGTCTACTATGATGAGGACTGCCAGCCTCATAAAGTCCTTGACATACCTTAATTTTGACATTTATAACCAGCGTAGCTCAACCAGCTGAACCATCCAGGATGCCGTTGATATTTATAATGATATCATTCATTTTGCTTTTTGCATCCTTCACTCTGCAGAGAAGCTTTACACTTTGTTTTATTTAGATTTAGGATAAAAATGAATGTTACAGATCAAGATAAAGGAGCCTTTTCTTTCTTCATCCCCCTACACAGAAACGGACCTGTCAGCGGTCATTACGACCCTCACCTCTGTGGTTTAATATAATCCCCATTTTTATCAGAAAACTAACAACACTGGTTAAAGTTGATATTTTTAAATATCTTAGTTACGTCTTGTTCCATTACTACTAATTGTATATTGTGTTTTTGCAGCATGATGGCAGGACTGAGGAGATGGAGAACTCTGCAGATCCTGATCCTCTTCAGCCTCCTTGGCCTCAGCGGACAGTTTGGTATTAAACTCTTTTTATCTTAAAGGAAGATTGTGTAAGAATTACGCCCATCTAACGTTGGAATCGTTTATCTTTCTAACGTACAGCACATTCTACCGCTCACGGTGAAAGCTCGTCACCTGACAGTTGATGAGTTTTCACTCAGCTGAAGACGTTCATGAGATCATAAATATTGCAAACTGTCAGATATGGTTCCTCTGTGTTAAGAAGGAAGAATGGTTCTCTGTTTTGCCGTCTTTTCCCGACTGCTGTGTGTCTTCAACAGAAAAGAGAAGATGCATCAGTTTGAGTAAAAGGATGTGTTACTTGGAGACATCCAGGTGGTGACTGGCTTTTGTCAGGGACCTGGTTCCTGACATGTTCTGGGTTTATTTCAACGGGGTATTTTTTCACTGTGTCTGAAGAAACGCCTCTTTGATGAACTATTAAACATTTAATAAATTTGTCAGATAATGTCTAAAATGTGGAGAGAAAATCAGGATGTTGTTAACCTGCATCACTCTCACAGAACTCCCTTCTATCAGAAAGACATCTTTAACTGTAATTCTTACACAACTGATTCCTCTTCCTTACTTGCAGGATTAAAGAAACGTAACATAAAAGGTGTAATCTTGTACACGTTTGTTACACAACAGTATGACTGATGATGAGTCCGTCAGTCACGGGACTCTGCAGCCTCGGAGCAGCCAGCAGTCGTAGCGTCCAGACGGACCATCGGTCTGATTGATAAGATGTTTATCCATTTTTAGTGCAATTAAATTATATTCAGCTTCATCTTTAAAGTACCAATTCACAACAAAGTCATCTCATGGTACTTGGCTAAAATAATTCATTCGAGACAATTCATTGTGATCCAATTAAAACAAATCCACATCAGTCCAGTTCATAAAAATATTGACCTAGCAAGGAAACCAAGGGACTGCATCGTATCTCAACTTCAGTTCAATCCTCCATCCGAGGCTGCATGAGGAGACAATGGAGAGGAAATCCCCTCTTTTAACAAGACACAAAACTCCAGTAGAACCAGAACCAGGAAGGAAGGCCACCTGCCTGGACCGGTTAGGGTGGAGAGGACAGGAAAGAGAGGTCAACAATCACCAGGACTTTCTGCTCAGAGAGAAGAGGAGAACCACAAGTTACTGATGCCAGGACTGTCTTAAGTTTACAATGGAAAATAAAGAGCAGAGAGATGAAAAGGAAGGAAGAGCTCAGTGCATCGTGGCACGTCCCTCATCAGTCCAGGCCTATGGCGGCATGACTGAGTAAACAAAGTTTCCCATTAGGGACAATAAAATGACTTCATATTACTTACGGGATTGCCAACCACACCTAGGATTTTTCAGAAAGGAAGGCTTTAAGCCTGGTCTTAAATAGAAAGAGAGGATGTCTGCATCCTGAAACCAAACTGGGAGCTGGTTCCACAGAGAGGGCTCTGGTAACTAAATGTTCTGCCTCCCATTCTGCTTTTAGACCCTCTAGGAACCAGAAGTAAAGATGCAGTCTGAGAACAAAGTGCTCTGTTGGGACAAATCTGGAACTCTGAGATCATTAAGATCCAATGGAGACATAAAACCTGAATTTCATCCACATAGCAATTAAAGTTTATACCATGCTGTCTAATTATGTTACCCAAGGAAACATGTGCTAAAGGAAAAGTATCAGTCCAAGTACAGAACCCTGAAGAACTCCATGACTCACTCTGGTGTGTGAGGAAGACTCATCGTTTACATTAACAAACTGAGTTCTATCAAATAAACATGACTTTAGCCGGCCTAATGCAGTTCCTTTAATCCCAATAACATGTGTAACAGAAAGTTGTGATCTGTGGTGTCGAACGCAGCACCAGGATCTAACAGGTCCAGACAGGAGTCCTGTATCTGAGGCCATGAGAAGATCATTGGTAACTTCCACCAGGTCTGACTTGTTCACCCACCCGAATAAATGTCCCAGAAAACTCCTTTACCAGTCTGTAAAATAACATCAAATATCCACAATTCTGTGTGTGTGTGTGTGTGTGTGTGCGTGTGTGTGTGTGTGTGTGTGTGTGTGTGTGTGTGTGTGTGTGTGGGTGTGTGTGTGTGTGTGTGTGTGTGTGTGTGTGTGTGTGTGTGTGTGTGTGTGTTGGGGGGGTATGGGTTCATTGTGGATGAACTTTACACTGTCTGAACGTTGCAGAGATGAAGGAGGATCTGAGGGAGAAGGTCGAGCCTGATGTTGCTGCACTGCATCGCCTCCAAAGACCGCCTGGACAACTGTTTCACTCTGCAGACACAAACAGGTAAATCAGCTCTGACTTTAAACTGCTGTAAGATTACGGACTCACTCACATCTGCTGACTGGCTATGACTTCGTCTGGACATTCACATTTTACTGCTGGGGTAATATTCCAGTTACAGGCAGTTCAGTTTATAGAAAGTTTCCTGATTCCTACTGAGTCTGAGTCATTTTACCTGTTTAGTCTGTATAGAAAACAGAAAACCATCATTTCCACATCTCATCAACCAACATTTTATTCCCAGTAAAACATAGATAACATATCAGATGTTGAAACTGAGACGCTTCACTCACGTCACTCATTCAAGTAAACATTTATGTAAAACTAGATTTGAAGCTCACTAATAAAAGCATGAGAGCTGTTTAACGATACGCTCTTAGCTCGTGGGATCTGGATGTGTGGACCCTGAGCGCTGTGTGATAAACTGAATGCCAACTCTCTGATGAACTGGTCTGGGGAGGGTTTCTGGGGGAGCATGGGCTCTGGGTGAGCTCTCTCCAAGCTGGGACTGGGGGTGACCCAGAGCTCTACAGCACATTTTAACTGTCTAAAGTTTTATTTTATTTTATTTTATTTTGGTCATTCTATCTTTGTTTGTATTCTGTTTTTGCACAAATGAAAAAAAAAAAGAAAATAGAAATTTGAGCCCAAGAGCAGAAAATAAATAATAATTTACTGCATCAAAAAAGTGAAACAAAAACTACATAAATCACTAAACTCTGCAAAGAGAGCAGAGCACAGGAAAAGATCTGGGACCAAAGAGATCTCTGTCAGAAAGAAAAAAGAAACGGTTTCGTCTCTGAATATAAAACCAAAAATAAAATAAACTATGTACCAGTGGAGAAGATAGACGCTGACAGAACAGAACTTCCAGCTTTGGATTTCATATTTACTTGTTAAAGATAAAAAATGTAGTTTTGGCCCTGAGAAAAGACCACATCCACCACAGATGCTGCAACCCAGCTCAGACATTGTCTCCTACCTCCAAAAGCCTTCTGAGAGCTTGACCAGAATCTTCTGTCCAGTTAGTCTAATTCAGTAACACGAGTCCAGATCCTGTCCAGATGTGTGTGTGTTACATGTTTTCTCCATGTTGTTTTGTTATAAGGTGAAACATTTTAGTGTTAGAAATATATTTTAATGCAGTTGTTTGTCTCGATCCAGCAGGAAGTGGGAAGACACAGGCTGTCTTACATCATCAGCCATAAACAACATCAGGGAGAAACCGAAGTTTAACATCATGATAATTCATGTTTTAATGTGTCAGTGAAGAAGATAAAGACTGCTTCCTGATGTTCAACCTCTAACAAACTAAAAATCATTCAGTTGATTTAACTGATATTAACAGATTAAACTTCCATCAGGTTGAACGTTGACCAGAGCCCGATGAGTTTGCTGCGTGGATTTCAGGAGAGTGGAAACTTCACAGCTTGTGTCATAAAGAAGGAACAGGTTGGTGAGCTTCAAGGAAAACTTTACTAGTTATTGTAATAATTGATGTAACGTAATATACTATATGATACTATACAAAACTGCATTTTTATTATACTATATACACTACCGTTCAAAAGTTTGGGGTCACTTCCCTATTGAATCCCATGACAAAGTGACCCCAAACTGTGTTGGGAACGGTAGTGTGTGTATATATATATATATATATATATATATATATATATATATATATATATATATTAGTATGTATTAGTATGTATTAGAAAACCCTTCCCTTACCCAACCCTCCATCTCCACTGGGTAGGCTGTGTGACTGTACATCTCAAGCTCGGGTCCTCTATCAGTCCTTCAGTCCTTCATTTTTCTCCAGGTTCTCGTGTTCCTTTTTCTTGATATTTCCATCGATGGGGATGGCTACATCCATCACTATGTCCGGTTGGTTGACCACCACTATTTTGTTGGTTTGTGTCTGGAAGTCCCACAGGATCTTCGCTTTCTCATTCCCCACCTCCTTGATTCTGAATGTGACCTAGGGGTCTCCAGTCTATATTCTGCACAGATGTTTCTGTACGCTGTGCCGGCTACTTGGTTAATATATCCATGTATTCTTTGCCTGCCAGTATCTATCACCTTGCTATGAGGTGCTGGATTGTTTCAGAGGCTTCTTTACACAACCTGCAGCTGGGGTCCTGCTTAGTGTGGTAGATCTAGGCCTCGATTGCCCTGGTACTCTAGACTCGCTGCTGTGCTGCCATGATTAGCGCCTCTGTGCCGTCCTTCTGTCCAGTCCTTTCTAGTTATTGGCAGGACTTGTTCATATCTGCCACTTCAGCTTTTTGTGGTGGTTCATCCCATGCAGGGGTTTGTCCTCCATGATGGCTCCTCCTTTTCATTCTCCTCCAGGTTCCATTGCCTGAGACACTCACTCAGTGCTTCATCCCTTGGGGCCATCTTCCTGGTGTATCTATAGAACTTAGATGTTTCATCTTGGATAGTGGCTCTGACGCTCACTAGTCCTCAGTGGAATCCTCTATGCATGGTAATCAGCTTCGTGTTTTAACACTTGTGGTCTGAAGTTCCATATATATATATGTATATATATATATATATACATCTATATATATATATATATATATATATATATATATATATATATTTTCCCCCAAAGAATATGTTGACCGCCAGCTTTGCAGCTGGTTTAACTAAATTCTCACCTACTGAATGAGGTTTTCCTGCTTTGGCGATCAAGAAGGACACCTTGTATGAAGCCTCTGCCTTTGTATTTTGTAGTTTGTTTGTTTTGTTTTTTTTTGTGCGGACCAATAATGAACTGGGGACCACACTTTGAGAAAGGCTGTAATATATACACTGCTCAAAAAAATAAAGGGAACACTTAGACAACACAGTGTAACTCCAAGTCAGTCACACTTGTGTGAAATCAAACTGTCCACTTAGGAAGCAACGCTGACTGACCATAAGTTCCACATGCTGTTGTGTAAATGGAACAGACAATGGAAATTATAAGCAATTAGCAACACACCCCCAATAAAGGAGGTTCTGCAGGTGGTGACCACAGACCACTTCTCAGTTCTGCTTTCTGGCTGATGTTTTGGTGACTTTTGAATGCTGGCGGTGCTTTCACTCTAGTGGTAGCATGAGACGGAGTCTACAATCCACACAAGTGGCTCAGGTAGTGCAGCTCATCCAGGATGGCTCATCAATGCAAGCTGTGGCCAGAAGGTTTGCTGTGTCTGTCAGGGTCGTGTCCAGAGCATGGAGGTGCTACCAGGAGACGGGCCAGTACATCAGGAGACGTGGAGGAGGCCGCAGGAGGACAACAACCCAGCAGCAGGACGCTACCTCCACCTTTGTACAAGGAGGAACAGGAGGAGCACTGCCAGAGCCCTGCAACATGACCTCCAGCAGGCCACAGATGTACATGTGTAGCTCAAACAGTCAGAAACAGACTCCATGAGGGAGGCATGAGGGCCGAAGTCCACAGGTGGGGGTTGTGTTTACAGACCAACACCGTGCAGGACGTTTGGCGTTTACCAGAGAAAACACCAAGATTGGTAACTTCACCACTGTGTTCTTCACAGATGAAAGCAGGTTCACACTGAGCACATGAGACAGACGTGTTAGAGTCTGGAGACGCCGTGGAGAACGTTCTGCTGCCTGAACGTCCTCCAGCATGACCGGTTTGGCAGTGGGTCAGTAATGGTGGGGGGTGGCATTTCTTTGGGGGGGCGCACAGCCCTCCATGTGCTCGCCAGAGGTAGCCTGACTGCCATTAGGTACCGAGATGAGATCCTAAGACCCCTTGTGAGACCACATGCTGGTGCGGTTGGTCCTGGGTTCCTCCTAATGCAAGACAATGCTAGACCTCATGTGGCTGGAGTGTGTCAGCAGTTCCTGTCAGACGAAGCATTGATGCTATGGACTGGCCGCCCGTTCCCCAGACCTGAATCCAGCTGAGCACACCTGGGACATCATGTCTCCATCCACCAACTCCATGTTGACCACAGACTGTCCAGGAGTTGGCGGATGCTTTAGTCCAGGTCTGGGAGGAGATCCCTCAGGAGACCATCCGCCACCTCATCAGGAGCATGAGCCTCATTCTGACTTGTTTTAAGGACATTACATCAAAGCTGGATCAGCCTGTAGTTGTTTTTCCACTTTATTTTGAGTGTGACTCCAAATCCAGACCTCCATGGGTTAATAAATTTCCATTGGTGATTTTTGTGTGATTTTGTTGTCGGCGCATTCAACTATGTACAAAGTGTTTAATAAGAATGTTTCATTCATTCACATCTAGGATGTTATTTTAGTGTTTCCTTTATCTTTTGTGAGCAGCGTATATCAGTGGGGCAAAAATGTATTTAATCAGCCACCAACTGTGCAAGTTCTCCCACTTAAAAAGATGAGAGGCCTGTAATTTTCATCAGAAGTTTACCTCAACTATGAGAGACTAAAAGAGGGAAAAAATCCAGAAAATCACATTGTCTGATTTTAATTAATTTGCTAATTATGGTGAAAAATAAATATTTGGTCAACAACAAAAGTTCATCTCAATACTTTGTTATATAGCCTTTGTTGGCAATGACAGAGGTCAGACGTTTTCTGGCAGGTTTCCACACACTGTCGCTGGTATTTTGGCCCGTTCCTCCATGCAGATCTCCTCTAGAACAACCATGTTTTGGGGCTGTCGCTGAGAAACACGGACTTATAACTCCCTCCAAAGATTTTCTATGGGGTTGAGATCTGGAGACCGGCTAGGCCACCCCTTGAAATGTTTCTTACAAAGCCGCTCCCTCATTGTCTGGGCGGTGTGTTTGGGGTCATTGTCATGCTGAAAGACCCAGCCACGTTTCATCTTCAACGCCCTTGCTGATGGAAGGAGGTTTTCACTCAAAATCTCACCATACATGGCCCCATTCATTCTTTCCTTTACATGGATCAGGTTTCACCTGACCATATGCCCACTTTCTTTGTCCCACCTTGTCTTAGCTTGTTTAATATCCCAGACACCTTTTATTTCATTCTTATTCTCATTTAACATATTCCTATAATATATAGTTTTTACTAGATCTTATTATTTATGTTAACTTGTTTTTAAAGTTGTTTTATATCTATTTTCCCATTCTTTTTTTCTTAATTTAATAACAGTTCTATAAAGATAAATTTTCATATATATGATAATATAGATGTGTATCAGAGCTACTCAAGTCTGTCTGTATGAGGGTTGCAGTCCTGCCGGTTTTCAGTGTTTCCCTGCTCCAACACCTGACTCAAATTAATGAGTCATTATGCAGAACGTCATAAGTTGTTTAATCCATTTAATTTGAGTCTGGTGTGTTTATATATAAATATAATTAAATATGATTATTTATATAATGATCAGAAAGTAAGTTTGTTGGTAGCTGGTAAGCTAGCTCGTATGCAGGGAGACAGGGTTAGAGGGATGGGGCAAAATCACAGATGGTTTTTGACCAGGTCTGCAGAGCCAGGTGGTGTGATGGACATCAGTGTGGTGTGGTGTGAAGAGGTTTATGATGTGAACCACATTTTAAATGTCCTCTCTGCTGTGAAGTAAATTACGTGAGTTTATACTGTATGAACTGTAAAAGATGAGTCCAGAAGTTGGATTAAGGAGTGATAGATACATCATTTCTTTACTGTTTTATAGACGGTATTAAAGGTTTCTAAAAAAACTCATAAACAGACCAGAGAAGATTCAGACTTCCTACAACTGTTTTCCTGTAATAATGGTTCCCTCATCGAACACACATCCCTGCTTCATCCAAGTCTTTGCTTTATTTTATTTTTCAGGATCTTGACGTCCTGTTGGCACTTACTGAGAAACAGAAGACAGACGACTGGTTGCTAACAGCTTCAGAGATCTCACACAGCTACAGCCAGAAACTTCTGATCATGACGGACAAAGACAAGTCAGCGAGTGACAGAGTCCACCAGGAAGACTTCATGGATCCTCGTTACTCTGAAATAGTCAGCGAGGAATGTTTGTACAATGAATCCTGTGTACTAGAAGTAGGCAGCAGCTCTGTAGTGAAAATATTTGGAAGCGTTTCAGAGGACGGACAAACTGTTTCTGGTCTTTCTGCTTCATCACTTGCTAATCTGATGCTGAAAACATCTCTGGAAGCAGCAGGAGTTTTCTCTCTTGATGGAAACACGACCACAGAGTTCCAACATAACTTCATGAGAGCTTTTATGGTCCGGGGACTGAAAGCGGTCTTAGAAACCAACCAGGAGAATCACCAGATTTACCAGGTGATGGGTCAGCCGGACTCAGTCTCCACGTACAGAATTCCTCAAAGAGAAGTGGATCACAGCACCCAGTACGACCACCAGCAGATAATCATGTTACAGGATGATGAAGTGGTCAGAAAAGCTGCATCTTTTCTTTATGAGAAGCATCCAGCAGTGAGTTCCATCTATGTTCTGGATGACAAGCAAAAAGTGAAACTGATTGGAGGTAAATCAACACCTCTGTCAGAGAACAGCAGGCTGGTTCTGGTGGGCCACGGAGCCAGAGACCAGTCTGGAGAGATGAGAGTTTCAGGGTTCTCGTACGAAGATGTGTCCAGCATCATTCAGAGCACCTCCAGGGTGGGAAATAAAATCAGAACAACCAGAGTGTTGGCCTGTGAGGTGGGATCGGATCAACGGTTCATAGAAAGTCTGCTGAAGACGCTGAGAGGAGCCGGCATTGAGACGGAGCTGCACCTGTGGAACGCTGTGATCCAGGTCACTCAGACGGGACACATAATTAGTCGGGACGTCTCTCCAGATGGACCGCAGTGGAGACTCAACGATGGCAGCAAGAAGGTGGTGGCAGCTCTCCACAGGAACGGAGAGATGATCCGAAGACACGAGTCTGGAAGTAGAGGAGAGCAGGTTTTTACCGAGGAAACAAACTTCCTACAACCTCCCAAAAAGAAAGGACAAGCAGGACCTTCAACAGAGGACAGAAGTAAACTCTACAGAATAATGTGGCCACAGGAACCAGAGAGATTTATTTCCCCAGACGTTTATAATAAAATGGATCAAAATAAATTTGGTGACGTTGAGCAAATAAAAAAGGACTTTAATGAAATTGAAGGTCTGACTTGGGGAATGTTTCACTCCGACCAACAAGCACCAGAGAGAGTCCCTATCAACGCCAACATAGAAAATGAGTGTGTAATATTAGATAAAAATGGTAATAATATAAACTGGTTAAATGGCAACCAGAAGCTCCAAATCCTTCAAAACTGTTATTTGATTGATTCAGGAGAACGAATCAGAGAGATAATCCATCACTATGGAAGGAATGGAGAAGACAGGCCCACATATCTGATGGTCAATGACTGGATTTTTCTTGTTGAACAACAACATCTGTATGTTTATCCAGTTGGAAAAAGACTTGATCAGAATGAAAGGGAGGTTCGGGTGCAAGAACAAATCATGAACCTAATTAAAAGTCAGAACCAAGAAGGCAAAGAAAACTACAATAGTATCCGAAATGGAATTAGAAGACAGAGTGATTATCCTTATTATGTGACGGGTATTTTCACTGGAGAGAGAAGACGCAAACCCATAAAGGAGGAGATTTTTCTAACCTGGTATTTTACTGCATCAGTCATTGCTGAATCTGCTAGAAACTTCCGGACATTTCCTCTGACTCTTATGGCTCTGGATATGTCTAATAATCATGATGAAGGAGCTTTGCAACTGTTATTTGATGAACATCCGATGGCACAAGGAGGAAGTTGGATTAATGAAAACCTGCGAGGATTCAGAGGCTCGGCAGCACCTGACAAGTCCAGCTCAACCCCACGAGACACACAGTTAGAGAAACTCAGAAAGGTTATAGGGAGGGAATTAGACATATTCCGGAAATGGAAGATAAGTACAAAAATTAAGAATTCAAAGGTACTGGCTCAGATGGTAACTCTGATACAAACATATAACATATTTGCAGATGTTACACAGTTTCAGAGAGATTACAACAATTTCAAAGCATTAACTACAACAAACGTACCTTCAGCTTCTGGCTCTCTGGGAGGCCACGATGACAACTTTGTGACAATGAAAAATTTAGAGAATTCCAGGAAAAGAACCAGGAAATCTGCCAAACAAGGAGAGGATCTGGCAGGACTGGACCTTCAGGACAGAGATGGAAACGAGGACATCAACCCTGAAGCTGCTGAGTTTAGAGCAGAGTTATCTCCAGATAATCAACAGTACAACAGAAATATGACGAAGAACACTGTTTCAGTGTCTAATGATGTCTCTAATGGTGAGAGGATGCAAACGATCCACCGGAACGGTCTCATCATGGTGGACTCATCATCAGAAGATCTGAATGTGAGGATCCAGACCAAAGAGGAAGAGTTGAAGCTCCGTCTGCTCAGCTACAACAATGGAGACAAACATCAGCACCTGCAGTTTCAGAGCTCTGACGGGGTCCTTTTTAAAGTCACAGATGGAGACGTTCGTCTCTTTCAGATGGAAGCTTTCAAAGTGACTCTGAAACAGTCTCAGGTGGACTGTTGTTTGGACCTCAGCTCTCAGAGAAATCTATCAAAGGTCCATACAGTCCAAGGATGTCCCTCACAGTCCAATGACATATCAGGGAACAGTGAGGACAACGCTCTGATTGGTGGGTGGAAGGATGACGCTTTGGATGGAGGAGGAGGAGACGACACACTGATAGGAGGACATGGAGCAGACATCCTGATTGGTGGGACTGGAGATGACACTCTCTATGGTGAGGATGGAAACGACACGCTGATTGGACACTCTGGCAGGGACGTCTTCATTCCTGGACCAGGGTCTGATCTGGTGGACGGAGGTCCTGGCAGAGACACTGTTCTGTACCGGGGGGATCATGAGACGGGTAAAGGGGTTTATGTTAACCTGCTGAGTGGACAAGGACGCTTTGCTGACGCTGAGGGAGACGTGTTGAAGGACGTGGAAACTGTGGTCGGCACCATCTACTCTGACATCTTGGTGTCCGGATATGAAAGCGCTCTTCTCCAAGGCTCAGATGGTAACGACATCTTGGTGTCCACAGGTGGAGATTACCTGGTTGGTGGTGAAGGAAACGACGTCTACGTGTTGGCTTTCCACCGTGGCTCAGCTACCATTGATAACTGTGCTAAAGACAAAGCCACAGATGTCCTGTACTTGGACTTGAAGTCATCAGCGTTGTTTGACTGCCAGCTTTTATCAGACAGAGTCCTCCTGACTTTCACTGGAGCCAATCAGACTGCTGTAAAAGTTGGACTGAGAGGCTGGACCAGTGATGGTGGTGAATGTGGTCATTTGGTGCTGGTTTTCAGAGATGAAGAGTTACAAACCACATCGGAAATAAGAAAACATGACATGGAAAACTGCAGCAAATCAGGAGGCTAAATTTGTCGCCTTTGAGCATAAAATCCAGGCAACATTAATTTTTATTTACAGGTCATGTTTGTGTCTTTGCTCATTAATTATACATAAAAATACTCCAAATTAAGCAGAGAAGACTGCTGACATCTGCAGAGGCTGCTTTCACAGAATCAGACAAATAAGTCGATTAGTTCTGAGGAAATAAATGAAATCTAACAACAAACTGTTTCTTCTACCAATTCTGCCACATTAAAAACAAACAAGGTGAGAAAAATGAGCCATTTATTCATCTTTCAAATAACAGCCAAATTAACAAAACATGGAAAAAGGTTCACAACGTATCTGAAAACAGGTCACCTCCCCTTTCTTTTGGCGTTTCTCTTCACGTCGGACCATCCAGAAGCAAGATTCCTCAGATGGAAACTAGTTTATATGGCGCAACAACAGAAATATGTTTTCATGGTGAAGCCTGCAACTCAGACTTTTACATGTTCAGAGAAATAAACCACTTCAAAACTAAATGTCTCTGGTTCTGGTTCCCATTCAGTCCAGCAGTGATCCTAACCAACAAACTGAGATCAAGGTCAAAGTAAACAAATAACTGGTCGTCTTCGTGAGCCTATTTCTTCTTCTTCTTGCTCTTCTTTCCTCCTTCTCCCTGCTGAGAGCTGGTGTCGCCTCCTCCGCTCTTCTGAGTGCGAGTCTTTAGTTTAGGGATCATCTCTGCGACGTAGAACATCACGTCTTTACCTAAAAACAAACAAAAACATCACGTCTTTACCCGAACACAAACAAAAACATCACGTCTTTACCTAAAAACAAACAAAAACATCACGTCTTTACCCGAACACAAACAAAAACATCACGTCTTTACCTGAAAGCAAACAAAAACATCACGTCTTTACCTAAAAACAAACAAAAACATCACGTCTTTACCTACAAACAAACAAAAACATCAAGTCTTTACCTAAAAACAAACAAAAACATCACGTCTTTACCCGAACACAAACAAAAACATCACGTCTTTACCTAAAAGCAAACAAAAACATCACGTCTTTACCCGAACACAAACAAAAACATCACGTCTTTACCTAAAAGCAAACAAAAACATCACGTCTTTACCTAAAAACAAACAAAAACATCACGTCTTTACCTACAAGCAAACAAAAACATCAAGTCTTTACCTAAAAACAAACAAAAACATCACGTCTTTACCCGAACACAAACAAAAACATCACGTCTTTACCTAAAAGCAAACAAAAACATCACGTCTTTACCTAAAAACAAACAAAAACATCACGTCTTTACCTACAAACAAACAAAAACATCAAGTCTTTACCTAAAAACAAACAAAACCATCACGTCTTTACCCACAAACAAACAAAAACATCCCGTCTTTACCTAAAAACAAACAAAAACATCACGTCTTTACCTAAAAACAAACAAAAACATCACGTCTTTACCTACAAACAAACAAAAACATCAAGTCTTTACCTAAAAACAAACAAAACCATCACGTCTTTACCTAAAAACAAACAAAAACATCACGTCTTTACCTAAAAACAAACAAAAACATCAAGTCTTTACCTAAAAACAAACAAAAACATCAAGTCTTTACCTAAAAACAAACAAAAACAACACGTCTTTACCTAAAAACAAAAACAACACGTCTTTACCTAAAAACAAAAAAACATCACGTCTTTACCTGAAAACAAAAACATCACGTCTTTACCCACAAACAAACAAAAACATCCCGTCTTTACCTAAAAACAAACAAAAACATCACGTCTTTACCTAAAAACAAACAAAAACATCATGTCTTTACCTACAAACAAACAAAAACGTCAAGTCTTTACCTAAAAACAAACAAAACCATCACGTCTTTACCTAAAAACAAACAAAAACATCACGTCTTTACCTAAAAACAAACAAAAACATCACGTCTTTACCTAAAAACAAACAAAAACATCAAGTCTTTACCTAAAAACAAACAAAAACATCACGTCTTTACCTACAAACAAACAAAAACATCAAGTCTTTACCTAAAAACAAACAAAAACAACACGTCTTTACCTAAAAACAAAAACAACACGTCTTTACCTAAAAACAAAAAAACATCACGTCTTTACCTGAAAACAAACAAAAACATCAAGTCTTTACCTACAAACAAAAAAACATCACGTCTTTACCTAAAAACAAAAAAAACATCACGTCTTTACCTACAAACAAACAAAAACATCAAGTCTTTACCTAAAAACAAACAAAAACATCAAGTCTTTACCTACAAACAAACAAAAACATCACGTCTTTACCTAAAAACAAACAAAAACATCACGTCTTTACCTAAAAACAAACATACACATCACGTCTTTACCTAAAAACAAACTAAAACATCAAGTCTTTACCTAAAAACAAACAAAACCATCACGTCTTTACCTAAAAACAAACAAAAACATCACGTCTTTACCTAAAAACAAACAAAAACATCAAGTCTTTACCTAAAAACAAACAAAAACATCACGTCTTTACCTACAAACAAAAACAACACGTCTTTACCTAAAAACAAAAAAACATCACGTCTTTACCTGAAAACAAACAAAAACATCAAGTCTTTACCTACAAACAAAAAAACATCACGTCTTTACCTAAAAACAAAAAAAACATCACGTCTTTACCTACAAACAAACAAAAACATCAAGTCTTTACCTAAAAACAAACAAAAACATCAAGTCTTTACCTACAAACAAACAAAAACATCACGTCTTTACCTAAAAACAAACAAAAACATCACGTCTTTACCTAAAAACAAACATACACATCACGTCTTTACCTAAAAACAAACAAAAACATCACGTCTTTACCTAAAAACAAACAAAAACATCAAGTCTTTACCTAAAAACAAACAAAAACATCACGTCTTTACCTACAAACAAACAAAAACATCAAGTCTTTACCTAAAAACAAACAAAAACAACACGTCTTTACCTAAAAACAAAAACAACACGTCTTTACCTAAAAACAAAAAAACATCACGTCTTTACCTGAAAACAAACAAAAACATCAAGTCTTTACCTACAAACAAAAAAACATCACGTCTTTACCTAAAAACAAAAAAAACATCACGTCTTTACCTACAAACAAACAAAAACATCAAGTCTTTACCTAAAAACAAACAAAAACATCAAGTCTTTACCTACAAACAAACAAAAACATCACGTCTTTACCTAAAAACAAACAAAAACATCACGTCTTTACCTAAAAACAAACATACACATCACGTCTTTACCTAAAAACAAACTAAAACATCACGTCTTTACCTAAAAACAAACAAAAACAACACGTCTTTACCTGAAAACAAACAAAAACATCAAGTCTTTACCTACAAACAAAAAAACATCACGTCTTTAGCTGAAAACAAACAAAAACATCACATCTTTACCTAAAAACAAAAAAACATCACGTCTTTACCTAAAAACAAACAAAAACATCACGTCTTTACCTACAAACAAACAAAAACATCAAGTCTTTACCTAAAAACAAACAAAAACATCACGTCTTTACCCGAACACAAACAAAAACATCACGTCTTTACCTAAAAGCAAACAAAAACATCACGTCTTTACCTAAAAACAAACAAAAACATCACGTCTTTACCCGAACACAAACAAAAACATCACGTCTTTACCTGAAAGCAAACAAAAACATCACGTCTTTACCTAAAAACAAACAAAAACATCACGTCTTTACCTACAAACAAACAAAAACATCAAGTCTTTACCTAAAAACAAACAAAAACATCACGTCTTTACCCGAACACAAACAAAAACATCACGTCTTTACCTAAAAACAAACAAAAACATCACGTCTTTACCTACAAACAAACAAAAACATCAAGTCTTTACCTAAAAACAAACAAAAACAACACGTCTTTACCTAAAAACAAACAAAAACATCACGTCTTTACCTAAAAACAAAAAAACATCACGTCTTTACCTGAAAACAAACAAAAACATCAAGTCTTTACCTACAAACAAAAAAACATCACGTCTTTACCTAAAAACAAAAAAAACATCACGTCTTTACCTACAAACAAACAAAAACATCAAGTCTTTACCTAAAAACAAACAAAAACATCAAGTCTTTACCTACAAACAAACAAAAACATCACGTCTTTACCTAAAAACAAACAAAAACATCACGTCTTTACCTAAAAACAAACATACACATCACGTCTTTACCTAAAAACAAACTAAAACATCACGTCTTTACCTAAAAACAAACAAAAACAACACGTCTTTACCTGAAAACAAACAAAAACATCAAGTCTTTACCTACAAACAAAAAAACATCACGTCTTTAGCTGAAAACAAACAAAAACATCACGTCTTTACCTAAAAACAAAAAAACATCACGTCTTTACCTAAAAACAAACAAAAACATCACGTCTTTACCTACAAACAAACAAAAACATCAAGTCTTTACCTAAAAACAAACAAAAACATCACGTCTTTACCCGAACACAAACAAAAACATCACGTCTTTACCTAAAAGCAAACAAAAACATCACGTCTTTACCTAAAAACAAACAAAAACATCACGTCTTTACCCGAACACAAACAAAAACATCACGTCTTTACCTGAAAGCAAACAAAAACATCACGTCTTTACCTAAAAACAAACAAAAACATCACGTCTTTACCTACAAACAAACAAAAACATCAAGTCTTTACCTAAAAACAAACAAAAACATCACGTCTTTACCCGAACACAAACAAAAACATCACGTCTTTACCTAAAAGCAAACAAAAACATCACGTCTTTACCTACAAACAAACAAAAACATCAAGTCTTTACCTAAAAACAAACAAAAACAACACGTCTTTACCTAAAAACAAACAAAAACATCACGTCTTTACCTAAAAACAAAAAAACATCACGTCTTTACCTGAAAACAAACAAAAACATCAAGTCTTTACCTACAAACAAAAAAACATCACGTCTTTACCTAAAAACAAAAAAAACCATCACGTCTTTACCTACAAACAAACAAAAACATCAAGTCTTTACCTAAAAACAAACAAAAACATCAAGTCTTTACCTACAAACAAACAAAAACATCACGTCTTTACCTAAAAACAAACAAAAACATCACGTCTTTACCTAAAAACAAACATACACATCACGTCTTTACCTACAAACAAACAAAAACATCACGTCTTTACCTAAAAACAAACAAAAACATCACGTCTTTACCTGAAAACAAACAAAAACATCAAGTCTTTACCTACAAACAAAAAAACATCACGTCTTTAGCTGAAAACAAACAAAAACATCACGTCTTTACCTAAAAACAAACAAAAACATCACGTCTTTACCTACAAACAAACAAAAACATCAAGTCTTTACCTAAAAACAAACAAAAACAACACGTCTTTACCTAAAAACAAACAAAAACATCACGTCTTTACCTAAAAACAAAAAAACATCACGTCTTTACCTGAAAACAAACAAAAACATCAAGTCTTTACCTACAAACAAAAAAACATCACGTCTTTAGCTGAAAACAAACAAAAACATCACGTCTTTACCTAAAAACAAACAAAAACATCACGTCTTTACCTAAAAACAAACAAAAACAACACGTCTTTACCTAAAGACAAACAAAAACATCACGTCTTTACCTAAAAACAAACAAAAACAACACGTCTTTGCTTAAAAACAAACAAAAACATCACGTCTTTACCTAAAAACACATAAAAACATCACGTCTTTACCTAAAAACAAACAAAAACATCACGTCTTTACCTAAAAACAAACAAAAACAACACGTCTTTACCTAAAAACAAACAAAAACATCAAGCCTTTACCTAAAAACAAACAAAAACATCACGTCTTTACCTAAAAACAAAAAAACATCACGTCTTTACCTAAAAACAAACAAAAACAACACGTCTTTACCTAAAAACAAAAACATCACGTCTTTACCTAAAAACAAACAAAAACATCACGTCTTTACCTAAAAACAAACAAACACATCACGTCTTTACCTAAAAACAAACACAAACATCACGTCTTTACCTAAAAACAAACAAAAACATCACGTCTTTACCTAAAAACAAACAAACACAACACGTCTTCACCTAAAACAAACAAAAACATCACGTCTTTACCTAAAAACAAACAAACACATCACGTCTTTACCTAAAAACAAACAAACACATCACGTCTTTACCTAAAAACAAACAAAAACATCACGTCTTTACCTAAAAACAAACAAACACAACACGTCTTCACCTAAAACAAACAAAAACATCACGTCTTTACCTAAAAACAAACAAAAACAACACGTCTTTACATAAAAACAAACAAAAACAACACTTCTTTACCTAAAAACAAATAAAAACATCACGTCTTTACCTAAAAACAAACAAAAACAACACGTCTTTACCTAAAAACAAACAAAAACAACACGTCTTTGCTTAAAAACAAACAAAAACAACACGTCTTTGCTTAAAAACAAACAAAAACAACACTTCTTTACCTAAAAACAAATAAAAACATCACGTCTTTACCTAAAAACAAACAAAAACATCACGTCTTTACCTAAAAACAAACAAAAACAACACGTCTTTACCTAAAAACAAAAACATCACGTCTTTACCTAAAAACAAACAAACACATCACGTCTTTACCTAAAAACAAACAAAAACATCACGTCTTTACCTAAAAACAAACAAACACATCACTTCTTTACCTAAAAACAAACACAAACATCACGTCTTTACCTAAAAACAAACAAAAACATCACGTCTTTACCTAAAAACAAACAAACACAACACGTCTTCACCTAAAACAAACAAAAACATCACGTCTTTACCTAAAAACAAACAAAAACATCACGTCTTTACCTAAAAACAAACAAACACATCACGTCTTTACCTAAAAACAAACAAAAACATCACGTCTTTACCTAAAAACAAACAAACACAACACGTCTTCACCTAAAACAAACAAAAACATCACGTCTTTACCTAAAAACAAACAAAAACATCACGTCTTTACCTAAAAACAAACAAAAACAACACGTCTTTACCTAAAAACAAAAAAAAACATCACGTCTTTACCTAAAGACAAACAAAAACATCACGTCTTTACCTAAAAACAAACAAAAACAACACGTCTTTGCTTAAAAACAAACAAAAACATCACGTCTTTACCTAAAAACAAATAAAAACATCACGTCTTTACCTAAAAACAAACAAAAACATCACGTCTTTACCTAAAAACAAACAAAAACAACACGTCTTTACCTAAAAACAAACAAAAACATCACGTCTTTACCTAAAAACAAACAAAAACAACACGTCTTTACCTAAAAACAAAAACATCACGTCTTTACCTAAAAACAAACAAAAACAACACGTCTTTGCTTAAAAACAAACAAAAACATCACGTCTTTACCTAAAAACAAATAAAAACATCACGTCTTTACCTAAAAACAAACAAAAACATCACGTCTTTACCTAAAAACAAATAAAAACATCACGTCTTTACCTAAAAACAAACAAAAACATCACGCCTTTACCTAAAAACAAACAAAAACAACACGTCTTTACCTAAAAACAAAAACATCACGTCTTTACCTAAAAACAAACAAAAACATCACGTCTTTACCTAAAAACAAACAAAAACATCACGTCTTTACCTAAAAACAAACAAAAACAACACGTCTTTACCTAAAAACAAAAACATCACGTCTTTACCTAAAAACAAACAAACACATCACGTCTTTACCTAAAAACAAACAAAAACATCACGTCTTTACCTAAAAACAAACAAACACATCACTTCTTTACCTAAAAACAAACACAAACATCACGTCTTTACCTAAAAACAAACAAAAACATCACGTCTTTACCTAAAAACAAACAAACACAACACGTCTTCACCTAAAACAAACAAAAACATCACGTCTTTACCTAAAAACAAACAAAAACATCACGTCTTTACCTAAAAACAAACAAAAACAACACGTCTTTACCTAAAAACAAACAAAAACATCACGTCTTTACCTAAAAACAAACAAACACAACACGTCTTTACCTAAAAACAAACAAAAACATCACGTCTTTACCTAAAAACAAACAAAAACATCACGTCTTTACCTACAAACAAACAAAAACATCACGTCTTTACCTAAAAACAAACAAAAACATCACGTCTTTACCTAAAAACAAACAAAAACATCACGTCTTTACCTAAAAACAAACAAAAACATCACGTCTTTACCTAAAAACAAACAAAAACAACACGGCTTTACCTAAAAACAAACAAAAACAAAATAAAAGGTGTGAAGAAAACTTATAAAACTAACAATAAATGTGTAAGTGAGGTAAAATATAGTAAAATCTTTACGTACTTTTCTCCAGAAATTGCAGGTTGTAATATTTTCTAAAAGGACGGTGTAGTAAATGGAAACATGGTGATAATGAAGAGGTTTTTATATCTATAGGCTACTATGCAGTTATCTTACTGGCCCGGTCCACTGGAGACCAGACTAAGCTGAACGCGGAACCTGAACTGAGTCCGATGGGTAGAGGATAAAAGTGGGCGGGGCTTCCTGATGGGACTTACGGGAGCTGAATTTGTCCTGACAGAAGCTGCCGTCAGCCTGCTTCATCTGAACTCTGACCCGACCTCGGAACTGGACGTCCCTGTTCCACTCCCTGGGATGCATCTTGTTCTGAAACACACACACCACCACGTCAGCAAACACTGGTAAAACTCTGATGTGTGTGTGTTCGGCCTGCAAGCTTACCTCCACGTAGACGCTCATCCCTGCAGCCGTCAGGACATCCCTGATCTCCGCACAGGACGGATTCTCCACCGCCTGCAAACACATCATCATCATCATCATCATCATCATCATCATCTGCTCCGAAAGTCAACAACACAGAAGCTCATGGTTCAGGCAGCAGCTGTCAATCATTCCTGGTTCAGAAACTGTGGGAAACAAGAATCCAGACCTTCTCCGTGGGAATCCTTCGTCCTTCTGCCAGAGTCTTCTTACTGTTGATGTAGACGGGATAGAGGCAGATGAACCTGAAACAGACAGCCATTCCTTTTCTAAAACATTACAACAAAACAAGTCATTTCCCACGTCACATTAAAAATGGCATGGTCTCAGTGAGAGAAGCTGGTTTTGGGGATATGGGTGCTCGTCACAGCTGTGAACCAAATCCACCCCAAACAACTTTATTCTCCTTATTAATTAGGATTCGGACATTTTTCCGGCCTCACATTTAGAGGACGGCTGCAGGACGACCCATCTGATACAGACCACTCATCGTCCCATCTGACATTCTGGTCCACACTCCTTACCAGTAAACTGTAATGGGATTTATTAGTACTTATATCTGTACTTAGTATCAGTAAGTACTCCAATGTAAGTACTTGTACTCAGTTTGAAAATAACGTGGTATTGCTGCGTTCCTACCCTGGACCTTATAAAAGCCCCTTTATCCAAATCCAGTTCAGCAAGATGCAAACTGGTGTTTCTCTTCTTCACCAACGTTTTCTTTATTCCTTGTAGGAACTTCGTCTGCGACTAATCTACAGTACGACATACTTTACTGTGCCGCTACACCATGTGTTCGAGTGATTAACTGGTAGTGTAGGGACATTTATCCTGGCTGGATGCTGTGCCTGTTAATGCCGTCACAACACAGCTACACCCAATACAACTACAACAGCATCACACAGGCAACAGGAGGACAGCTGAAGTACACAGAGTCCTACCCCTTATACCTATTGCACACACTCCGTACACATATTACACAACAAAATGCTAAGAATACATAATAAATAATATTAAAAATCACAACACAGTGTAAATCTGTTGCACAGTCTCCTCTGCTTCAGGCAGGATTATTTCATTCTGACTGAAGTTGCACAAATGAGTTTTATAGCAGTTCAGTTTACAGCAAGGGACTCGGTTAAAGTTCATATTCTGTGTGGAGGACATGTGATGGGTGGACACTGTCTTCTGCAGCCTGTTCCTTTTCTTATCACCTTCATAGCAGTGTGTACCAGCCTGCTGAGCTCAGTTCACCTGTACCGTCAGGTTGCTGTGACCAAGCTGACATCTTATCGAGCTCTACAATGCTGTCTGAGAAGAAGAAACAACCTCCTGGCTGACATCGTTCACCCCCTCCTGACTGACATCGTTCACCCCCTCCTGTCCGACACCGTTCACCCCCTCCTGACTGACATCGTTCACCCCCTCCTGACTGACACCGTTCTGACTGACACCGTTCTGACTGACACCGTTCACCCCCTCCTGACTGACACCGTTCATCCCCTCCTGACTGACACCGTTCTGACCGACACCGTTCACCCCCTCCTGACTGACACCATTCTGACTGACACCGTTCTGACTGACACCGTTCACCCCCTCCTGACTGACACAGTTCACCCCCTCCTGACTGACACAGTTCACCCCCTCCTGACCGACACAGTTCACCCCCTCCTGACTGACACAGTTCACCCCCTCCTGACTGACACCGTTCACCCCCTCCTGACCGACACCGTTCACCCCCTCCTGACCGACACAGTTCACCCCCTCCTGACTGACACCGTTCTGACTGACACCGTTCACCCCCTCCTGACCGACACCGTTCTGACTGACACCGTTCACCCCCTCCTGACCGACACCGTTCTGACTGACATCGTTCACTCCCTCCTGTCCGACACCGTTCACCCCCTCCTGACCGACACCGTTCACCCCCTCCTGACCGACACCGTTCTGACTGACATCGTTCACCCCCTCCTGTCCGACACCGTTCACCCCCTCCTGACCGACACCGTTCACCCCCTCCTGACCGACACAGTTCACCCCCTCCTGACCGACACAGTTCACCCCCTCCTGACCGACACCGTTCTGACCGACACAGTTCACCCCCTCCTGACCGACACCGTTCTGACCGACACAGTTCACCCCCTCCTGACCGACACCGTTCTGACTGACACCATTCACCCCCTCCTGACCGACACCGTTCACCCCCTCCTGACCGACACCGTTCACCCCCTCCTGACCGACACCGTTCACCCCCTCCTGACCGACACCGTTCACCCCCTCCTGGCCGACACCGTTCACCCCCTCCTGGCCGACACCGTTCACCCCCTCCTGACTGACACCGTTCTGACTGACATCGTTCACCCTCAGTCTACGTTAAAAAATAGAGTCTCTGCTGCAGACGTGCATGCAGGCTCTCCACGTGGACCTTCCATCAGGTGGCCATCGTCCGCTCCCTCCCCAGCCTGTAAACGGACTGGAGTGGGTCAAGAGACATATTAACTTTGGATTTAAGCAAAAACAACAAACACTTTTCCAAACAATTCATCAAGATTGAAGTGAAATCCACATGTGTAAAACCAGTATTCTCTATGGGTAATGTTTCTGCTAGCTAGAGGAACTGTGATGGATTTTTTCCAAACGGTAGGAACAATAAGCAAAACTAAAAAAAAATAAGAGGCATTAATGACTTCACATCTTTAGATGATAACTTTGGGCATAACTGCATTTGGTTGACATCCCTCACACTTAGACAGAAATGTTCATTTATTTAAAGTTTTTATCCTTTAATAAGTTTTAAATCATCTTCCTGTCATATGCCCAGCTGTTACCAACCTGTGGTCAGACAACGGTGTAAAACTCTGTTAAACGTCTTTGATAAGGTATGTGGCAGATAAAGACAACAAAGATTTAAATGTAACACCGGATAAAGTCCATTAAATCTGGATTTTAAAAAATCGTCAGGCGTCAACCAGAGAGAGGTCTGAACGTAAGGAAAAAACAAATTATTTACCAGAGGACACAAATCAACTTTTGGAAAATCTATCGATACGTCATTGAAGGTAAAGCTTGACCAACACGTACACGTCATGCTTTACAGCCATGGTATGGTTGGGAGAGAGAGATGGGTCGAAACTCACCAAAAACGACTTCGTTTTAATATTATCAGCACTTTCTAAAAGATTAAAACATCATTTTAAAT
Organism: Melanotaenia boesemani; assembly: GCF_017639745.1. Lineage (NCBI taxonomy): Eukaryota > Metazoa > Chordata > Actinopteri > Atheriniformes > Melanotaeniidae > Melanotaenia > Melanotaenia boesemani. The sequence continues at coordinate 35,285,247 of NC_055692.1, read as the reverse complement.
ATCGTTTAGTGGGACCAGTGTTCCCAGCGTGGCACGGAATTAAACTGGTTTATTTAATAATTGTTTGACTTGGTTTGACTGGACCGCTGACACGAAAAACGGGCAGCTTTTGGGGCTGACTTGAGGCCGTAAGCCATTTTAAATTCATACCGGGTTTTTAGTGACCCACCATACCGATAAATTCCCATTAATAGCGGCTGCTGACTAAACTAGACGAGTAGGACTCCTCAGCTCGCTTAAATTAAAGATAACTGACCAAAAGTTAGCCTGAGCCAATGATTAGCACTGTTAGCATCAACTTAGCTGAACTTACCTCTCTTTATCAGCGGGGTTCTGGGTTAAATGAGCCATAGCTGAGGTCGATTCTGCACAGAATACAGATAACAGTTTGATTTAAGTCGCTAAAACATACACTAAATGTTGGGATTTTTACATTATTCTATTTTTACAGGCTGTTAAATATGCACCCATATGTCTATGTACACCTTCTTCTTTGACTTTAACCTGGAGAACAATACTAACCGCCAGGTCTACACCGCCACCTAGCGGACAGAAAGATGAAGTATGGGATTATATTAAATTTAATATGGTTTCTAAATCCCAAAGGCATTTTTTTTTAAAGGAAATAATAATCATAATTAATTTGCAATCAACATCTTGTTTCAGAGGGTGGTGTGAATGTGGTAGGAATAGAACAGAGTAAAGTACTGTAATCTTCAATTCTCCCATAAGAGGGCAGATTTGTGTCACTGTCCAGAAACAGAAATACAAACATATAAAGATAAAGTTTCAAACAAAGAAAAGTATATACAGAAATAATATACAAAATACACTAAATAAATATTTTTTTAATTATTTGCATCTACACTAAATGTGCACATCAACATATAATAATAAATAATAATAAATGGACATATGGATATATAAAGAAAATAGCAGTAAGATAAAATAAATGAAAAATACAAACAAAGCTGCAGTCTGATCCCTAACCAGACTCCAGACTGCAATGCCAGACTCTTTATGTTCCTTAAGAGGCAGTTTTTATTTATTTAATCAGCCTGTCATCTGCACATGCAGTCAAAAAAAGTTATTGATTCCAAAGTGAAACAACAAAAATAGCTGGGTTAACGAATTAATAAATAATAATAATTCCAGTGGCATGGCTTTGAAACAATAGGCAAACGGGATGGGGTAGCTTGGGTTCGTGCTCCAGGATGCTGCTGATGGCCCGGGTCTCTGGGCTGCCCTAGTCTGCCTCTAGCCTCCGTAGAGTCATGGTCACATTTGCAGGATCACACTCATCTCTGATCCTTCCTCATTCCTCATCCTCTTCATGCTGACAGCCACTGAGGTGTCCAGTGGGTTTATACACTAAGAGATGCTTTGGTTCAGGTGTGTGTGTTTCTGGTATTTTGGTTGTTGTTGTCTTGGTTATTTTTTAGGAGCTCCTGATGATTGTCTGCTTAGTTTACCTGTATAAACTGTAAGAAATTCTCTGTTGTGTTTCTGTACAGGTGTAGCAGCTGCCTGTCTGCTGTTAGGTTGGATTAAAGCTCGTTGCTTCTATCTACTTTAACCTCGTTTCCTCTTCCTTTTTACTTCTCTTCACAATTTTCCTTTTTTTCTGTCCCCTCTGGTCAGGTACAGCAAGATTACATAAATTCTATAATTCAAAATAAATAAATAAGATAAAAATAAATAAACAAATAAATCAGATTATCAAGAGGAGCCTTTTACCCATAAAGCGCTCCTTGGCAAAGCAAATGCATTCGGAACAACACAACAACCAGACCATCATTCTGCTGCCACCGTGCTGGACAGGACAAATAAAAATAATAAAAAACAGGAAAAAAAAAGTTTTTAAATGTCATGTTTCAAGAACCAGAAAGGAACTTGTTATGGATCCAGAAAACGGCTGTTGATTCAACTCAGAGAAGTATGAGTCCCAATAAACAAACAAAACACCGTAGTTTTGTAGGTGCAAGAAAAATGTAAACCTGTAATTATTTATCGGTTTGATACACATCTCAGAAGGGAAGCTCTGTGCCATGGATACTGCTGTTCTCTTACACCACCCGCCTTCGCTGATAAGACTAAAGATTCCAGACTGTGGCTGAAATGAATCCTGACTGTGCAAACAAAGAAAACAAAGTAATAAATAAACATCAAAAAGCATAAATAACAAAACATAAAAATCATTGTAGCATAAAAATCACATCATTAAAATGAAATAAAAACATTTTACATTCAAAAACAACCTGGATGACTTTTTCTTCTTTGGCCTGAAGCAGCCAGCAGGTGATGTAGCGACGAACGTTCTGCCGACAGCTCAAAGTTATTCACACTTTGCTCCACTGTGGTTGTTTTAAAGTGCTTTGTTAATAAGTTGGATTATATTTTTGCTAAAGATCAAACTGTTTTGAGTAACGATGATGTTTTTGGTGCAGGGGGCTCCAACCTGCGGCTCTAGAGCCGTAAGCGGCTCTCTGGACCTTCCACAGTGGCTCTTAATGCATGGCTAAAAATGCTCAAGAACTAAAATATAGATGATAACAAATGCTGGTTTTGACTCATCAGACTCAAAGAAAGTTTTTAATGGAATAATTGCAGTATAGTCCCACAACTTAACACCACTAAAAGTACAAGTAATATTTATTTTATTGCTCTTTTTTTAACGTTGGAAACTATGGTCTGTTTTTAAACATAATTTTCCACACAGAAGAAAGTCAGTCTAAACTCCTTTTGCAAAAGTTTTATGTTTTTCTTTCATTCTTTCTTTCTTTCTATCTTTCTTTCTTTTTTTTTATTTTTTTTACCAAAAATAGAAATAAAAATGTGGTTCTTCAAAAATGACAACATATTTCTATGGAGGTATTTTTCTATCTTATCAAAAATGTAAGTTGTCTTTTTTCAAAAGGTCTCGTCACATTTTCGTCTTAAACGACTTTTATTTAGACGGGCTGAGGGGAAAATGGCTCTTTCAACTGTAAAGTTTGCAGACCCCTGCTCTAGTGGCTTGGTGAACCTCAGACTAAACTATGTATCTGTGATTGTTTAAAGGGGGAAAAAAACACTTTACTGCTTCAAAATGCAAAGACAAATAAAATGTCTGACGGACAAATCCTGTGTTATGTTGTATTAACTAGGATTTTGGTTTATGTCTGCACGTTTAAAAAGGTGTCAAATATTGGGTGTCTGTAGGACAAAACCTTCAAAGTTTTCAATTTTGGAGAGGTTTTGTGCAAAGAATCATCACCATATTGCAGACATCTTATTTTTCTCTTTAGCTTCGGACACTGTGATGTTTTCCTCCAGGATATGCTGCTAGTTAGTCCTCCCTTTTCCTCTGTGAGGAAACCTAAACAATCCTTCCAAAGATCTTTTTACATCTGTACCTAACAGTTGTATTTTAATGAGGCAAACAGTAAAACACTCTCGTTATCAAATATTGTTGGGAATGATTTACTGAGCAGAAAATAAGATACATAATTGGGGGAAAAATCTTCAAAAACTTATGGGTCCCCAGCAGCGAAAATGCTTTGACTGTACAGTAAATCAATATCTGTGTCTACATACACACACACACACACACACACACACACACACACACACACACACACACACACACACACACACACACACACACACACACACACACACACACACACACAAAAAGAACAAAATAACAACAAAAAAAAAAACTCCTTGTAGTTCCCAATCTGTCCACTTGGTGTCGTTTGCGCGCAGAGTTACGCGTTACTGAGATACCCGGATGTTATTGAAGCTAGCTCTCTTAGCAAATCGGCTAGCCGCTGCGACGCCGCTGCCTTCTGCCGCATCGGGGACTTTCGACCATTTTGATTACCCCGGCCCAAATAAATTGCTTTTTCATCGGCAATTTAATATAAGTAATTTAACATGATAGAAATTAATTAAACGGATCGTTAATTTGACATATTTTCGCTGATTTTACAACCGGTTTGGCGGGACTAGATCGGGTTAACAATACGACGAGCTAAAGGCTAACGCAGTTATCGGTGAGACACAGGCCAGCTTGTTTTTAGGTAGCTAACACAGTTAGCTCGGAGAGCTACCGCTGCTGTCATGGAGGACAAATCTTTTACTAAAGAATTAGACCAATGGATCGAACAGCTGAACGAGTGCAAGCAGCTAACAGAAAACCAAGTCAGGACACTCTGTGAGAAGGTAAGCTGTGTTTTCTCTCACTACATCGACCTCGCTTTTCTGTGCGGCCTGGCTTGCATGAGCGGATCCGGCTAATTTCTGGATTGAGGAGACGACAGGGTAGTTTTTGTCGCCCCATTTTCGATCGTCATCGCCGGGTCATTAATCATAACCAGCGTAGAGAAATATACTGTTTAAGATCAGCATCCTGTTTTTAATTGAGCACCGAAACCAGCTTCGGTTGTGATAATTATAAGAGGTCGATGTCTTATGACGGACAGGCCAAAAATTCGCACCGTCCATTGCCAGCATATAGACGGAGCCCATTTTACCACCCACCCATCCATTTAAGTTAGATTGAATCTTTCCATCAGAGCCAACATTTACCATTGTTATATTTCGGCATATCGTAAATTTGTTTCAGTGTAGAGGGTTAAAGCTGGTTTAATGTGCGTACGTGCGGTGATTTGCACCGCGCCCTGTTTATTGATCAACGGTTTTATTACATAAACGTGTCGAGATGCAGGTTTCACCATGTTTAACACATAAAATCTGATCAGAAACAAGCGTTTACAGTAAATCCTGCAGGTTTACCCTTGTGTTAAACAGGTATAAACTGCTCAGAAAAAAATCGCTGCTATATTTTGTGGAAAACGGAGGGCTGCAGGATTTTTATCTTAATGTTAACAGGATATTTATAACGGGAATGAATGAAAGATACAGATAAGCATCTTCTAGGAGGGTGAGTTTATTAAAGTGGGCCAGTTAGGCAGCAGCATGAGCGGACTCTGTTAGCTGTTTATTTAAAGTGATGGAATATTACCATCACATGCAACACACATTCAAACAGCTGTATGTACAGACAGACTGTCCAATGGTGTCTTTTATAATTTTAGTTCTGAATTATTTGGGTCAGGCCCAACTACTTTTAGATCTGGTTTGAGGCAACTTTGACTGGAAATAATCAAAGTAGCTGAGAGATCATCTTTGTCCTGTAATGACATTTTCATGTGTCCTGTAGCGAGACATCTTCACACACTGATGTCAGGGAGTGAAGGTACACGAAGTCCGGTCGTTCTCCTGTGTTTTTCACCACTGGTGGATGATTAGGTGGGAAATGGAGATTAGATGATAGTTTACCAAGAGAAATTAACCTAAAATACAAAGTGAGCAATCCAGAAATCCTGGAAAAATAACAGAATCACCGCAGTGGAAAATGGACATGTCCCAAGACAAGTTGGATGGCAAACATCCAGACTTTGTAAAGATATCCCAGTAATATTGGTTATTAAAAGAATAAAATAAATCTCTAAGATCTAGGAGAGGAAAAATTGAGTCTTGAGCATTTAAATTCTTTAAAGGATGACGTTTTTCATGATCTTCATTGATCAGGCACCTTGTTTCATGTTGACCTGACAGAACTCTGCAGGAGGGGTTCTGGTCATGTTTCTTTGGAAATCTGAACTCGGACTAGGATCTGAAGAAAAGTCTGAACCCATGTGCTCTGTGGTTCATCATCCTGGTCCTAATTTAAATTCAGTGAAACTTCGACTCCTGTTTGTGTCCATTTGCTTTTCATCTCTTCTTGGACTTTTCTGTTTTCAGTCATGTTGCTTTGACATTTTGACGTCCTGCATGTTTTCATTTTCCAACCTTCCCATTTTATCTGTTCCTGCTCCAGATGTGAGACACAGCTGACTGAGAACAACCAGCATCTTGCTCCACTCTAAGCTTAATTTCTGTCATCTGTATCTTCGTAAACAGCAGATTAATTTCCATTTTTAGACGTGTGGTATGTGTTAAAGTGTCATCTGTTTTTGTTGGTTTGTGTGGTGATTCCAGGGTTAGCGGCTGTTATCACTGTTTGTTTACAAGCGTGACGACAGGTTTACACATTCAGGGGACAGAACTGCACGTACAGTTACATTATAATTAGTATTCTTTTGGAGGATTATCTGGCACTAGCCTTATTTAAGAATAGCTTGGTACATGGGACCCCCAGCCGGTGGCTTTCTTTGTTGGTGAATTGTTAGTGATTCTATGAAAACACATTGTTCAATTTTACGTAGAGCTGAGGGAAATGTAAGATGACACCATTTCTGAATGTTTTGTTGTTTTTTTAAACATTGGTTGTGTGTTTCTGCTTCCTTATTTGACAGAATGAGCAGAAAGGTTGTAATGTTTATCTGGCCTCGGTTAGTGAGGATATCTCCAGCAAAGCCATTAAACGTGAGGAAGACGGGAGTGATGGCGGTGAGGTCTGAGATGGTGACTGGAAATTATTAAATCAATGAGTTTATTACCAAACACTCTTAGAAATGACCAAAAACCAACGTTGAATGCTTCAGCATTTCTGGGTGAGTTATTGGCCTGACTCCAGAGGTTTTCCATTTTCCAGTGCTGGTTTAAAACCAGAATCTCTTTCTGTTTCAGCCACCAAAGCTCAGACCCACCCCCTATGTGCCAGTGTCTACTGCTGCAGAACAAAGAACTGCTTACATCAGGGGCTGGACGAGCTCTTGTTTAGCTTTTCTGAAATTTAGTGAACAAGTTTAATAAAAGTTAGCTGTGGTTGACGTGAACACACTGGACTACAAGCAAACCTGGACGTGCTGTTGGGTCTTCCTTGAACTACTGGATCATTTAAGTCATTTTAGAACTGAAATGAAAAATTTCTATTGTTCGGGTTGTTAAGCATACATCTGAGGGATTTTCTCGTTTTTAGAAGTAAATACTTTGTTTTTGCATGTTGTGTTCTGAGACGTCCACGGTATCAGACATGTGTCATGAAGACGGAGTGTGGCCATGTGTACCATGATTTACTGTCTGTAAAGATTTGTTCAGCCGTCTTCTGTTCACTTCAGCTTGTTGATCAAAGAAAATGTATTATTGTGATCTGTGTTTTAGTAAAACTGTTTGTGTCCTTCTCAGGCCAAGGAGATTCTGACCAAGGAGTCCAACGTTCAGGAGGTGAGTCGTCCCACAAGATTTTCTCATCAAATCAGAATATAAAACTGGTGAATCACATGACTGGTCTCAGAAAAGGAACTGAAATAAGTAACATGAAGGGACTGGTTTTCTAAAGGCTGCTGTATTAATGCTTTTCTGTTCTCTGTGGTAGAAAATATCCAGGGACCTATAAAACTTTATTTCAACACCTGACACGCACACAGGTGTTTTTTCCTAGTTTCCTGAATGACTGCAGTGCTGCTGAGTGCAGCTTTGTTAATGTCTTTGTATCTGAATTACATGTGAAATTTGAACCAGAAGATCATCTGCGTTTCTTTGGTGTATTGAAACCAGGGATGGGGCCATATTGCCAAAAACTGATAGCCAGCCACTTACTGACATTTGTTGGTGTATCGCTGGTAAATCTTCAGTCTTTGTCTAGGACCAATAAGTTGCTCTGGAACAGCAGCCTGTCAGCTGTAAAAAGGAAGACAGAGAATAATATAGTATAGTATATGAGATGCTTTTTATTTTTTCCCAAATTCCAAAAGCCATAATACACCATACTTGGGGGCACTGCCAGCGGTGGCACACAGAGCTTGGACTTGGTATATTGTATTTCCTTTCCGTTAACAACAGTTTACCAGTGTGTTACCAGCTGTTAGGGCACACGTGTCTGTCATTGCAGCGGGAAGAAAAGATCATCAAGACAGAGGTGATTGCGAACAAGGTCTGAGATCCGATATCGCGTTCACCTCGTACCTCGTTTTCATGCTCTTGTTCGCATGAGCATCTCAAGTCAGTGTTGCAACTCTTGCAAGTGCATTGACGTGAGGTAACGTTCCAAATGTATACTAAGAGCGCGAGGCAGCCATAATACGTACGCTAAAGCATTGCTAACAGCACATCCCAGCCCTAACGCTTCACCAAAAAAGCATAAAAACTCAAATGCAGAATATTCAGCCTCACCTGAGCAAATTCCACAAAACTTCGTGCTTTTCAACCAGTTCTATTTTTGGCATTCAGTGATTCTGCTCGCCTTTTCCACATCTCGGATATCATAGGGCCCTGATGAGATGTAGTAGTAGTAATAATAATAATAAATTAGATTTCTGTAGCCCGTTTCAAGGCACCCAAAGCGCTTTACATTGGATCCATTATTCATTTACTCCTCATCCATACCTGGTGATGCTAGGCTACACAGCTGCCCTGGGGCAGACTGACGGAAACATGGCAGCCAATCCTACACGTGTCTGATCGGCTCTGATCACCACGAACATTCATCCGCACTGTTGTTGGTTAAAGTAGAGAAACCTGGGCTTGACCAGCAGGTTTCAGATTGTAAACTGAATAAACAAAAAGTTATTTGTGGAAACTAATCTGAGACAATAAATTTTACAGTTGTAAAAAAATTAGTTTCTTTTGGGATCAAATGATATGTTTGCATATTTTCTCTTTACATTATAAACATGTTTATTGTCTGTTCCATGAGTTTGAATACCAGGAACAAGACCAGAAATAAATAAGAATACATTGTGTTTTTCCTTTTAAAAAGAAAATGTCCGCTTTCCTCTAACAAGTCTTTTTCAGATGTGCACATGGGGAAAATAGGAAATGTAACTCTGAGCACGACGTCCACTGAAGGGCGTTACAACCTGAATGTGGAAGACGAAATCAGGAACATTTCCATGAGTACAGATGAAAACAAACTCAGTGTGACTTCCTCCTCCAGGTGCGATGCCCGGTGACGGTGTGCGGTGACGTTCACGGTCAGTTCCATGACCTCATGGAGCTCTTTAAGATCGGAGGGAAGTCTCCAGACACCAACTATCTGTTCATGGGAGACTATGTCGACAGAGGCTACTACTCCGTGGAGACAGTCACGCTGCTTGTCACGTTAAAGGTAAACACACATCCGTCTGTTTCTGACACTTTAGTCCGTTTCAGGAGGTTTGTGCTTCTAAAAATGGCCTCCAGTTCCTTATAACTCCATTTAACAGCAGTGAGCACAGAGTAGATCCTGTGGTGTGCAGAAAGCATGTGACTTGTGTGATCCGGACTTGAAGACGTGGCTTTACTCTGCTGATGTAAGACTAATGTAAAGTTATGTTGCGTCACCTGGGTGAGGCCGTGACGCGTCAGCTGATGAAAAACCTGTAGGCCAGAAAAACAGCAGCACGGATCAGGTTTAGTACAGAATGAAGCTGTTTAACAACACCAAGGTTCATCCCCTCCGTGCTCTGAACTGTTGACTGTTTCCACCTCCAGGAGTGTTCTCTCTCTCTCTCTCTCTCTCTCTCTCTCTCACACACACACAATTGTTTAAATTATGCAAATTAGGTGTTATGCAGCCAAACAAGTGTCATTTTTCATACATACATCGGAGTAAATTAAACCAGGTTTAAATTTCTTGTTTAAAGTTGTTCACACATTAGATGTTATTACAGAGGAGATTTTTCTCTTTATCACTTCACAGCTCAGAAAAGACTCAACAACCAGAAAAGCCTTCGTTTTCTACTGAATGAGATTTAAAGCCCTTCTGTAGAGACTTAGAAAACACAGAGAGGAACACCAGTGGGCAGTTCGTGGAGTGGAAGTACTGCTGGTGGAGATTCTCCCAGGGGATGAGGAAAAAATGATTGTAAAATTTAACACTTGTTAGAAAACACACGAGATTCATGGAAATAAAGCAGAACGTGGATGACATGAAAGCTTACGAGGAGAGTTTTCTGTCTCGTTGTGTTTCTGGCTGGCTTTAGGTGAAGTGCAGGGATCTTTCCCACTTTCTCATCTCGCTGTTTGTCGTCCGGTTTCTTTCTTTAACAGATGAACGTTACTGACATCATTGTAGACGCGGTTCTTTGGCATTTTGACTTTATAAATCCCACCAATAGCCAAACAGGAATTTAGATGAGCATGTCACGTGACCGATATGAACCAAGGACATTATTTGACTTAGAGATCAGCCACTGAGAGATGCTCCTAGCATAAATCTTATTATTTTATCTCACGTTTAGTAGCTAGTACAGTCTGGTGCAGACAACCACTGCGACGCTGCGCTACATGTAAAACAATCAACTTCAGGTGATTTTAAAGAGATTTGGAGATGGACTGAGTAGACCACTAACTAATAAGCAATGAAACCTCTTCCAGGTTATTCAGGTGTAGATCTGATGATGGTAGATTTTTTATTTTGGAAGCTGCGCCCTAACGCAGAGATGGCCGTTTGGCTTGTGCTGTGTTCAGGTTCGTTTCCCAGAGCGAATCACCATCCTGCGAGGCAACCACGAGTCGCGGCAGATCACGCAGGTCTACGGCTTCTACGATGAATGCCTGCGGAAATATGGCAATGCCAACGTCTGGAAGTACTTCACAGACCTGTTTGACTACCTGCCGCTCACTGCGCTGGTCGACGGACAGGTACGTGGTGCATTCAGGGACCTCTGTCTCCCACTTTATGTTGGCCTATGCTAATGGTAGCTGTAACAGTATGGGATCAACAGTTAAAAACCTCATCATGAATGTGTGTTTCCTTTATTTTATTTATTTATTTAGGCTACACAAACCTAGTTTTTATACGATGTGACTGGAGAACTTAAATCTGAGTCTGTTTGCAGATCTTCTGTCTCCACGGAGGTTTGTCTCCCTCCATAGACACTCTGGATCACATACGAGCTCTGGACCGCCTGCAAGAAGTCCCACATGAGGTACATGTCAAACATACATCAGATCAGTTTGTCAGGTTTTCATACGGGAAAGAAAAATCTTAAACGGTTGCTGAGCAGCTCTTATTGAAGGTGTAAATGTTAAATAATGACTTAATCATGCAGAACTGAATGAGTTTTTAATCTAAGGTCACTCTGCATTCACTGTTTGTGTTTATTTGTTCTAAATAATCCATGTGAATGACTAAATATCATGACAAATGATATGACGTTGTATAATATTCTGAATTTGATTGAACAAACTACCAGTGGTGAAAACATCAGCCTTCCAGATTGTTCTGCACAAGAAACATTTCCGAACATTAAACAGGTTGTATCTATAAATCTATAAATTAATAATCAAATCCACAGAAGAAGTGAAACCCAGATGTTTGATGACCTGATATGCTGCATGCAGAATCATCTGGAACACAGTGAAGTTGAACTCAGGTCAGACAATAAAGCAGTGAGCAGTAACTCTTCCTCTTCATCAGGGTCCCATGTGCGACCTGCTGTGGTCCGACCCCGACGATCGCGGTGGGTGGGGCATCTCTCCCCGCGGTGCTGGTTACACCTTCGGACAGGACATCTCCGAAACCTTCAACCACGCCAACGGCCTCACCCTGGTGTCTCGCGCCCATCAGCTGGTCATGGAGGTAATGAAGTCAGACACTCTTCATCACAAACATCACACAGTTTGAATATGAGCGGAGTCTTCATCAGGCACAGGTGGCCGGGTCAGATCAGGACCGTTTATCACACCTGTAACAACTAACTGTAACAGAACGTGTCTCTGGTGGTTTCTAAATATCCCCGTTTCCATGGCAATGCAGCTTTTTACACAGTGATCAAAGAGGGCTGCCATTATAAGAGGATAGAAACCAGTCAGGTAACCTGGCAGCAGTTGGTTGTGCTGGACCCAGCAGCCATCGGTCATGTGACCCTACAGCCATCTGCTCGGTGATGAAGCGGTTCTCATCCAGATGGGGCTGTTTGTGTTTGTCTCCAGGGCTACAACTGGGGCCATGACAAGAACGTGGTGACCATCTTTAGTGCTCCAAACTACTGCTACCGCTGTGGAAACCAGGCAGCCATCATGGAACTGGACGACACTCTGAAATACTCTTTGTAAGTAGAAAGAAGACGGCTGTGAAATAATTTGAGTTAAAGACCAGCTGAGGGGCTAAAAAGCTTCCAACTTCAGCCCGTGGCCTTTACTGCAGAGGTGTCACCATTATAGATTGTCTCAGTACAAAGCATGATCCCAGTTATTCTGTTAATTTTCCAGCTCTGTAAATGTATAAAATTGCACCTCTTGTATCTCTTAAGTTTTATTTTTCTCTTAACGTAACTAAGTGCTCATGAAGCTTCTACAAGCGAAGAGAAAGCAGATGAAATAGTTGATGAGAGGAAAGACTGACTCTGTGGTACGGACCTGGTTTGGCTCAGTTTTGTCAACTTAGTGACTTTGTCGTTATATTTAGCGAGTTTAACTTCCTTCTAGCGTCTTTTTTTAAGTGACTAGCAACAGATTTAGCGACTTTTGGAGACTGACGTAAATGAACGTAGTTTATTCTCATTGAGGAGCGGTTGCCCTGCAGACCCTCCTGTCTAAAAGCACTCAGAAGAGGCTTGGTCTTCACGCAGCAGCTGCATCAGAGCAGGAGATGATCAGCTCTGTCTGAGGCTGAAAGTGAAACGTACAAAGCTGCTGCTGGAGGATCCTGTGCTGGCTGACCGTCAGATATTAATGTCTATTAATGAAGAGTGTGGACAAAAATATTTAAAAAGTTCAAAGTGTTGTGACATGTTCCAGACTCCTAATTAAAAAACAAATTACATTTAATAAAAAACTATAAACAAAGAAAATATTGACGCCATTCAGTGACTTCTAGGACTTTTAGGACAGCAAATAGCTACTTTTCTTATTGAGGAGTTGGCAGCAGTGCATCTGAAGCATTTCCACTCAGAATATGCTGAGTCAGAAGATGTCTTTGATTCTTTGTAGGCTAATTTAGCCTTACCAAATACAAATACAAGGTGAACATTAATTTATTGTACAGTTTTTATTTCCAAAATGTTATACTGGAGGTGTTTCATAGACTAATTTTGAGTTTTACAGCATCTGTTGTGGCATTTTTTCTGAGACTTTTATATTGTTTACATCTGAATTACATCGTATCGACCGAAATTAAGAAATATAGGATGATACAAGTTTTGGCCATATCGTCCAGTCCTTTGCCAACATAACAAAATAATATAGAAGCAAAGTAAATTCCAGCTAAATCTCCTCTGCTGTGTAATGAATAAATAAATCCTACATATTAACTCTGGATTTCTCCCACAACTCTCAGACAGGACCTCTTCCTGGACCTGGGAGGCTTCTTTCTGGAACATTTCTTTAGAGACCCAGGAAAACACCCAGCTAGAGCTGGGTATCGTTAGTTTCCTGAATCAATTTGATTTGGTTCACGGCAGCCTGTTTCGATTCGATTTCGATTAAACTGATTCGATTTCGATTCATTTACAGCTAGTTATGTAACAGCACATATTTTGCTTGAATATTAAAGACATTCTCATAACTTTTTTTTATAAAACTGAGTGTATTTACTTGACAATCAAAATCAGTTATCTGGGAGTAATCAGATTACTGTAGTAATCAGATCTACATTCATTTCTGAATCGTCATAACAATACAGCGTTTGTCCGGATTCAGAACCAGAAATGTGGTGATGGGAGAAAAAACTTTTTAAATGTCCTGATGAAACGCTCCAAATATTCCTAAAGTTCAGATTTCAGAGACGTGTTGATGGTAATAAAACCTACAAAGAATACTGAATCCATTTAAAGCCGTAACACGACGCAGCGATTCCTTCAATGAGTAGATTCAGCTTGTTCAGCTGTGTGCGTTTCCATGACGACTGTGATGCTATCAGCGTAACACCGGAGCAGGAGAAATCCTCCATCTGCTCCTCCCTGGAGCAACATGCTTCCATCTCCACCTGCCTGAGAAAATTGTGCACTCTGAGCGTGCGCATCGACCTCACTCCGAGTCGGTGATGATTGAACAGCGAAGCATCCGTTAACAGACTCTTTCTTTTTTTTTTTTTTTTTTTTTTTACCAGTGAATGAACTCATCACGTTGCTGCAAGGCCAACCCGTCACTGATAATTACCAAAATGGAAATTAAATAAAAGGTTTATTGTTGGGTAAAACCATCTCTCCAGGAATTCAAAATGATGATAGTGTTCAGGGACGGGTTTGACTGAGGCTGCGTCTCATACAGAGGCTACAGCAGCTCCCCAAAGCAGCCGGTCCAGATTCTGCTTCTGGTCTGCAGCCTGTTGGTGTGCGACACCAGTTTCTCTCTGAGCTGCTTTCCGGTCTAATCAAGCTTCCCAGAAGCTGCAGCTTCAGCAGCACTCTGCTGCTACTACGTTAAAATTCCCTCTAGAACACATCAAACTATTTTTTGTTTAATTTCAACAGTGCTAGAACATAGTAAAATTTATTTTTAGGTGAATTTAATTTGCATTTTTAAAGAAAAAACACTAAAATCAGCTTCTGTTGCAACTTTTCACCAAAACTGCAGCAACATCAGGCATTTTAGGAAAGAAGCATGAACTCCTGAATGACCGAACCAGTTAGGAACGTTTAAAGCTGGTTGTCCTGTGGGAGGTGAAACATACTGGAGAGACTTCACAGGCTGGCGTAATGACACATTGCTCTTCTTTCCTGCAGCAAAGAAATCCAACAAAAAAGATTTAGTTTGGCGGGAATAACTGCCTCCGCTGAACTTTCCCCACTTTTCTTTTTTAAACCTTCTTTAATCCCGATTCGGCTCTGCATGTGACCTCTAGATGTTCTCTGCCATGTTTCAGAGGCCACCACTCTCTTCTTGTACATGGTCCTGTATGGAAAACTCTGAGATTGAGAGATCTTTACGATGAATTAACTGTGAAACTGCGTAATCAGAACATCCATCCAATCAGAACACAAAAATGTTTGTTTTTCAGCATCTTGATGATGCTGATATTCGTAGTGTGACATCATCATCCTGTCGACGGGAAGTCGTCACTAACAAACTTCTTCTTCCTCTCCAGCCTGCAGTTTGACCCCGCCCCTCGCCGTGGCGAGCCTCACGTGACCAGACGCACCCCCGACTACTTCCTGTGAATGTCAGCGCCTTCCCCGTCAGCCATCCATGAAGCTCCACCCACCCCCTCCCCCACCTCATTTTGGATGGAAAGATATTAATACTGATGATGATGATACTGTACCAGGGAGAATAAAGTCAAACGATTGGCTGATGAGTTCAATATTTTAACAAAAAGAGCAACTTAAAGAGCGGCCCCCTCTACAGTCGTGTTGTCGATATGCTGTCATTAATGCTGTGCTCCTGGGGAAAACAACACGTAAACTATGATCTGTTTTCTTTTTCTTTTTGTTTCTTACATGTTTGAAAACAAGATAATAAAACTACCGACGTGGACCAAATGTGCCATATTCTGATCCTTTTACAGGTTTTCTGTTTTTCTTTTCTTCTTTTTTAGACTTCACTATAACCCTTCCTGACATTACCACACACACATCTCATGGCATATGTGCTTTTTTCTGTTGCAAAATCATAAAAATAAAAAGTATAGAAAAAAAAAAGAAGTTTGCTTTAAATAGTACAGCTGTCAGTTTTAGCTGTCCAGGCTGCAGCCGGTGGTCATCTCAGCAAGTATATTACTGTAATTTGAATTCAGACAACAGACGTATGAAATAAAATGTCTCATTAAACTACTGGGATCAGTCTGTCTTTCTTCAGCTGTAGACTACACATTAATGTTTTCTTATAAATTCTCATATCCATATGATTAGAAGCTGATGGTTACAACCTCCTTATGCAGTGGCAGATAGTCTGATTTTAATGTTTAAATGTTTAATGGATCCTTAAAAGTAGAAGTAAAGGAATAAAATATAAATGCTTGATCCTAGTGAATCCAGCCTTATCACAGATGCTTCTATCCATACTGGTGATGAACAGAACTATATTTTGGAAGGAAATACAAATCCAAACTATACACTTGAGAAAATATCAACGCATCCAATTTTATATTAATGCTACAATCAGCCCAAACTACCTAATACTGCTACCTTGACTAGCAGCATGCCACCATTTAAAGGAAAACATTTTTTTAAGGAAAACATTGGTTAAAAGCTGGTTTTGAAGAAGAGTGACCATACTGTTCTTTCTGTGACCACAGACATATATGCTGTATGAATATGTGTGATATGGCTATGACGTCCTTTAACACGCTAGGTGGCAGTAAAGTCATTAAGTTGAATATAAACAATAGAAGAAGAAACATGCTCACTTACTAGTTAGCTTCTTGTTAAGCTAACGCTACATGGATGTGACAACGGCTAACCTAGAGGTTGGATATTTCTTTATATTCTTCCCCCTAACATATGTATTTAAAACAAGTTAATTTCGGCTTCTTGTTTAACTGGTGTATGTTTCCTGGTTAATGTAAACACAGTTTATCAGACAGTTTTCTTGCTAGCTTATTTGCTTCATTATGCTAATCTCTAAAAACAACAGCTCCTATCGGTCTGTAACCTGAACAGCTTTTAAAGTTGTATAATTTTATGTTTTGGTTGATTATAAACAGCGCTATTATATGCTTGTTCATGAATAAAGAATATTCTAAATGACAGAATCGCGATAATGATATAACCAGAAACTGCTGTTTTACGTGGAAATTGATCAGTAAAGCAGCAATTTTACAACATGGCTGTTGATGTCGTAACTATAATGGGTGGTTCTGCTTAGTGAGTTAGACATTACTAATGACACGCACAGAGGAAAGTGTAGTATAGTATGTCTATTAGTATTTATTCGAAGTGAAGCCCAAGATAGTATAAGTTTGGAAGAGTGAATACTTCATTTTAAAATCCACTTCATCTCCACGGAAACTACACGGATTTTCATGATTTATTTCAAACAAAGGCAGAGTAAGACATGATTTCTGGTTCTGGCTGCTGCCCTACAGATGTCTGTCCCACAGTGATGAGACAGACGTCTCTGTGACCAGGAGAGTCTCTGCTTTCATGTGACTCCTGGTTTGTGTGGAGAAATTAGCGGAAGCTCTAAAGTGGACAGAGATGTTCTCATGGTTTTCTTACATTCTCGTATAACTGCTTGGGAATGTGTGTGTGTATATGTGTGTATATATATATATATATATATATATATATATATATATATATATATATATATAATAAGTTAACTTTACTTTTGGTTTATCTACACTTACACCAACAAAAGTATGAATTACAGGCAGAACATTTTACTGTTTCACAAACAGAAGAATTTCCAAAAACATGCAACAAAGCATTAAATAACTGGGAAATTAAAATATATAACCTTAAGAAAAGTCAATCTATAAGTAAATTGTATAAATGAATGATGAATTATTAAATACATCTTGTTTTGTACTTCTTGCTGATGCAAATTAGAAGTAGGTTAAAGTACAGGTAGAAAATATATATAAGGTGTTTGCCTTATATAACCAACATGGGTGATGTTGGCTAAACATTATTTATTCAGCCTTCTGATGCTCTTTAATGTTAAATTACATTTTCTTTTCTCAAATATTTTCTTTGCCATGAAATTTATCATGACATATATCATATACCAAAATAAAAACCAGATATGTTTTTCTCAAATGTCAAAAAGATGTAGTCTTTGATAAAGTTGTATTTTATATATAATGGTAACAAACGGTCTGGCAGTAATTGTAAGACATAGTGAGTCGCTGTTAGTATTATTTTAGTTATTTTTATGTTATTATGTTCTTATTTTCTCGCAAAGTAAAACTAAAGGAGACATGACATCACGACGGTGACTGAAGACAGATTGTAATATTAATAATAAGTTTTCAGTGCTGCAGTGAATAAACCTCCTCCCCTCTGCATTCACATCTATCCTCCTAAAATACGCCTCAACCTGCAGCTGACGGAGTGATGAACAGTCGTTCTGTACTCTCCGATATTTTGTACGCTTACGTTATTTCTCCAGTTACTGGCTACTTAGCTAATGCTATGATAGGTTGGGATAACAACAATGATGCTATTGCTAACAGACGGGGAGCACCTTAAGCTAATTTAGCACAACTCTAGCAATGCAGCATAAATAAAAAGCTGTCGGCAAGCTCCACTCAGCCCACTGCTGTGATGTAACCTGGCTGTAGCTACTAGCTACCCCCGTTGAAAAGAGAGGGGGACATAGACTGTATATAAAAGATGGACGGACGTCACCCGTAGGTTTCTGAAGAGCTGAATTGAAGCTCATTGGGCGATTCCCACCATCGCCATCTTGGCAGCATCGAACATGTTGTCATTCCCGGAAAATCCAAAATGGACAAAGAGGTGGAGCTGCGAGGGAGACTGCGGGGGTGGATGATTGACACCCATCAAACTCTGAGCTGCCTGTAGCTAAGAGAAAACAAAATTCACCCCCTCACAGTTGTCATGAAGGTAAACTTGACCCTGTAATCCTAAATAGGCTACAGAAACACTCTGCTCCTCTCTCGCCTCCTCTCTGGACAAACTCTGTCCTCTGGTGTCAAAACCAGCCAGACAAAATCCTCCCAGTCCATGTCTCACCGAGGTTCTGAGGGAGCACAGAGCCGGACTCAGGGCTGCAGAAAGAAAGTGGCGCAAATCAAAAGAACACACTGACTTGTCTGAGTACCAGAAAAAACCTGAAACTTTCACATCCAGACTAAAGGCAGCCAAGAAAACCTTTTATCAGAACAAGATCCGCAATGCTCCCAACACACGACACATTCATGGAGTTTAACTCTCTTCTATCTCCACCACCTGCTCAGCCTCCCACTGTGCTGACTGCAGAAATGTTTGCTTCCTACTTCACTGAAAAGGTCGCTACCATCAGTAACCAATTCACTGAGCCTGACCAACTCAGCCTTACCAAACCAGCTACTGGTGCCTCACTCTGCTCCTTCCTCTCTCTAAATGAGGACCAAGTCTCTAAACTTCTTGTCAACTCAAAACCCACAACCTGTCCTCTTGATCCTGTTCCCTCTGACATCCTGCAGAGCATTTTACCTGCAATCAAACCTGCAGTAACCCATATTATCACCTCCTCTCTTAAATCCGGTGTCTTTCCTTCTGCCTTCAAGCAAGCTCGGGTTACCCCGCTGCTGAAGAAACCCACACTCAACCCAGCCCAGGTTGGAAACTACCGGCCGGTCTCACTGCTTCCATTCATGTCTAAACTACTAGAGCGTGCCGTCTCAGTCAGGTCTCACAGTTCCTCCAAGACAACAACCTGTTAGAGCCATATCAGTCTGGCTATAGGCAAGGTCACTCTCCTGAAACTGTTCTCCTGTCAGTTACTGATTCCCTATGGGTTGGCAGATCCGCTGGTCAATCCTCAGTCCTTATACTGCTGGACCTGTCTGCTGTCTTTGACACGGTCAACCATCATATACTGTTCTCCACACTCTTGGAGCTTGGCATCTCAGGATCTGTCCTCTCGTGGTTTACATCCTACCTCACAGGGAGATCCTTCAAAGTATCTTGGCGAGGGGGCGTGTCCAGATCACATGGGCTGACAACAGGGGTGCCTCAGGGCTCGGTGCTTGGCCCTCTTCTCTTTTCACTATACACCTCCTCACTCGGTGCAGTCATTAGCTCTCATGGTTTCTCCTACCACTGCTATGCAGATGACACTCAGCTTTTCCTTTCTTTCCCACCTGAAGACACAACGTCTCAATGTGAATATCAGCATGTTGCTGATATCTCTGCATGGATGAAGGATCGCCACCTTCAGCTAAATCTGTCCAAGACTGAGCTTATTGTCTTTCCAGCCAATCCTTCCTTACTGCCACAGATAAGCGTGCAGCTCGACTCTATCAAGCTTGTGCCTACGTCTTCTACCAGGAATCTTGATGTCATGGTAGACAACCAGCTGACCTTTAAGGACCATGTTGCCTCGGTTGCTCAATCTTGCTGATTTGCTCTCTACAACATCAGGAGGATCAGACCCTACCTGACTGAACACACGACCCAGCTCCTGGTCCAGGCTCTGGTCATTTTACGCATTGACTACTGCAACTCCTTACTGGCTGGCCTGCCTGCATGCTCAGTTAAACCTCTGCAGATGATCCAGAATGCAGCAGCACGTCTGGTCTTCAACCAGCCCAAAAGAGCTCATGTCACTCCGCTGCTAATTGCTCTCCGCTGGCTTCCAGTTGCAGCGCATCAGATTCAAAGCTCTGCTTCTGGCTTACAAAACAATAACCCAAACGGCTCCGGTCTACCTCCACTCCTTAATCCAGAGCTACACTCCCTCTACCTCCACTCCTTAATCCAGGGCTACACTCCCTCTCCACAGTTACGCTCTACCAGTGAAAGACGCCTAGTGCTCCCACCACAAGGTGGCGCCACATCCGTAGCTAGATTCTACTCCTCTGTTGTTCCCCGGTGGTGGAACCATCTACCAAACTCCGTCCGATCCGCAGAGTCCGTATCCACTTTTAAAAGCAAACTAAAGACTCAGTTGTTTAAGGAGCATTTCCACATTTAGAATGAGGTAGACAGATTTGTCTAGCTCTTTGGCTCAACCAAATACTGAAGAAGCTGTGTGCACTTATGCTCAAGTTAATATTGTGTGATGAAATTGCGATCTCGTATTTAAACAAAATTACTTAATTTTTTTTTTTTTTTTTTTTATGCACTGCCTCTAGCACTACATGACAGCATCTGGGTCCAACTGGACTCAAAGCAGTCTGACTATCACTTAATGATGACGTCCCGTCTTGTTTGAATTCATGCTTGTGTTGTTCTTACTCTCAAATGTAAGTCGCTTTGGATAAAAGCGTCTGCTAAATGACTGTAGAATAGAACAGAATAAAATGGATTTTTGTACCAGGCTTTAAACTTGTTTAATTCTGCTGTGAAGTTGGTCTTTTTAACATGGGAGTCTATGGGGATTTGTTCTGTTTTGGAGCCAGCTCCTAGTGGATGAGGAGGGAGCTGCATTTTCTTTGTACTTTTGCTTAGACGTCAGATTTTACAGGCGGAGGTTGCTGCTTGCAGGGATGACTGTGGGATTGAATCAGAGCTCCATCTAGGGGACAAACACCGCGTGGACATCATTCTGCACAACTCCGACACTTAACAGCATTTACTTTTTTATGAGAAAGTATGAATAAATCGGCGTATAAGCAACAAAACAATGGCCCATATTGGCTATTTTGAATAGGGCTAATTTTTCCGGCGTGACGATTAATCGGTCGAGTCCTAATTTGAACCGTGTTTGATTTTGATGGCAATGCTCTGAGTTTTTTTTGCTGCATTTCTCCCTGTTATTTTGGAATGCTGCATACTGTATTAGGATTGCTGCTTCCTAATTTGTACAAACATATTCTGGACTAGGATCTTATGTTGCCGCCTGTACAGGGGAACATTCTGCTGCTTTAAATATGTTTTTATATCTTGTAACAGTTAAAATATTCATCCATTAACACATCACCAGTTATTCCTTTGTCACATATGTCACATATTTAAACTGTGTAAAGAGTATGTTAAGTTTTGGGGCTACAGTGAAGTAAGTGTGCTATAAATGTGCCTCCACAGTCTTTCTGTTGCCCGTCCTACTGGGTGGATATAATGAGAAGGAAGAAGATGAGGAGAAGGAAGGTGGAGATGTCAGAGTGCTGAACATCTGTCTGTATGGAGGATGTGGTTCTGCACTATCAGCCTGGATCAGCAAACAGGCTCAGCTCCCTATTAGACAGGACGGCGAAGCTTTTGGGGCCTTTCCCCTGTCGGACTCCTCCGGTCTTCACCCCGTGGTTCCCGACTGTTGCATCAGACTGTCGGCTGCCCATCAGACCTGCCAAACCAGCTCCCATTATCGCCAGTACAGGCGACCTCCTGTCTGTGACGAAGCCCGACACAGAAGACGAAAAACGGGGAGCCATCGATCGCCTCGTTGCTCGAAAACGCAGTGCCCACATAGAACCTCCACCCAGAAGTACTCAACAAACCAAAGATGCATTCTGCATTTCAGAGACTCCAAACCATCCCCTAAGACATGCAGCATCACTCAGGAAACAGCCACAGCCTGTCAGACGCTCCTGGAGCGTCTTCACACAGAGAGGAGTCCTGCTGCAGAGCTCAGAGACGCTGTCCAAATGCTTCCGTCACATGATGTCCGTCCACAGGCTCCACCTCCGCCAGAGGGCCAAGTGGGTGATCTCCGAGTACAACTGCAGCAACATCGAAAAGGTCGGTCTGTTGTCAGAGAAACTGTATGCTATGTAGGACCAGGAGGGTCTTTGAAATAGCAAGACAGCATTTTGATGATGCATAATTAATTTTGATACTGATCATTACAGGTTCCAAGACTGATCTTCAGCTGATCAGTGATGAGCTTTGAACCACAGCGTCCAGTATTTTGATCGAGTACAACAGTAAAGAAACTGAGATGTTATTCATTTTTCAGCATCGTTAACATGAGACAGAGTTGCTTCTGTTTACCGTCTGCAGGATCCTGGCCGGTCTAAGTCAGCTTGTTTAGTTGTGTTTTAGCTTCCTGTGGTGCGTAGACATACCGATGGCCTCTGGTCCAGTCTGGACACGTCTGTGTTGTTCTGCTTGTGCTCCAATTTTTTCTGCTGTGTTTGTTCTCTGATCAAGCACACGAGTTGTTGGCATGGTTAAAAAATCTGAGCACAGTGTGGCCTCGTGGACCTGAGTGGGATCAGAGACCACAAACTGCATTTCAAGACTCACACCTTATATTCTGCTGGAGTAGGTTGAGTTGGGGAATGCAACGTTCTTCTGGTCCCAGTTTGCTTTCACACTGCACTTTGTCAAATGAACCGAACCTTCCAAGTTACATTTTGCCATCCTTGCTGCATTAAATATTAATGGAGGAGAAGACAAGAAAGCCAGTGGATTATGGGTAATGCAGGACAACTTGTATTTCCATCAGAGTAAGACATGGAGCTTCATCAGATCCTAGCAGCCTTAGGTTGATGTATGGTTCATTTAGAGCAGTGTGAAAGATCATTCTCATTCCGGTGCAACCAAAAAAGTAAACTCTGTTCCGCTTGAAAACCGGGGGTCTCCTGGTTTGGTTCTCTTCCAGTGTGAAAGATAATGAAGCATCCAGCAAACCAAAGAAAAGAAGTGACGTAGATCAACGTGGTGGATATCTGACTGCCTCTCCTGTTGCTCATACTGGACCGATTCTGATGAAATATGGATTATATTTGAACACCAAAGTAAAACCAGAAACCAAACTGCAGAAATTTATTGTTTACTTGTGGTGAGCAAGCTGTTTTCAGTCCCGGCTAGGCTGGGCCAGGACAGTCTTATATTTAGCAGAATCGTTCATCTGTTATCGTGACAGAGCAGCTCGTTTGAAGGTTCATTCATATAACGAGGTGGTTACGATATTCTCGTCAGTAAACCGTTAATCTATCATTAACTGTGAAAAGCTGCAGGAAGTGGAGCGACAATGCTTCAGGGATTTTCCTGCAGCTGCTTTCATCTGTGAGGTGGACATGCCGACAGCAGAGTGGATTCTGATCACCGGAGTTTAGCCAACATGCTCCACCTCCTGGCTTTAGTTCGTAAAAGTAAAACCTGATTTTCAGCCCTCAAACCCAGTTTATTCTGTGGAGAAAATGGCCTTCTGAAGTAGATTTAATCCCTAAATTTCATCAGATAAAATCAGCTGGATTCAGAAAGATTCCCACCCAGCAGGTTCTGCTCTGGAAACACTGACGTCTGCTGGGGTTGTGGAGTTTATCTGTTTATTTTTTCCACTGACATCAGCAGTGTTTTTCTAAAAAGGAGGAGCTGATGCTGATTCCCATCACAGATGTATCTGCAAATTATTATAGTTTGTTCTTGTTTCTGTATTTAATCCAGTTTATCAAATGTAGATTAAAAAAGTCCAGGCGCCTCATTTATCAAACTGTGTGTAGCAAAGCAAACTACAGGTGGTGTTTGCGGTGCAAAAGGGAAATGCTGCACGTCTACTTTCAGATTTATAAACGAGTATCCACGCACGTCCTACACCTGTTTCCAGAACACGTGAGGGAACGCCTTGCCCCGCCCACATGGTGGCTTTAAATGGTCAGATGAACGCCTGTAATACATATTCATCACATTTCCATGATGGCTCGGCAGTGGAAACGGAGGAAAAGTGGATTTTTTCGGGGTGTGAGACCAAGGTCCTGATGGGCCTCATTGACAAACATAAAAATGTTTAACTGGTGGACACGGCGTGGACGTTACTGGTGTCAGAAAGACAGAATAGTGGCAGCAGGTGGAGATGCTGTCATCACAGTGTAATAAGCGTTAGGGTTATTAGGATTATTTTATAAATAAAGCTCCGGGGGGCCCTATTTATAAAGTTGGCGTAGGAACAAAAACATACGTACCCCAAATATAGTCATCTTTTGTCATTTATCAAAACCAAACTTTAAGGGAAAATGTTCCTACCTCCACACAGCTCTGACTCAGGCGTACGCACAAATCTGGGAAAACGGGAAACTGCGACACCAACGGTCCAGAATAAAACTGAGGAAAAAATGTGAAATGTGAGGCATCTGTACACAATCCACTATTACCTTCCACACCACGTGTTAGATATTAAAGCTGTTTGCAGAAATGAATAAAGACACATTCCATATTAATTCTACTAAGAGCCACGCTGGGGAAAAACCAGGATGTTCAGGAAAAAGGGAGATGATGTTAATAAGAAGCTCAACCACTAAAACATGTTCTGTCATTGTGAAACAAAACTTCATGTTATAAAACCCATCCAGATAAATAAGGAGTCAGTCTGCTGCCAGCATGTAGCATCAGTGTGGAAAGTAGCTTTGGTCCTTCATTCCAGCAGAGCGGGACCAGACTGGAGGCTGGAGGTCTAGAAGTGATGCTACGCTAACGAAACACACAAGAGGAGGATTTCCTTTATTTATTTATTCTTACACAATGTTTTTATTCTTGTCCTCATTTCTGTCCAGACCGTCTTTATTTCCCACAGCTCCTTGTCCACCTGGTTAATAGCGGTGATGGTGTCCCTTTGCACCGCCTACCCAGCTAGAGCACCGCCCGCCCAGCTGGAGTAAACAGCAACTAGAAAGAAATATTATTTAACACTAAATAAACTGCTACCAATCTCAGATGTATCTGTACATATTTATTAATTAAAACAAATCACCGGTATCATTACTGCCATTTAGTGGACGCTTTTCACCTGTCTGAGAATCAAACTTCGGTCTCCCACATGGCAGACAGATGCTCTACTGACGGAGATAACCAGCCACATGTTTCCATGTCTCTGGCGTGTCTTTCCTTCTGAAACTGTGATGACAGCATCTCCACCTGCTGCTACTATTCTGTCTTTCTGACACCAGTAACGTCCACGCCGTGTCCACCAGTTAAACATTTTTATGTTTGTTAACGTGCTCCATCAGGACCTCTGTCTCACACCCTGAAAAATTCCCCTTTTCCCTCCTGAGCCATCATGATGTGATAAATAAGGATTACAAGCATCCTAGTGTGCCTCTAGAGAGAGAGTGGCGCCACCGGAAGCTCAAAACGCTTGCCGATCACGTGGTCCATGTAGCCTCCAAAAGTTCCAGGAAGTGCTTGGCGGCCAATACAAAATAATAAGAAAACTACGATAATCGGTAAATAATGATCAATGAAGGCTTTGCTTTGCAATATTTTTATAGTTGTGTTCATTGATATGAATCATGTTAACTAAACCTGTTTGACATCAACATCAATGTAAATCGTAATATTTTCTGTTTTTTTAACTTTATCTTTCAGACTGAGGCATACCAACAGGTGATGACAATGATTTACCAAGTGACTACACAATAAATCTAGGCTCACAGCATAATGATAACTGTTCTTACAGGAAATCTATATCCAATAAATAAAATTTAGATCCTAATTCATTTCAAATAAATGGGTTATCTATTCTTACTTATTACTATCTACTTGTGTGAATTGCTTTTAAGTCTTAAGACTTATTTTGACTGAGGCAGACTGATAACTACACAAATCTGGACTCACAATATAATGTGTTCTTACAGAAAATCCATGGCAAATAAATAAAATTTTGATTTCAATTCATGGAAAATACATGGCTTTCTATCACTATTTGTTAACTATCCCAAGACTTACTCCCTACATATACATAATAAATCAGACAAACACCCTTTGTTTTCCAAATGCATTTATTACCTAAAAGAATTCCTTTACAATAAAACTCGACTAGATCAGCATGTCTAGCCATTTCTTTTCTCTGCTATCCTTGAATACAGTCTTCACCGTGGTATGCTGTGCTGCATGGGGATGCTCCAATCGCTCAGAGAAAGGCGTGCGTATGTATGGCTTCCCCAAAGACAGGGACAGAAGGAAAATATGGATGGCCAATGTCAGCAGGATACATTTGACCACCATCAGGGACTGTAAAAACAAAAAATATGTGAAGTAATCATATTAAAACAATGCATTACACATTTTCAAAGACCATATCATTGGCAAGTTTATTTTTAAATTAAACACATCACAGGGTGATTTATATGGTTGAGGTTGCAGAATATAGAAAAAAAGACAGGAAACAACACTTAAAAGTGGCCAAAGCAGGAAGGTGAAGAAGAACAGTATCCCAGTTAACAGCAGACAACCCCAGAACTGATAATACAACATAATTAATATATAATAGTATAATATATAGTGAATATATATGACTGAACTTTTCACCCTGCAATATCAAATGACAGCCCTAATATTGTATAATTGTATGGGCTGTACTATTCGACAAAACAGCTCACTTTCTAGTTATTATGTAAAATGAACGGTGTAATTATTGGCCTGGCCTATAGTGTTAAATGTGTGAAATGCGGTGGTCACACATTATGACCCACATACAGAATCATCTTCATATCTTTGTCCATAATTCCACAGCCTTATAAATATATTAAAATTAAATAAAAATGTAACTACAATCGCTCTCCCTACACATTAACCTCGCTATCAACGGTGTTGGATCAATTTATATTGACGAACAGAATTCATCAGCCTGTGGCATCTGTTGCTATCAGTGTGCTAGCATAAACTTTTATCGGTTTGTAATCTCTAAATATATTAATCTAGACGGTGACAATCCGTCAACATATTTAATTACTCCTGTCAAGTTGATTTCAATGCACAACTGATATGGAAATATGACTATTCAAACATCTTACCTTGAAGAAGTGTAGCTCCGACAATCTGCTCCATTGAAATACATTGACCGTCGCTTAGCTTTTGCTAACTTCCGGGAACTTTTGAGGGGCTCCATACGCCGCCATTGCTGTGAAAAAGCTGAACCATTGCAGTGAACGGAGATGACGCCACTCTCTCTCTAGAGGCACTCTAAAGCGTCCACCTGACCATTTATAGCCACCATGTGGGCGGGGCAAGGCGTTCCCTCACGTGCGCCCGCTTTAGAGTTGATTCTGATTTATGAACAGAAACAGGTGGAGGACGTGCGTGCGCACGCTTTGATAAATCTGAAAGTAGAAGTGCAGCATTTCCTTTTTGTGCCGCAAACGCTGCCTGTAGTTTGCTTTGCTATATAAAGTTTTACAAATGAGGCCCCTGATCATTGAATGTTTATCATGTTTTTTCTGCTTATTAAATTATATTTTGTTCTTCTTTTTCTTCCTCATCCATCCAGACTTGGTGCTCTCTGAACCGGTCCGTCCGGACTTCCAGGCTGCCCACGTGCAACGCTAACATCCAGCGGGACCGTGCGGAGATCTGGGTGTTCTGTGATGTTGCATACTCGGAGCAGGTGGGGCATTTCCTGAAGGAGGAGCTGCAGCTGTCGGGGAGTATCAGCCTGTCGGTCCACAGACTGGGAAACATCTTCAGCATGTAGAGAAAAACCAGTAGAAACCAGGCGGTGTGATAAACGCCTCCAGGTCTCAACATGCTGTGGCTGAAATAAACAACGTGACCACAAAGGGGCAGTAAGCTCCCCTAACAGAGTTTTACTGAGTTTACATGCTGCTTTCCTGGTTTATAGTTTTTATACTATTTAAGGCCTATTTATGCTCCCTTACGTATGTAGTAAATCGGTACGTCCTTTTCCAGCGTTGTCATACATCGCCGCCCTCAAACTTCCATACGTTGCCATGATTGTTTAATCAATTTGTCCACTAGTGGCCAGAGCTGAGTTCACAGTTCTCTTCCACGTTCTTACGTCAGTCTCAGACACCGGCTGCTGGCAGTAATGCACCGCTGTAAAGTTGTTTGCAACCACCCAACACACTCAGCCTTTCTTCAAAAGCTCCCGCCATCGCTACAGTTTTCTCCTCTCCTCGTCCTCACGTCTTCTTCTTCTTCCTGTTCCTCCTCTTCTTCTCTAGTTTGTTCTTTTTGCTGCCTCCCGTGGTTTCTGGAGGTATTTCTGTTTGCTGCAACAACCGACCACTGAAAACACACCAATCATGCGTGTAAACGATGCTGGAGACAGATGAAAGTGTCTGTTCGTTTATGCATCCATCTAAGTGGGCCTTTAGGGTGAATGCAGGTTTCTGATGCACCTCTGAACTTCAGCCACTAATATGAGGAGTGTTTCCTCTGTTCAGGGAGATTTTACCTCCTGAAAATAACACGTTTACAAAGGTTAAAAGAAACTTTGTGGGTGGAGTTTGTATCACCGAAGCATTTTCCAGTGTAAACAAAAATAATCAGGAGATTCTACCAAAGCGAACGTCGACTATTTCCAGCCTGTTTTATTTCACAGTTGTTCTTGCTTTAGTGTGGAAATGTTTTCCTAAGTCTCTTGTCCACCCAAAGCTTCTTTTCATGCTGAGCTCTTTTTAAATCTTTTATTAGGCTTCAGAGTAATTTTAAAACTAAATGCACAGCATTGATTCTTCACCAACTTGCAGCCAACTCGGTGCTGAAGCTGGTGACTTAAATCACGCAGTTGAATCGCAGAGTGAACTCACTGATGATGTCTTTCCAGATATGGTATAATATTTGGATAATGTTTCTGAAAGCCAAAAGCATTTCAGACTAATTCTCGAATGCCAGAAAATTTAGAGGAACCTTGACAAATACTCGTTTGCATGTTTAAAATAATCTAAATGTTAGTACACATAAACTTGTAGCATCAAATTTAAGGTTCTAGGTTATTTGAAGACAACGACTCGTCTGTCCTAAAAGGATGCAGCGATGCAGCAAAGACGTCCTTTTCACTAAAAGTACATTTATCACTGTCCAAACTAAACCTTTGTCTCCAAAATTCACCACATAGATAAATATCATTTAGCTAATGAGAAAAATGATTTCCATCTCTGGAAAAATTTCCTAAATTAAATATATTTTCTCTGAAGAATAAGGAACAAATCTTGTGTTTATTTGTAATTGTAACATGAGCTCGTCATATTTACTCTCCATGAAATGTTTTAACAGTACAGAGGGATGGAAACCTGCCGTTGTTTAAGGTTATTGTAATATTCCTCTAAGCAGATTTCCCAGAACAACAGGAAACAACGCTTTTTAAGCAGATTAAATTAAATCTCAGTAACTTAAAATGTCACCATTGGTATCCTTTCTTCGACTTTTTTCCTTCTTCCTCCTTCATGCTATTCGCAGTACAACAGATTTTGCTCTGCAGTGGCGACGTCTCCTAGTTTGATGTTTTCCTATTGTGTGTAAGATGCTGTATAACCAGTGTGTTTGAATCTCAACCATCTTATGGTCTCCTCTGTCCTGGTCCTCCCTGTTCTCCTCACCTGTCCTGCTGTTCTATGAACACTATAAACCACCGTCCTTTCCTCCCAATGTTGTTGCCATCTTGCCTTCATCTGCTTTTTTATTAGGCTCTTTATTTCCCACTTGCTGAAACTGATACTCATGAAAACTACACTACTTTTGGTTGCCTGCATCACCGTCTGATTACTATTATTTTTGCCAGTTATTCCATAGTGAGCTGGTATCCATACACATTTAATGTCGACAGAAACACTGTGTGCATGATTTCCATCGGGACGTCTGGTCCGCTGTCTGGGTGATTATGGTGTAAACTTGCTAATGATGAACTGGAATCTGAACAAACTGTTTTGTATCTTCCACCCACTGAGCTGCCAGCAATGCAACCCCCCCAAACTTGAGCTTACAACTAATTGTTCTTCTACTGAATTACAACTAGCAGCAGCTTTAGCCTATACTGCACAAATTTTGAGTCTATTTTTAAAACGTGAATAATTCCGCATTTATACAAAACTGTCAAAAATGCCTCAACAACATTACATGTTTATCTTTCCACAGGATGGAAATACTCAAATGTACAGCTGTATTAATATTTTATGTAAAGATTTTTTTACTATTAATGAACTGAACTGAGGGAGGCGATGAGTTGAAGCATTTTCTGCCTTATTCCTGGTTCTTTGTTGTATTTAATCTGAAATCAGATCATTTTTTATGTTGCTGCTTGTCTTGCTTTCAGATGTAAATAAAGCTTTATATCTTTTTAAATTTAAAGCCTCTGCAGTGAGAGCTGTGTGCTGAATATGCAGTGTGATCTGGAAAAGCTGCTGCAGCAGTCACATGATACCAGAGTTACCCTGCTTTTCACTGACACAGAAAACACACACTCACACACACGAAGGCAGTTCAAAGCCTGCAATGGTTGTATAAGAGCTGAATGAATGAGGACAGCATGAATACAGTAAACCCCCACCTCACTCTCTTTTGTTGCTGTGAGACTCTTGACAGGCCTGCACGCTGCATTAATATATAGGTTAGCGGAAGTGACGCAGCGCCCTGCCTCCCTGTAGAGATGTAATCGCTCTGTAATCCATCTGTAAGACCTCTTAACGCCGAGAAAACGTAATGGATAAAATGTTTAATGCAGTTAATGCATTAAACATTTAAACAAAAACATTTATTGGTTTTTAAATTTAAGTACTAAAGCGAAAGTTATTTGATTTTGACGCATCTCTTCTGCCCCACTTCTCTGGCTCTGTGTTTTATTTTGACAGCCTGTCGGAATTTGTACATTTTATTAGCATTTTCTTGCTTCTGTTACAGTTATAACCAGTTATCATATGAAACATCACCTCCAGTTTTCAGTCTGGTTTAAACAGCCCCCCTAAATGACACAAAAGAAAAACACTTTATTAAAACGTCCGGCTATTTGACAGCGAACATCTGTTTTATTTTGACAATCTGTACCGGAAAAATGTTTGAAGCATGCGCATTTGACACCAGTCTGCCCCTGAGACCCGAACGGCCGAGCCACTTCATCCTGGAAACAATCGATAAAATAACGGAATAACTGGGTTGGGGAGAGCTTCTGGAGGTCGTGTCTGCCTGCTGCTCCGTGATGGCGACCGCTGCTGTGTCTGTTGCAGGTTTGCACCGGTGAAACGTAAAGAAAATACAAGGTGAGACGTCGGAGCGACGTGAGCTAATCGGCTAACCGAGCGCTGGCACGCAGCCTTTTCCCGTTTCCTGCAGAGGTTTCACGGATCGTAGCTGCGCTTTATGTCGCTGTTTTAAAACAAGGGCGTTTTATTTTAATTTATTTATGAGAATGTCAGATGTGGTTGAAAGTAGAACTTTAGGTCCTTTGTTTAACTTTCAGAGCTGGAAAGAACTTTAAATGCTAGCCTGCTGTTTCCTTGTTTTGCACTGTTAACTTAAAAGTCCGTTTAATAATCGAAATATTTGGCGTGTTTGTGGTACTTTTTGTCTATTACGTATGTGTTTCCCCACAACTATTTCATTTTGTCATGTGAATGTCGGTCATGGGCTGAGGTTTCTGTATGTTTCGTTAGCTAACAGAAGTCAGCTAATGTCGGCCGAGAACAACCGAACCTGATAAACGATCATAAAGTGCTGAGCAAATTAAGGTCCTGACTTATACACACCAGTGCCAGCTACTTTAATGTGGTATAATCATTAAAGATGAATGAAAACACAATGGCTGAAGGATAGCAAGGTTTTAGCTTCAGACAAGACTAATTTCTGGTTTTCTTTGTCTGCTGTGGTGTTAAACCAGGCGTGTTTTTTTATCATGTCAGTTTTTAGACATTTTACAGATTAATCTATCAAAGGCTTCATTAGATTATCCAATAAATATATATATTTTTATACTATACAATTTTATAGAGAGATCTTTTTGCAGTTTTTTTCCTTATTACATTGTGATTGTACCAATATGTCTATTATTATTTTAATGGTAATGTTTGTTATTAACTGATGTAATTCTCGCGAAGCTACCAGATTATTTATTTCACATCATTTGTTTTTTGACATCTTGAGCTCAGCTGGTAATCTAAATGGTTCAAAACTGGCGTTGACTGTATTGAAGGGGATTTACAGGCTTTTTTTTTTTTGTCATTGTTTAGAGTTTTAAATAAAGCACAGTGTATTTCTACAATCTTTTCTGAGGACTAATACTGGCTCTAACCTGGGTCATGAATTATTTTTAACTATTCAGGATCGGTTCATGCAGTTCTCTTACTGTAAGGAAAGGTAATGCCTGCAAATGTTTTTAAAGAAATGAAGAAATGTGGTATGATCGACGTGGGCTGTATAGAAATGTGTGTGTGAGACATTCGCCTCCAGTACTCCAGATTTTATCTTGTAAAGGCTGCTGGTTTGTATATTGGTACATTTGAGGCGTTGCTTTCTCTGTAACATGATGATGTGACGTTGCCTCAATCATCTATATGAAAAACCTTTGATTTGTAATTCATGTGAAATTTTTATAAAAAAAAATCCAATAACTCAAGTAGGACTAGTGTTTGCTGTTCATGTGAAGTGGCAGGATGGAAACCTTCCAGTGTGTGTACAATAAACAGGCTGTAGCTCAGGAGGAAGAGCAGTCGCCTTCCAACTGGAAGGTCGGTGGATCGATTCCATGACTACATGTCGAAGTGTCCTTGGGCAGGGCACATAACTGACTCAAGCTGACTGGAAAAGCGCTGTATAAGTATAAGTAAGCATTTACCATTCATGATGATAAAGAAGTAATAAGTCCTGATGCTGAAGTCTTTGTAGAGTTGAAACAGATCGTAAAGACACATTTTCAAAAAGCTCAGTTTCCGTGAGTCACTGCAGGAGGGTTAAGAGACTGTTTACATAAAAGCAGAAGCAGACATGTTAGCATGTTCATATACGAATGATGAAAACAAAATAAGTGGCGCCACCTGTTAATCTCCACAAGGAAAATCCGCTGCTCAAAACCTCTCAGTGCAGTCATCAAAAAAAGATGCATTTTGTTTTTTTTTCTCATCTGTGTAGTGTAACGTAAAGCTGCTTAACTCAGCACGTTGCTATACGTCCAACCAGCGTGGCTTAGAATTACAAAACTGCAAATTACACAATAACATTTAATTTCAGTGTTAATTTTAATGTCATTTTTATGTCCTGCTGTACAGGCTGGTGAGCCGTCCTTCACAATGACACCTCTTCCCATTTTTTCTATAATTATAACGATCCGAAAAGGACGACTTTTTGTTTGGAGGTAATAACTTCTGCGTGCTGTCCCACTGTAACACGCCTCCTCTGCAGCTCGCACAGAACAAAACCGAAGCGACGCAAGCAGCAAGGCGTGGAAGTGGTTCCCATCTGCGGATGTGGTTCAGACATAATCTCTTATATAAAGTCATGATATTGCAGGATCTTTACGATTTATTGATCACGGTGTTTAATACTGCAGTTAAATGTGAAATGAAGTAATCGTGACATCCCTAGTTTGGAATATTGTGAACACTCATGTGGACCAAAGAAACCGGAGGTCTGGTGGTGAGACTGAAAATGATTCCCCTGAAGTTCGTGCTCGTAGTCAGCAGTGTGTCTCCCACTCAGCATCATGTCTCTGTTTGAGGTGCTTCAATAAATAAGTTCTTTGGTACAAACAACCTTACAATGAGTTTAGCAGCATGTGGTAACGTCTGAGGGCTGGGCGATATCTGATTAGACGGGATCATTTATCTACATGTAGAGTTCTTGTTGCATCAGAATGACACTTTAGAGGCCTTTTTTCCTTTGCTTTACTATAACCTCTCTCCCCAAGTCAAAACGCACGCCACCGAAGCTGGAGGGAAGTGCGACCTTATGATTCAGAAAAATTTATTTACCCCCAACGGGCAATTAATTTGCAGTTTACCCCAGACACCAGTCAGCATTCAAAGTGAAATGTGTCAGACATAATCAGTACACAGGACTCGTGAGGCCGTTGGAAGACATGATGATTGAAAAGTGGAATCGTTGTAAAATGTGGAATATGAGGAAATTTGCTCATATGAGCGTGTGATCTACTTTCCCTGCTAATCTACTAATCCAATCTACTTCCCTACTAACATTTTTCATGGTGTCTGAGCCAAATAAGGACCAACAAGATGAGTCAAACTGTCGCAGCTTCCTGTCTGCGTGGCGTCACCTGAACGGGCAGGAAGTCGGTGGTAGCTAAAGGTCCATTTATGCTTCTTCTTCTTCGTCACTTTAGTTTCCTTTTCGTAAGTCCGTTTTCAGAGCATATCATCCTAATCCACACTGTAGTAGTGTTAAAAAATCTAGATACTAATTGATACTTAAAATTAGTATATAGTTGGATATCAATAAGCACAGTTATCAATACTTAATGCCACTTTGGCATCCACAGGTTCATGAAAGGACCAGCCACCTTTATCCATTTTAAACAGGCACTGTGGGGGGCAGCTCCTCCCCCTACAGCTAGTGATGGTTTAATGAAACCCCTTGAATGTGTTGAGTCTTTCTGGCCAGTTGCATCGCCAAAAGTGTCATTACTCGAGGCCCCATTTAACAGCTCATTTGGTAGCACTGACATCTGCTGGTCATTTGATGTCCAGCAGTCCTGTAAACTACATACTGGTGGAAATGTAAACACAATGATGCAACTGTATTATAAATCTGTAAATATATTAAAATATATCCATCCATCCATCCATCCAGTTAAATCGTATTGGAATGGATCATATACAATCATTCCCAAACTGCTCATGTATTTTGCTTTCGTCGGTGCTGCATGTGTTGTACCACCTCACTGTTACCTGACTTACACAGAGCATTTCTTGCATTTTCAGCAGCCTAAATCACACGAGACACTCGCGTGAATCAGGGAAAACAGGGCCTCATTTGTCTTTGGTCACGTGATGTTCAGGAACATAGGACTCCGCATCAGGCTTCATTTGGACACGCCCCCTTTACTCGATGCAGGCTTTGTGTTAACATCAGTACCTACAGCAGCTATCTGATGGACCCACTGTTTACAGGAGGGATACAAAAATTTAAAACTCAATACGACACTAAGGATGGTGCTCCATACTATTTTCGATGCTATAGAATCAGAACAGTATAAAACTAACACATTCCAAACAATACAACTAAAATATCCTAATAAATATAAGAACAGACATTAACAGCTTAAATAAAGTATTATTTTAACTCTGTTAGTTTGTGCAGAGACTGTTTGCTTACTGTGGTGCAAAAAGTACAAATCTAAAAAACTTCTAGTTTGTGTTTACTTATTTACATACGTGTCCTTTTCTTCACGATACTTTAGACGAGATCAAGTAAACAATTGAACAAATAAACTAGTTAAGATTATCTACTTTTTAAAACTAAATTATTAAAAAAAACATTTAAAAGACAGTCTACATTAAAAGGCATTAATATGACGAGTGTAAGCCAGGGTGCGATCAGCCAGTAGCAGCTTCGCGCGGGTGACGGAGCTGAAGAGACGTCTCCTGCTCCTCCTGCCGCTCCGAGCCTCCTGTGAGCGCCTCTGGGCGGGGGAGGGGCCTCCGGTGGCACCGTGGCTTGTTAGGAAAGCTCCAATAACAGCAGAAAAAGCAGCTAAATGTGCCGCTAGGTTTTTCTGTTTTTAAATGTGCTGCTGGAGAGGGCTAAAACTTGCTAATTATAGCCACAAGTTGCTAAGTTGGCAATAAACAATGGGTCCTAAAGGGAGAAGCTGCCCGCTGCAGTGCCTGTTTAAAATGTGTAGAGGTAGCTGTTTTTTTTTTTTTTTTACCGTGAATCAGCAGACACTAAAATGGCATTTAAGTATCGATACCCGTGATAATCAATATCTAACTGAATAATAAATTTTAGAATCGATTTAGTAGATTTAATATCTTTTATTTGTCTATTATTTATTTTTTGACAACCCTTGTTTACAGTGTTGCCAACTTGGCGACTTTGCCACTATAACTAGCGCATTTTCAGATCTGTCTAGCAGACGACTGACAAATCTAGCGACTCTTTCTGGCCTTATTGGAGACTTTTGGAGATGGATGTGAAATCACGTATGGTTTGCTTCTTCTCAATGAGGCGTGGAGGCTGCCGCAGGCCCCTCCCCATCCATCCATCACAGCTCCCAGCTGCAGTCGGAGGAGGAGAGATTCACTGCTGCTCCATCCTCAGAACGAATTAAACCTGGCCCCGACTCATCCCGCCCTGGCTTACAGTCTCATATGAATGCTTATTAATGTAGCCGGTAGACAAAAACATTTACAAAGTTAATCTTGAAATGTTTTTTTTTTTTTAATTTATTGATGAATCTAGTTTAAAAAAAATAGATCTTCCTAACTAGTTTTGTCTTTTCTTTTTTTTTTTTTTATCTTTGTACAAACTAATGGAGCTTTAAAAGAATGCATTTTTTTTACATTGCTAATGTCTTTTTGGTACATTTATTGATATATTTTTATTGTATTGTTTGGGCTGAAACATTCATCCTTCCATTGTCTGTTTATTCCAAGCTCATATAGCTGGAGCATATCTGTACACCCTGGACAGCTCGCCAGTCTATTGCGGACCTGAAACATCATGAACCGATAACAAACGAGGAGCTTCACAGCAGAAATAATCACAGATGTAATAACTGTGGTGTTTAAGGATGAGATTAAACTAAACTCAGGTCAGCCCGCTATGACTGAGCAGCTTCCTGTGGAAACTGCGTTAAATGCAGCAACAGACAGGAAATCAGCTCTTCCTGGTTTGAGACATTGAATAAATCAGTCAGTAAGCAGTTTATCTGCCAAAGGAACATGGTGACTACATTTCACACCTTCAGAACGGCTGTCAGCTTTTTCTCCTGATCATTAAACGCTGACTTCTCTCCTGTTAGGTTGAATCGTCTCCTCCCCAGATGTGGCCGCTATCTGTGACCAGACTTCTGTTCTTGAAGGGCGAAGATGCTTCTCTGATCCGGCGGCTGTGGCTCGGCCTGGAAGGATGACAGGACAGCAGACATGGAGACAGGGGAGACGTACACAGAACCACATTAGATCTCCTCAGGACCAAAGAACAAACATATTTTTGTAATATTTTCTACTCAGAGCATTTGTTTGACTTATTGTGAAGCCATACTCTACTAGATGTCAGGATGAGCTCGGAGGGCTTTCAGTACCGAGCGCTGTACGACTACAAGAAGGAGAGGGAGGAGGACATCGACCTGCATGTCGGGGACATGCTGCTGGTCAGTAAGGGGGCGCTGCTGGCGCTCGGCTGCAGCAACGGAGCCGAAGAGCGACCGTCAGAGATTGGCTGGCTTC
Organism: Melanotaenia boesemani; assembly: GCF_017639745.1. Classification (NCBI taxonomy): domain Eukaryota; kingdom Metazoa; phylum Chordata; class Actinopteri; order Atheriniformes; family Melanotaeniidae; genus Melanotaenia; species Melanotaenia boesemani. Next base: position 35,247,770 of record NC_055692.1, on the reverse strand, counting down.
CAGGCTTCAACGAAACCACTCAGGTAGGACGACCCACTGACAGCACTGGTCTGCTCCGTCCATTACACACCAGCACACCGAGGGCACCAGTAAACCTGATGGATCCGTTGTTACCATGCTGAATATATCCTCTGAGGATATAATCTGTGTCAGGACTGAATTAAAACTGTAGGTGCTTTCTGGTTTTACTGAGCAAGATTATGGTTGCCAAGCAACAAGACGTGAGTTGAGCTAATTTTAACTTTTAAAATTAGTAATATTTTATCTTCATCCACCAGGATGTCCCAGCAATCTTTCTGATGAAGAAAACATAGACTGCACTCTTACAGAGAATCTTCACCATGATAGCGTGGAACAGCTGGTCGCCATAGCAACGACACTATTAAAAACACAAACGTTGTACTAACAGGATCAGAAATGATGCAGGATTTATAATGAAGGATCTTAATCCAACTGCTTCCACCACCAACAAGAAGTTCTAGACTTCCAAGATTTTCCTGGTTTCCATCTGCTTGCAGAAGCTGGTCTGATAGTTCCAGAAAGGGCTGAGCGCAGTGTCGCCAACATCGAGTAGAAACTGTCACAGCAGCGTCTACGAGGGATTTTCTTCGTTGTGCCGTCAGCTGGTCGGAGTGAAGCTCACAAATAAGATCAAGCTGTTTTATAATAAAAGAGCAAAATATAAAGCTGTTGGAGAGGAAATGGAGCCTTCTGTTGGGATTCGGTGGAAAACTAAATAAGATAATATTAAATATAAAATAATTGAATGAAAAAATATACATTCATATAAATAGATACTGAGTGATTATAGAAAATAAAATAAACTTGATCTTCTTGGGGTGGTGGGGGTTGATGTGGGGGGGTTGGCGCCCCTGTAATGTAACGGTCAGGGTTTTATTTTACTGGGTTTTATTAAGTTTATGAGAGCAGGTCTCTGGTTCAGAATAAAACGTTCGTTCAAAGTGAAAAGTCACAATGAAGTTAAATTTAGCAGTTATTATCAGCTGCTTTGTTTACCAGCAGCCTGCAGACGTCATGTGGTTTTTATAACGCCAGCAGTGAAATGAGGCCACAAGACAACGTTTTCTCACCTTTAATGTGACTTATAATCTGTACAGTTCAACAGGAGAAACAAATCTGTTTAGAGGAAAAATACAAAAAATCAGATATAAAATAAAACAAAGCAAACTGTTCGTTTATATTTTAGTTTGACATGAAAAACATAAAAACGTTTGTTCACATTTTCACTTTCTGCTAATCAGAAAAACTGATTTCACTCATTTATTGATTATTAAGTAAATGGATGAAACATGTTGCTCATGTAAGGAGGGGAATGAAACATTAGCATCTTCATTAGTCAAGTTGATTTTTTACTGTACTGGGTAAAATGTGAATGTGGTGGATGGAAAATGAGTTCATCCTGATCATTTATCTAACGTCTTCATCTCTAACTGGATCCTCTTTGACCGATAGGAGAAAGGTGACTTCCCGGGGACGTATGTGGAGTTTTTTGGGAGGAAGAGGATGTCCCCGCCCACACCAAAGCCCCGCCCACCCAGACCTCCATCTGCAGCATCAGTGAGGACCGACTCCGAGTCAGAGAGTGAGTAGAGAGTCCTTACAAGTCACCCAGCAGTCAGAGGATCAGAGATGTGAGATAAAAAGATCTGTTCTAATGTTAACCAGGGACGGCGGGTATAAGTGGGCTAACTCCCCAGATTATTTTATTTATAAAATTTATTTATAAAAAACAGACGTTGACCAAAGTGCTGTACAATTTGAAAACAAGTGAAACAACACAAAAACAGATGTAGACAAATACCAGAAACACAAAGGCCTACATGTCAAAAGCTCAGCTGAGTTAAAAGCAGTGAATAAAAATGGGTTTTTAAATTAGTTTTAAGGTGAGGTCCTGGTGTGGAGGGGAAGCTGATTCCACAGTCTGGGGCCAACAACAGAAAAGCAGATCTCACGGTTCTGGAATGAGTGGGTTACAGGTGTTAAAAGGTCGGAAAGATAGGAGGCTGGTCCATTTAAAAACTGGAACAATACAATCTTAAAATCCTCTCTGAAACGAGCTGGGAGCCAGCAAAGAGATGCTGAAGTTGGTGTGATATGACCACGTTTACGTGTCCCTGTTAAACGCAGAGCAGCTGTGTTTTGAACCAGCTGCAGGAGAGACTGACTTATACCTGAATAAAGACTGAAACTAGTTCAGCCCCGAAGAGATAAAAGCATGCATCACTTTCTCAAGGTCAGAAAAGGCGGGGGATGGCTTGACCTTAGAAATGATTCTTATCTGAACGAAGCTGATGACTGAATTCATCTGTTTATCAAATAAAAACAGACCAACAACTACCCCTAAGTTTTAACTGAACTTCTTTTGCATGGTTACAAATTAATAATAATTAATTAGTTATTTAATAAAATCTTTGACCAGGTTGTTTTCATTCTCGATCAACCAATAGCAGCTTCAGAGCAAAGTCTGCCCTAAAGAAACGCCGTCTGTCCAAAGGGGCTAATTTTCTACATCCCGAGCAGAGCGACGCAGTTTCACTCGACTTCACGTTGACACGAGTGACAGAAACTAACTTTCTCGCTCTTCAGCTGTTTGCTCGGTTCAGCCGGAGGACTCGACTGTCGGAAACATGGTTCCCACGCCGCTCAGCCCAGATCGTCCTCATGTTACACTGACACGGCTAGTATGCAGTCAGGGCAGTGGTTGCTGACTGATCACATCTCACATCACATGCTGACTCTGGGAAGTGTGTGTGTGTGTGTGTGTGGTTGTTGTTACCTGTGTGTTTCCCTCATCTTCCTCCTTTCAGGCTGGAACACAAGCTCACAGCTTTGGTGTCAGCCAGGTCTGACTGTGTTGATTCAGCTTAGAGCTTCATGTTCAACACTTTGTGTTTTATTGTTGTTTGTTTGTTTGTTTGTTTGTTGTTCAGGCTTCGTGCTGCCGGACCTTCCAGAACAGTTCGGACCTCCTGATACAGCCCCTCCCCTCCTCAGCAGACTGATGGAGGCCGTAGAAACCAAAGGTAGCAGACGCACACGAACACGTTGGAACAATGAGTTTTAGCTGGTTTACTGCAGTGAAACAGGTTGTTAAAGAGGACGTGTTCTAGAAAAATCTCTTCTTTCTGTGTGTGAGATCGGATCTTTTTGGGTATCTGAGGTTCTAACTCAGAAACTCGGAGGAATCGACTCTGTGGTTTAGTTTTAGTGCTCAGTGATGGTTCAGTTCACCAGCCTGCTCCATCTGCATCTCCACCAACTACAGCTACAGATGACACATTCACTGCACCTCAGACAGAAGGAACTCTTGTTTTAACTCTTGTTAGCATCAAACCTCTTCAGTTTTAAAGTTGATAAATAAATGAGCTGATGATGAGCCACCACAGTTTTTATGATCCGACCTGGAAATCTGACCTTTAACTCCTCTATTTTTTCCTTTGTTTTTTTTAACCATGGGAAGTTTTAAATTCAAATTCCCTGTTTGTTATATGAATGCAGCATGGATTAAGCCTTTACAGAACCAGCGTTCTCCGTATAACCAGCAGTTGTTAATGTTGGCTGATGAAACTGGACCAGAACTCAGAGCAGTGATGGAGGGAGGAAGGGTGGCGCTGGTTGGACTGGTGGAGCTGACCGACTGTTGAAAGTTTGTTTCTAGAACAAGTGTGGAAATGTGACATGGATGTGTGTGAACTACAAATTAATTTTAACACGACTCAAACCAGCTGGCGTCTCAGCCTGAAGGAGGAGCTGTGATGGTTATTGATTAACAGAGATGTGATTATTGGCAGGGCTAAGGAGTAGATGGTTGTTTTAAGGAAACATCTGTTTCCTGTACAGATGTTTCACTTTATTTATGGACTCATTCTGATATACCAAGAAATTGAATTTTCAGCTGACAATGATTTTTGTTTTTAATTTAAGACATCTTCTGAGTTCCTGATGAAACCTGGATTGTATCTGGACTGAATTATTTTACACAGGACTGACAACATTCCATATTTTTACTTTATCTGCAGTTTAAAACTGTTTTATCACCTCGATGAAGCTAAAAAAGTGGCATATATCTATGCTTTGATATTTTTATGTGGAAGGAACAATTTATTGATTCAGTAGTCTCTAAGGAAGCTAACAGCAGTCTGTTGATACTTGGCTCTCTGGACAAATAAATGCAGCCACAGTTTGTTTTCTTTCTGTACAAAGAAAAGTCAGCAGCAGCTTAAGCCTCAGAAACAACGAGGCGTCTTCACCTTTCTGGATCTCTGTAGGCAGATATTTTCTGGCTCAGCTGAGTTTTTACCACAACATACAGTTTACATAAAAATAATAAAAATAATTTGGCTAAGAGCTGAAGGTGACATCTGAAACGTAGCAGCAGATTTACCAAACAGACGTCCTGATTGGATGTTTGTCCACCGTGATGTGCGCCTGCTGATTCTGGATCTGATTCTGGATCTGATTCTGGATGCGACGTGTGCGGCTGGATTTAAGGTGGTGCCATTTAACATGGTGGTTTACTAAAGTATCGTTTACGAGTAGCATCAGCTTGCTTGCTGCAGTAGAAGCTTCACAGTTCAGTCAACCCGGTTGTCCACCTATAAAATTTGTTTTCAGGAAGATGCTTCCCCAGGAGACAAAGCCTCACTTTATGTGAATTTGATCACTTTTCATAGTTGGAGTAAAAACCTGGACGGTAAACATGTTGTTGCAGGTCTGGACAGTCCTGGTGTGTACCGCAGTGTGACTGGAGGTGTTCTGGACACCCGGCAGCTGGCTGACACCGGTGAGGACTCAAACTTCATCATCATGATGAAGCCACTCTCACCTCAATGAGTCTCTCCATGTTAAACCAAGGTGTGTTTGATTTCAGACCTAGATCAAATGGAGGTGCCATCCCTGTGTGACGGGGTGGCCCGGTTCCTGCAGGATCTCCCCGGTCCAGTCCTGCCCTCCTCTCTGCAGGCTGACATGGTCCACGCAGTCCAAGGTGAGCAGAAACCGGTCCCCTGCTGGTCCAGAATCACCTGCTGGTCCAGTTCGCTCACAGCCTGTTTCTGCCTACAGAGGTCCGAGACCCGGAGGACTGCGCCCAGGTGCTGCGTGGCGTGGCCAGCTCCCCGGCTTGCCCCGCCCAGTACGGTCTGACCTTGCTCAGCGTGGTCCGACACCTGGCCCGCTTGTGTCTGCACGGATCCAGAAACCAGCTGAGCCCCCGAAACCTGGCCGAGACCTTCAGCCCACTGCTGTTCCGCCAGGCTGCAGGGTCAGAAACGCATCCCCCTTCATGTGCTGCACATCCTGGATCTTTTCTGTCAGGATCAGCTGAGAAATCAGACTCAGTCAGACTTGTTTTAGTTCCTAATTTATGTCAATAAAACTTGAATGAATAAATTTAATCCCAGCGTGGTTTGAACGAAGGCAGCAGTCTGCTGTTAAAGGATTTATTTTGATGAACCCTCCTCATCTGGGGATGGACACCAGCTTCAGGAGTCAAACTCAGACCTTTCCCTGTCCTGTGGACCACAGTCCTGCTGCTCATTAACAGGCTGCTGTTGGAGCAGGGAAACATCCAGGTTCTGGAAGAACTAGAAGCTGATTAGTTTCTCTAAATGTAGTTTTTGTCTTTGTTCCTTGTTGGCAGGATGAGATAAGCTCAGCCTGGAGAATGCATTTAAACATGACTAGTTTTTATTTATAAATCACCCCAATCTGTCTCTGTGCAGGTCTGAATCTGGTCTGGATCCTCTGGTTCAGGTCCTGGAGGTTCTGATAACCAGCGAGCTCAATATGAACCAGGCTGCGCCAGGTAACACACACCTTTCTGACTGAAGTCAGACGGGAACGTCACGCCTGCTCTGAGCGGAGGAAGACGAACAAATCCGTTAGTTTCCGTGTTTGCACAGCGAAGCTGTAAATGATCACAGAGCTCCGGCTTTCTCTCCGTTTTGGAAGAAAGAACAGCTGTTTGTTCTGGTTTTAGGAAAACTGGGGGTCGGCAAAAAATGTTCAGGATTTATGAAGCTGGCAGCCAGGGGAAAATCCCACAGAGGAACATGATCCTTTGGTCTGTTTAACCTTCAGAAAACCTTCAAACTCTTCAGTCCAGATCTGCCTCCTGCAGTCCAGCAAAAGCTGGTTAGGTTTCTAAAAAAATATTTTATTTTAATCTTCATTTTTCCTTTGATACCCTGAAAGGAAACCAGCTGCTTTTTGTTTAGTTTTTAGCCTATAAATTGAGAATAACGTGAGAACTTGGAACGCTGGTCTGAGTGAGCTGCACATGCTCAGTGAGGATTTCTAACTAAGAGATGGCCGCTACAAGCTGCGCGTCCTCAGTTCAGATTGTACTTACATTTATAAAAACAGCTCCTCTTGTTATTATTATGGTAATTTTCCTATTTATTTCATTTTTGTTAATAAAAAAAAAACACGCACCAAAACAAATTCCTCGTATGTGTAAACCTGCTTGACAATAAACCTGATTCTGGTTCTGACTTGAGTCACCTCGAACTCTGCCTCAGAATTTATCCTGGCTCGTCAGCAAACCGAGGAACCTGCTTGTTGTTTCATCTCTTTATGTTCTTGTTATGATGAAATCAGCAAGTAGCACTTTGGCACATACATGGTTCTGGTTCTGGCTTTGTTCTGGACTCTCAGAACCACAGTGCTTTCTGGTGAACTGGCCCACACCAGTTTAACCAGGAGTGGGAGGACTTTACTTCGTAGAAGTAAACAGCAACATGTTCTGGTCCTGACAGTTGATGGTTAAGTCGTCAGGCTCTATTATAACCTACAGTTTCCCCAAACAAACCGCATGAAATTTCATGTTAGGATGTCAGCAGCAGCTTTCCAAAGTTAAACTGCTCGTCCGTCTTCTTCTGTGGTGTTTGTCCGGTGGGTGGAAATATGGTCATGTAGGCCTGTCACGATAACAATTTTTTCTGTGTGAAAAATGTTCTCAGAAATGATTGCGATTAGCGATAATATCGCGCAAAGCTGTCGTGATTTTTAGACCATTTTCAACTAATGTCATAACAATGCCATAATAATGCAAATACACCCTTTCAAAGATCAATAAACTTTCATTTCAGTAATGCTGCCCACTGGAAATCCTCCCCAACCTCTGGATTAGCCGGCATCGCTCTCGATGTGTTTTTCAGCCTGAGAAATCAGAGATTTAGTGCGAGAGTGTGAGAAGCCACTCAAATATGTGAGTTTCACGGCCGATGCGTGAGATTTAGCAGCCCTGTAAACAAATGCAGCATACCGGCTCGTACAGGTTAGTGCTTCACCACGGTGTGGTGCTGCAACACGCTGCTGTCACGTATGACACGAGAGAGAGATCCCTCCATAAGAAACCAGAGCGTCCAGTCCAGATGCTCCATATGAAACCTGCTGTCATACACAGTCTGTGGTAAAGTAAGATGGGGGGGACTAATAAAAATGATCGCGGCTGGCCAAACTCATCACACTCATTTTTTCTTACTGTGCATTTAATTAACTTATCGCTTATCGCGACAGGCCTAGTAACAAGTCCAGTCCACGTTTGTACAAATCTTTCATAGTATTCCTTCTTTAGTCACTTTTTTAAAAACTTTATTGAACGCCAGCATTGGTCTGACTCTTTGATTTTTTTTATTCCTTTTCTTTTTAACTTTATTCAGACGTAACTACTGCAGCGGTCTGGTGTTAAACCAGCTTTTACCCACTGATGACGTCATGGTTCATGAAGAAAAACCCTATTTTTTGGTGCCTGTTAAACAGACTTTTCAGGTTTCGAACCAACTTCTTTTATTTTTTATTTATTTATTTTTTTTGTGTAAACGTGCCGGTCGGTCTGGGAGTCTCCACCGTGCCGATGCCCAGCTAGCGTGGAAAGGCTGAGGGAGATTCAGAAGATAGAGGTGTTTTCCTCCGGTGCTTTCTTTCTCCATCCATCTTCATTCTTTGATTCAAAATGAAGGAACCGAATTACAGAAACTAAGCTGGTTTGTAGATTTGGTGAATTTGTTTAGTTGCTTTGATTCTGACAACAAAAAACTGAAAAACAAAAGTTTTCTTTGTGTTTTAAAAGGAAAACAAACGATGTTAAAGCAGCAGAGAGCTGCTGTCATGGGTCATTAGGTGGTGGATGATGGTTCTCAGTTCCTCTGGCGGTGGTGACGAAGCATCACGCCGACTCCGTGTCATTGTCACGAGTCACAGACGTTTCCTGACACGAGGCGTTCACTGTCAGGTGTTCGTCATCATCAGACGGAGGAACGTGAAACAATCTGATTTCATCACATTCAGAGTGTTTGTGTAAAAGTGGTGGAGAAAATGTTGAAAGTAGGGGGTGAAAGACTTCCTGTCTGTTCTGATGTGTGGATAATCTGTCATGTGACCACACATCACATGACATCCGCTGTTTTCCTGCTTCAAGAGCAGGTTTACTAATAAAAGAGCCTTTTTTACCACCTGCCTCACCAAATAAACAGCTTAGAGACACAAAACCTTAAAAATAACGTAAAATATTAAGTTTTATTTTATTACTTTTATATGCCAAACCTGAGCTCCATCAGAGCTCCATCAGAGCTCCACAGCATCGCTGTCTGATCAGTATCAGCATCGCTTGACTCATAAATGAGTCTGCTGGAGCTGAACCGGTTTGCTGAGTCATGATATTTGTTGCCATTTTATTGGCCCCGTCCTTTACAGCCATCTGCATTGAAAGTCCAAGAACTGATGTTCTGATAGATGAGTGAGTGTCTCTTTTATTATCTGCTTGTCTCCTGAGATGCCTGTAGCAGTTCTTGGGTTTGGGGACTCGACCCACTTCTTGTTTACAGCCTTCAGCTTTCCACAGAGGTTCTGAAATCATATTCATCATCAGCTTCTGCACATGCTGTGTGTGTGTTCTGGAAATCCTCCTCACATCAGTCGTACGGCTAAGCCAGCACCGAACAGGAATGAATTTACTCCCTCTGCAGGCAGTACAGAAGGGCTGCGGAGCTGCAGGTTACAGCCCTTTTATAGAGAAAAAACACGAAAGAAGCAGCTGGGAAGAAATTCTGCAGACTTCTGTCCATGTTTTCATTCTCTGTAAATTCATCAGCGCTCTGTGATAACTAACAGGTGGACTACAGCGCCGCCTGCTGCACATGCTGGTTCATTCTCACCAAACCAGCTGGGGAAGGTTGATGCTGGAAGCACATTCTTCATCTGTGACTGGCTGGATGACAATCTGTAGCTTCCTGCAGGGACGACAGAGAAGCCTGAGCGGCTTTCAGATGAAAATGACTGCGATCAGCTGCTGTGTCTGGGTTGTAAACGTGGAGCAGATCCGCTGAGGATGTGGGTCAACGAGCCGTCTTTCTGACTCCCAGTCAGTCGCTCAGAAACATGACCTCATCCATTCTCAGGGAGAGATGCAGCAGAGGAGGGGAGGGGGCGTTGTCTTTGTGATATCACTACCAGCCTGGGATTGGCTGGGAGCCGCGGTGATGTCACACATCTCCAAGCTTCTCCCCTGAGCTTTGAGAGGGGGGAAACAGACGGAGGGGAAGTTTTAAACGTCTCCTCATTGAAGGAAAAAGGAGGCTGTTTGTTTGTGTGGACGAATCTGAGCTGCAGGAGACGTCCAGGTTTCCATCATCACTCCAGTGTCAGAGCTCTGCGAGGGAGATGATGACCATCATCGTCTGGTATCTGTGCTCTGTGAGGAAGATGTAGACCATCACTGGTCTGGTTTCAGAGCTCTGTGAGGAAGATGTAGGCCTACGTTTCTCTGGGTGACGTCAGTGTTTTTGATGGCAGCGCTCAGCAGCATGAGATCCAGGAAACTGAGCTCTTTTTGTTCCACCTGTGAGTCTTCGTGGATCTGCACGGCAGTTTAAAGCCTGCCATGGAGAGACAGGAGGGGGGCAGGGTCGACCCCAAGCCGGTGAGGGGGCGAGAGAAGATCCTCTGCTACATCAACATGCAGAGTCCAGGTAGGAGCTCAGACCTGAACCTGGAGGCTGAGCGGACCTGCACCCGATGCCAAGGTGTTTTCTGGACTCCGATCTCCGACAGAGTCACGCTCAGAAACATGACACATGATCCTGTACCAGGTTTCTGAGTCTGAATCCGTCGGACCCTGTACCAGGTTTCTGAGTCTGAATCCGTCGGATCCTGTACCAGGTTTCTGAGTCTGAATCCGTCGGATCCTGTACCATGTTTCTGAGTCTGAATCCGTCGGATCCTGTACCAGGTTTCTGAGTCTGAATCCGTCGGATCCTGTACCAGGTTTCTGAGTCTGAATCCGTCGGATCCTGTACCAGGTTTCTGAGTCTGAATCCGTCGGATCCTGTACCAGGTTTCTGAGTCTCAGTCCAGATGTGAACAGATTTCCATCTCGTCTGTAAACGTCAGTTCACATAAAGAAAATGGATTTCTGACTTTTTTCATTCAGGATCGTCGTCTGCATGATGCAGCCGTCTTCAAGCCTCTGGGGCAGGCTTTGGACTCTCATTATCTTTACAATATGTCAGAGGGAAGATGTGATGAAACTTGATGAGCTTCTACAACGTTACAACACTTATTTCAATCCAGATGTTGTGACGTTGTAGAAGCTCATCAAGACGATGCTTCAGAGAACGCTGCTGGAGTCAGAGCTGAAGGAAGTCGGTCATATTATTAGTGTGTTTCTTTTGCTTTGGATGGGCAGCGTGGATGTTTGCCACAAGTTGTACAGTCACTTCACTGATGGATGGATGGAAAAAGGAAGGGAGGGAGTCCCAGTAATTAGGGGATGGGAAGCAGGGTGTACACTGTAAACATGGACAGTCCATCGCAGATATTCAACAATATGAATTAATATTTTCTTCTCGTGTCAAATGTCACTTGAATGGAAAATAATTGGGATTAAAGTGCTGTTGCTTTAACAGGTTGATGATAATGAAAAGGAAGAACTGAGTTAAACATCAACTTCTTCAGCTTGTTTAATTAACTTTAAAAATGTTTCTAATAATTTTTTTCTAATGTTTTTCCATTTAATTTCTTTCAGAATAAGAACTAGATATATTTTACGTGTATTTTAATGTAAAATACAAGGTAGTAACCAGTGGCTAATCTTCGGCTGATGGCGTTAAGGGTCTCTGAGATCCAGGTTTTGTGTTCTGAGTGGAGCTTTGCAGCAGTCGGGTGTTTTTATCGGATCGTTGGAGGCTGGTTAAAGAAGAGGACGCGTGACGCCCACAGTGGTTCATCCCAGCAGGTCACGCGAATTCACGTCGAAGTTATTAGTAATTAGCAGCAACAGGGAGGTCGATAAGGGTGTGATTAATAGTTTCCTAATGATCATAAAACACTTCTCACTTCTCCTGTGGATTATCCACCCTGATCCATCATCAGTGTGAGCAGAGAGCTGACACATGCAGTGTGTCATCGATCACATGATCTTCATCTTTAAAGGCTAACCTGTTAGCATGCTTCAATCCGAACGCTGCTACAACCTTCAAAGTGAAATTTCCCACTTTTCTGTCATATGTTCACACACATGCAGGAGCCATGTCTACCTGCTGTCTGAGAGCATCGACTTCTTAAATGAAACATCCGGATCAAAGATCCGTGGAGATGCTTTTAGAGTGACGTTTGAGGATGATGACGGTCTTTTCCCTGCTTGACTTCTTCTCTCGCTCCTGTTTTTTAGCTTTACCTCCTAAACCTGCAAAGCCATCGACTCCGGCAGCTTCCAGCAGCTTTAACAACAGCATGGCTCTGCAGGACGCTGAGTGGTACTGGGGAGACATTTCCAGGTAAAAGGCACAGAAAACGCTGGCTTTGCCTATCTGCAGCCACAGAGCCCACCTGATTAAAATAAGAGACACACTGATGTGTGTGTTTGCAGAGAGGAGGTGAACGAGAAGCTGAGAGACACCGCTGATGGTACGTTTCTGGTCCGAGATGCCTCCACCAAGATGCACGGAGATTACACTCTGACTCTGAGGTAAACACCTGACGGTTCACACTTCTTACTCAGAATGTGGCTTCTTTTAGGATTTCTGGGAGTTCAGTAGATTTGAAAGGTTTCTGCCTTTCATCTTGTTGGTGTTGGAGTCCGTTGTGGAAGCATCAGGTTCAGGTGGGTCTGTCTTGGTTTCTCCTCCCAGCTGGATATCCTTGGCAAATCCTCTAAATGAGGTGAGCAAGAGGTGACCTGGTCAGATTCCTGCAGGACTTTACAGAGTCGTTTAGATGAGGAGGTGGACAGCTCTGCTCCGAGCCCGGTCCAAACATTCCTCTGTCCAGGTCCTCATTATGACCCGGTTCTTTGTGTTCGGATGGCCTCGTGTTAGGATTCAGGGTTTTTATGCAGCATTGATAAGTTTTCATGCCTGCAGTTCTCATATGATTTTCTGTTTTCTTAAACATTTACTTCGTATAAGCTGAACCAACCAGAATGTGGCCTGAACATTAGAGGACCTTCAGGGGAGGAAACCTGGTCCCAGTTCTCAGCTGGTTGGAGGCGAGTGATCGCCATGTTTGATTCTTAAAACCATTAAAACCCTGCAAGATCTCCAGCTCCAGTGGTGCCAAAAACCAGCTGAGCTGGTTTAGTCAGGATAGAACAGACGGGTAGTTTCTTCTGTTTCAATAACAATATTTTTTCTCCTGAAAGCCAAGACTTGAGAGAACGATGAGATGAGAAAAGGTTTGGTCACTGTTGGTCTGTGTGTTATTTCTACAAAGTTCTGTTAATAATAAATTCTGCTTTCTTCTTCTGGTCGGCCTTTATGCTGCTACATCTATTCATACATTCATTTTACATCATTTTACCTCCCAATCTGACAGCTGAGAAACATCATGTCTGATGCTGACTGGGATTAAAAGGGTTCAGTCTCTTAAAAAAAAAAAAAACACAGACAGATGGACTAAAAATAGCAAAAAATGGCTCGGAGTTTTAAGGTTTAAAGTCTAGAAGCTGATCTGATCCAGGAGCTGATGTTTGTGGAAACGGCTTCTCTAAACTCGGGCGTGGAGTTTTCACGGAAACGAGACAAATCCTGGTGTAAAACTGTTCAGATGTTTATTGCTGATTCTGTGTCCGTCTGCAGGAAAGGAGGCAACAACAAACTGATAAAGATCTTCCATCGGGAGGGGAAGTACGGCTTCTCTGACCCGCTAACCTTCAGCTCGGTGGTGGAGCTGATAAACCATTACCGACACGAGTCTCTGGCCCAGTACAATCCCAAACTGGATGTCAAGTTGCTGTACCCGGTTTCAAAGCATCAGCAGGTCTGACCCAGTCTGAATCCACTGCTCTGCCTGTCTGCATTCTGTCTTGTCTGATTGGCCGTGCTGTTGTTGCTGTTCAGGACCAGGTGGTGAAGGAGGACAGCATCGAAGCTGTGGGGAAGAAGCTGCACGAGTACCACCTGCAGTACCAGGAGAAGAACCGCGAGTACGACCGGCTGTACGAGGAGTACACCAGAACGTCGCAGGTACGCCTCCACACGTTCGAATCCCACTCATTTATAAAGAAAGGCTTCTTCCTGCTCCTGTCATCATCATCATCCTCCTTTTCATCCCACAGGAGATACAGATGAAGAGGACGGCCATCGAGGCGTTCAACGAGACCATAAAGATCTTCGAGGAGCAGTGTCAGACTCAGGAGCGATTCAGCAAAGAGTACATAGAGAAGTTTCGCCGGGAGGGCAACGACAAGGAGATCCAGAGGTAGGCTGTTACCATGGCAACTGTGGCCTTTTCCACACTCTCAGATATGAAGGATGCCTGGTTGCTATGGCACCAGATGCTGCAGGAGGAAACCTGCTGCTGGTGAATTTGGTTTGTCGGCCAATCACAGCGTTTTATTTGGACCAATGTTTTTGTTTAATGGACGGTTTCTGCTTTTTCAAAAAACAGAAGAAAAAGGAAGAAAAACATTTTTCCTTCTTTTTATCTGTTTTCCATTTGAGGAAGTTTATTATTTTCACTGAGAGTCATGTTCACCCTGGTTATTCAGAGCAGACATTAATCTGTTTATTCCCACGTCTTCTGTGTTCCTGAAGGATCATGGAGAACTACGACAAGCTGAAGTCTCGGATCAACGAGATCGTGGACAGCAAGCGGCACCTGGAGGTGGACTTGAAGAAACAAGCTGCCGACTACCGGGAGATCGACAAGAAGATGAACAGCATCAAACCAGACCTGATCCAGCTCCGCAAGACGAGGGACCAGTACCTGATGTAGGTGTCGGGCGGAGACGCGGCCGGATCAGAGAGAAGCTGGTGATCCGACTCATTCATCTAACATCTGGTTGTGTTTCAGGTGGCTGACTCAGAAAGGAGTTCGACAGAGGAAGCTGAACGAGTGGCTCGGTCTGAAGAACGAAACCACGGAGGAGTAAGTGGCCTCGCCGAATCAGGCTTCCAGGTTTTTCTGGAGGAACGCGAATAAACTCAGCAGCTGGTGTCTGACACACGTGTGCCGATGCAGAAAGATTTAAAACTGACGTAAAGGTGGAAAAACTTAATTTGATCCACGGAAACATGTGGAGCATTTTAAACGTTAACCACGCTTTCACTGAAACACGGAAACCTGTGGAGCATTTTAAACGTTAGCCATGCTTTCACTGAAACACGGAAACCTGTGGAGCATTTTAAACGTTAGCCACGCTTTCACTGAAACACGGAAACCTGTGGAGCATTTTAAACGTTAGCCACGCTTTCACTGAAACACGGAAACCTGTGGAGCATTTTAAACGTTAGCCACGCTTTCACTGAAACACGGAAACCTGTGGAGCATTTTAAACGTTAGCCACTCTTTCACTGAAACACGGAAACCTGTGGAGCATTTTAAACGTTAGCCACTCTTTCACTGAAACACGGAAACATGTGGAGCATTTTAAACGTTAGCCACTCTTTCACTGAAACACGGAAACATGTGGAGCATTTTAAACGTTAGCCACTCTTTCACTGAAACACGGAAACCTGTGGAGCATTTTAAACGTTAGCCACGCTTTCACTGAAACACGGAAACCTGTGGAGCATTTTAAACGTTAGCCACGCTTTCACTGAAACACGGAAACCTGTGGAGCATTTTAAACGTTAGCCACGCTTTCACTGAAACACGGAAACATGTGGAGCATTTTAAACGTTAGCCACTCTTTCACTGAAACACGGAAACCTGTGGAGCATTTTAAACGTTAGCCACTCTTTCACTGAAACACGGAAACATGTGGAGCATTTTAAACGTTAGCCACTCTTTCACTGAAACACGGAAACCTGTGGAGCATTTTAAACGTTAGCCACGCTTTCACTGAAACACGGAAACCTGTGGAGCATTTTAAACGTTAGCCACTCTTTCACTGAAACACGGAAACATGTGGAGCATTTTAAACGTTAGCCACGCTTTCACTGAAACACGGAAACCTGTGGAGCATTTTAAACGTTAGCCACGCTTTCACTGAAACACGGAAACATGTGGAGCATTTTAAACGTTAGCCACGCTTTCACTGAAACACGGAAACATGTGGAGCATTTTAAACGTTAGCCACTCTTTCACTGAAACACGGAAACCTGTGGAGCATTTTAAACGTTAGCCACTCTTTCACTGAAACACGGAAACCTGTGGAGCATTTTAAACGTTAGCCACTCTTTCACTGAAACACGGAAACCTGTGGAGCATTTTAAACGTTAGCCACGCTTTCACTGAAACACGGAAACCTGTGGAGCATTTTAAACGTTAGCCACTCTTTCACTGAAACACGGAAACCTGTGGAGCATTTTAAACGTTAGCCACGCTTTCACTGAAACACGGAAACCTGTGGAGCATTTGCAGTAATTTGTAGCCTATAATGTCCATACACAAAAAAGTTTTTTAAAGTCATCAATCATCAAGATTTTTTTGCTTCTTTTTTTTCATTAATCACTCAACAACTTCAGATCTGCTCAGAACTACCAAACTTTTCTTTTTATTTTAGAATTTTAACTCTTTAAATGGCAGATTATTTGAATTATTGCATTATTTTCATCTAATGTCATTAAAAAAGGGGAATATAAAAATATAGATGGGACAATTTTATAGCAGGTGTGTGTGTGGGGACTTTTTTGGACACCGAGGTAATCGGAGGGACTAAATTTTGGGGAGGACATGCAGGTTAGGATCCATTAAATTGTTACACAGGTTACCGAGACACTGCTACGATCTGACTGAGCTGTACAGAAATACATAAAAATATGAGACAGCTGAGATGTCCTGCAGCTCCGAGGAGAACCAGTCTGAACCGCCATCATGTCTGTCCATCAAAACCTGATCCAGTAACATAAGAAGTGAAAACCAGCCGCTTTCTCATCAGAAACGGAGGAAGTATAACTATTAAATCCACCTTTTATCTTCACTCCCAGTAAAAGCTCTCCAGCTTCAGGACTTAACACCAGAAATGTGACATTTTCCTCTTTGACCCACGAATCACATCAGCAGTAATAAAATAATCTTCCAGATCAGAGCAGAACCTTCCAGAAACGTCACCACTGAAATCCTTGTCTCCTAATTTATCATCTGTCCGTTCCTCAGCGAGTACAGCATGGTGGAGGATGAGGAGGACCTTCCTCATCATGACGAGCGTTTGTGGCGTCTGGGGAACATCAAGCGTGGCCAGGCTGAAGCTCTGCTGCGGGGGAAGAGAGACGGGACCTTCCTGGTCCGGGACAGCAGCAAAATGGGCTGCTATGCCTGCTCTGTGGTGTAAGTGTCCCCCTCTCACCTGTTACTAACCTGTGACTCACCCGTTACTCACCCGTTACTCAGCGTTCTCTCTTCCTGTCTGTTGACCTGTCTCTGTCTTCGTCCTCAGGGTGGACGGCGAGGTGAAGCACTGCGTCATCAACAAGACGAGCACTGGCTACGGGTTCGCCGAGCCCTACAACCTGTACGGTTCCCTGAAGGAGCTGGTGCTGCACTACCAGCACACCTCGCTGGTCCAGCACAACGACTCGCTCAACGTCACGCTGGCCTTCCCCGTCTACAGCCAGCAGCGCCGGTGACCCGGCACCCGATCGCATGACATCACCCTCTGAGTTCTGCTCAGCTCACGGAGGCTGAGATCAGAGACGGGGCGGAGCTTCGCGTTCAGTCCACACCCAGAGAGACAAACATGAGGAGCTTTAACATCAGTATTCCAGATGGAAACTAGGCCGCAGTCGGGATCACACGAGCTCATTTCAGACGCCTCATGAATCATACGTGAACACGTCACATTCAGGTTAAACTTACAAACAAAACTCATCCTCACACTGAAACCCAGTAACATGGATCCAGAGGTCAGACGATTCACTGATGAGGAAAAACTCTGCTCCAGTGCTATTCCACCTTTAATCCAGCCATCAGGGCTTCTCTTACTTACTCCAAATAAAAGTGTAATCCCCAAATCTAAACCACGTTCCCTTAAAACGACCTCAGAGCCAAACTTTAAAGCCATTTAGGTGGTTTTTCTGCCCCCTGCTGGTCGGAGATCAGACTTGTGTCCGTGTGATCCTGACCTGAGAGCTTTCCGGTCTGGCATTTCCTCGTCTCTGGACTGAAGCTGTCAGCTTTGATGCAGCAGAACTCGGACGGACTGAAACTTTAAAGACGGATGATGTCGGACGTAAAAGATGAAGAATGAAGATGTTTCTTTAAACACTGTGAGGGCTTCAGAACGAGGCTTAAAACGAGGACCATCAACCTTCATTCCACACCTCCATGTGCTTCAGCTCGCCGTCTCTTTACCTTTCACCGTTGACTGTTTTTTAAAGAGTTGCTTCAACTTGCTGAGCGACGGCCACCATTTTTTCATTTCATTAAACGCCGGCAGCACATTCCCAGGATGGAGGGATGGAAACAGACTTGTAAAGAAAAAAAAATCAGGACATTAAAGAACTGGATCCTCTTGAGTTTTTCTGAAAATGCTGCCATTTCACGTCCGTCTGCATGACTGAATTTTTCCTTTTCTGAATTCTTTCAAGAGAAACCAGGTACAGAAGATGAAACTAAGACTTTGGTTGCCATGGAAACCACATCCTTAGCTTTGATGGGCTTCAGAGTCAACAGTGTTTTCAGGAAAAACTGGTAGATTTAGTCATGATCGAGTGATGTTAGTAAAATATTAAATAAATAAAGTGAAAATGTGTCGAATGGGATAAAAGGTCATGAAAAATATGATCTGAGTTCTGATGAATAAAAACCTCCACCAGAGAATCTGCAGGTTTTCATGGTGACGGTTTAATCATTCCTCCGTCGGGCCTTTGACTCCTTCACACGTCGGGCGTTTCCATATTTACAGGAACTTTAAAACTTTAATATTTCATCTTCCCATCTCTCACTGGGGATTTGTCTTTTTTTTTTTTCTTTTAACCCCCAAAGATACAGGTCACCCTCCCTGTTTTATTTCTGCTTCAGTTTCAACACGTTTCCAAAACTTGTTTATGAGGCAAGTTGAGAAAATCCAACCGGAAAGATACCTGAGATGAGAACAAAGTTTTCTGTCCACCGATAGAAATCATATTAAAGTTGTGGAAAAGGTTGATGATGTGTTTGTTTTAATATACAATGCTTGTCTGCTGTGATTGGTCAGCTCTGATCACATGACCGCATCCTGCTCAAACCTGATTGGTTCTGCTAAAATCTGACCCTGAAAAAACTCTTTTTATTGGTAGAAAAAGCGCCAGAGTGCAGGATGACTCGTCAACTTGTGGCTGTTTTCCACATCAGGATAAAAAGCCTCATACCACCAAAACCACAGACAGGATTATTTTTATTCTTTTTTTTTGTGGATGAGATTGAGATGTGATGTTTAGAGCTGACGGCCCGAGTTCAGCATAATTTGTTTTGCATTAAATCTCATTTCCAGACGTCTGAAGAAAGAACCAAATCAGAGCCCAAAGAGAAGTTTTTATTTTTGTTTGACTCGTTATTAATGATCAGTTTGATTTATTTCCTCCGTTTGAATAAAACTGAATATCTGGGCATCCTGACAGCAGGAAAACAAAGATGTGTTTTCATTTCAGGATCTTTGGCAGCTTTAACACGTTATTTTAAAACATTCATACGTTTAGATGTAATTAAAGAATTCGGTCAAATCCAAGCAGGTTTTAGGCTTCACACAAAAACCCCCAAATACAAACTTCTTAAATACTCTTCATCTTCATCTTTATGATGATCAGAAAAAACAAACGTTTCATTCAGGCTGAAAATTATTTAATAATATATTTAATAAATCACAAAAAAGTGAAATACTTTCATGTTTGGCGCGAACTGGTCTAAAAAGAAAACAACAAACAACATCAGAGAGAAAATTGTTTTTCAGGTGCCCATATATATATATATTAGGGCTGGACGATTAATCGAAATTTGATCGTGATTTCGATTTTGCCTTGTCACGATCATTAAAACACTGTAATCGAAGAAAAACGATTACTGTTGTGCATGTAAATTCCTGCGCTGTTAAGGCGCCATCAACACACCTCTGTCACGTGCAGCTGCAGCAAGCGTGCGAGATGTGTTGATTAATTGAGCGATTGACAACATGGCAGAAAGCCAGCCAGAACCCTTAGCAGAAAAGAAAGGTAGGACAACTTCTGTCATTTGGAGACATTTTGGCTTCAAATTGTCAGACGTGGAGCAGAAGGAGATTACTTGCAAAATTTGTCGCGCCGTCGTGTCTGCACCCCAAAGCAACACGACAAACTTATTCAACCATTTAAAGTTCAGCCATAAAGTGGTCTACGAAAAAGTCCTGAAGGAACAAAAGACCCCACAAAGCGCGTCAACTTCAGCCACCAGAACACAGTCTTCCATTGAGAACACGCTTTACAATGCCACTCCATATCCCACCGGATCCCGGCGACATCAAGAGATAACGGAGGCTGTGACATTTATGCTAGCTAAAGACATGTGCCCCATCAGTACAGTTAGCAACCCAGGCTTTAAGACACTGGTTAAGACTTTGGACAAGCGTTACGTGTTGCCATCACGTAAACACTTCAGCAGAGTTGCATTGCCTGCTTTGTACGATAAATGTCGCGCTGAAGTGGAAAAAGATGTCTCCACTGCCGAGTATTTTGCCACCACAACGGATTTGTGGTCAAGCCGCTCTATGGAGCCGTACATTTCCCTCACCGTGCATTACATTGATGCAGATTTTGCCATGAAGACAAAATGTCTCCAGACAGCATTTTTCCCTGATGACCATACAGGGATTAATATTGCTGATGGTTTGAAGCAAGCTATGGCGGCATGGAATTTGGAGGAGGATAAGCTTGTGTGCATTACAACTGACAATGCCTCAAACGTCAAGCTGGCAGCTGAACTCAATGGATGGATAAGGCTGCAGTGCTTCGGGCACAGACTTCACTTGGCCATAGGTGAGAAATGTTCTTTCTTCCTGTCTGTGTGACATATGCGATGATGTTATTTATTAAATGATACATTAGAATACGGTATTACTGTCACAAAAGTAGGGATAGGCCCATATTACTATAGTGGAAGTCACCTAAATATTTTACTTCAAGTAGTAAATTAACCATTGTGTTATGTTCGTTTCTAAGGTAGATCAATTATGTTACGGGGTCTATTTGATCCAGGGCCTTATAGCTTTCCAAAATGTTCAGAAACCAAAAATATTCCAGTAAACATATGTCGTTATTAACTATTAATATCCCATTCAATCAATATTTAGTGGATCGATGTTCTTTACCTCTCACAGTTCAAGGTTCAATGAGTATAATTTGTTTTTTTTAAAAAGAAATTCATGTTCAAAATGTGTTTATATACACTTTTAATACTTAAAGATAAAACAATACTTTGACATGACAAATGTTTTTTAGAAATTATTTTATATTTGGATTTTTTTAAATCAAGTTTTGTTGTTAAATTAATATGATACACATCTTCTGTATAGCATCCCAATGAGATATAAGAATTTGTTTTAAAAGAAACTTTATTTAACCACTCTTTTTATTAATTAGAAATTCACAAAAATCAAAACAAAACTAAAGATATTATATATATTATATAATATATATATTATATTAAATATATTATATTATATTACACACACACATACACACACACACACACATATATATATATATATATATATATATATATTTTATAAAAAAAATTTTTTGTCATTCCAGAGAATGCAATGAAGGACAGCAGGATTGAACGTGCGATGGGGGTCTGTAAAAAAGTGGTCAGCACCTTCTCCTACAGCTGGAAAAAAAAGAAGGAGCTAATACAGGCCCAGAGGGAACTGAAGCTGCCTGAGCACTCCTTGAAGACAGAGTGTCCCACCAGATGGGGATCCCGACAAGCCATGATCAACAGGGTCCTTGAGCAGCAGAAGGCAATCGCCCAGGTCCTCTCCAGTGACCGCAAAACCAGACATCTGACCCCAAGATGGCAGGACATTGAGGTACTAGAGGCTGTCAACAACTCACTAAGCCCTCTAGTTGAGTTTACGGATGCGCTCTCTGGGGAACAGTATGTGAGTGTATCACTTGTAAAGCCAACTCTCCACCTCTTCCACACATCCATACTAGCAGTCAAAGAGAATGACACAGACCTCTCCAAGTGCATTAAGCAGAAGATCATGGGTTACCTCAAAGAGAAATATGATGACTCGAAAACACAAGAGCTCCTCGACATGGCGTCTGCAGTGGACCCAAGGTTTAAGCTGAAATATGTGGCTGAAGAGAGTCGTGAAGCAATTGAAGCCAGACTGACATCTGAAATGAAGACTGTCATGGTAATACTACTACTACTACTGATACTACAACTAAAAAACAATAATAAAAATTGTTTTTACTATTTTAGCAATTGAAATGAATGTATTGAAAATACATATCTTACAGTAAACTCAATAACATCATGTAAACTTAAAATGCTGAGTAATACAATTATGTGTAACTACCATACTTCAGTTGAAATATAAATTCATATTGTCTTCTATTTATTTCCCCATCTTCAAGGAGAGGACCCCTACTGAGCCAATGATGACACCAGCTGCTGACACTGATGCTGCAACCGGGGGAGCACAGAAGAAGAAGAGGGGCTTGGGCAGCTTCTTCAAAACCACAGAAGACACGGTTCCAGGACCATCTCCTCATCAACCAGACCAGGCCATAGTTTTGGAGCTTCAGGCCTACCTCCAGGCAAGGCCCCTTGATGCTGAGGCTGACCCACTTGAGTGGTGGAAATCATCACAGCCATACTACCCACGGCTCTCCAAACTGGCTAGGAAATACCTGTGCATCCCTGCCACAAGTGCTGCATCAGAACGGGTTTTTAGCACAGGTGGAAATGTTGTCACCTGCCTACGTTCATCACTGAAGCCAGACCAAGTGAACAGACTGGTGTTCCTAGCCAAAAACCTCAGTTTGTAGTAAGTGAACCACAGGGAGTATAGACTGGGTATTCATTTTTTTATTGCTAATATTCTTTTAATATTATTTTACTCCTTGTTTTAATTTATAGCCGGATGTTTGTTCCAAAAGTTATTGAGGTGGATTTCTTTTTGGTGGTTCAATAAACACTTTTTTAAAATCAGTGAATAATTGTGTATAATAATCGTGATTTCAATATCTATCAAAATAATCGTGATTATTATTTTTTCTATAATCGTCCAGCCCTAATATATATATATATATATATATATACTTTTTATTTATTTTTTTGCTGTTACATAAATATCTTTTCTTGTTAATTTTAACGTTGAACTGAAACCGTTCAGGTAGTCCGGCTGGACTTTCTTCATTCCAGCTCTGCTTTGTGTTGAAAGAACAAACCTGGTGATGAAAACGTTGAAGTTTCCTTTTTTCTTAGCATACTTACGTCTGTTTTATCTCCATGAACACTGTATTTTCTGTATCAGAAGTTTTTTTTCCTTCTCGCTCATGCTGTTAGTGTTGATGACAATAAAGCACCAAAACCAGGAAACATGATTCTCTGCTGTGTTGTTTACTCTAATTGATTCTCTAATGGAAGTTTTTTAGTCTAAAATTTGTCTACAGACGTGGAAGAAAAGGTTCACCCTCTTTCATTTCTATGCTTTTACATGATAAACCATCAGCTTGTGAAATGAGGTAAATTTGTCAAATTTAATTCATTCAAGAAAAACTGACAAACTTAAAGGAATAATGCACCTAAAATGGGTTTATAAGCTGTAAACAACACTGTTACTTAATTGTAAAAAGCATCTGAATTTTTAAGTTTTTCATTTCTTTAAAAATGTGGGTACAAAATGTCTCGTGTCGCAGCGTACAGGGTAAAACCAGGTTTTGTTTTTTGGGATGTAGAGCGTACTGGTGCTTCTCTACATCATCTACAAACTTATCTGGCATCTTACAGATCTGTGCATATTTAGAGTTTGAGAACATTTCGCCTCACAGTGGAGTTTTACCAACTTCTACCTGTTCTTAGACATGTTAACAGCTCCATGTACGAGGTCTGGTGGTAGAACTGCTGCGTCTATCCATGTGCCGGGGTGATCTCTGCGTTCACATTTCTTTATCTCATCAAAATAATTAGAGGGGAACAGGGTTGGTTGTCACACTTTTTACTTTAATTTCAATTCTCAAAACTTGGTAGCCTCAGATGGATCCATTGTCATCTCTAATGGAAGCCTCAAGTGTCACTTTTCACTCCTCAATATAAATCTGTCCCAAAGATGTGGACAGCCAAACACAACGTGGACAACCATCCCCATGGGGGGGTTGGTTGTCACAAAGTTATTTCAGTGAGGATTCAACAAAAAAACAAATAAATAAAATATCTTAAAAATGCAGATTAACTGATAAAACAGTTGAAACGTCATAATATTTTCTAAAAGGATAGTTCATTAACATCTAGATAATGTGGTTGTACTTCTTTGTACTAATACAAAGATTATTTATTTCTGGGTTATCATGCTGTTATTTCTCTGGTCCATCCCTGGCTGCTGCTGCTGCTGGTCAGTGACGTTGTGTTTAGATGTTTTATTGGTTTAAAGCAGGTTATTAGAAACTTTCTAAGGATTCCATGTAGTTGATATTTTCCATGTATTAAATGTGAATAATGTTTTATTATGTAGTGTAAATGCTTGATAATGAAAATAAATGTATCTTGTTTGTAATTTCTTGTCCAACTAGTTAAGATTAAAAGAGGAACTGGTCTCTTGTTGAGGAGTGTGTGGCTCTTAAAAGAGCCGTTGTGTGTGTGTGTGTTTTGCAGTGGGGGGGTATCGGGGTCTACTTGGCCTTGGCGGGCTTCTCGGTCTTCTTGGGCAGCAGGACCGCCTGGATGTTGGGTAGCACGCCGCCCTGAGCGATGGTGACTCCGCCCAGCAGCTTGTTGAGCTCCTCGTCGTTGCGCACGGCCAGCTGCAGGTGACGCGGGATGATCCTGGTCTTCTTGTTGTCGCGAGCAGCGTTTCCAGCCAGCTCCAGGATCTCAGCGGTCAGGTACTCCAGCACAGCCGCCAGGTAGACGGGGGCTCCGGCTCCCACGCGCTGCGCATAGTTGCCTTTACGCAGCAGCCTGTGGACACGACCAACTGGGAACTGCAGTCCTGCGCGCGAGGAGCGGCTCTTGGCCTTGGCTCTAGCTTTACCGCCGGTCTTTCCGCGTCCAGACATTTTCTTTGTAGCTGCTCTCGTTCAGACAGAAGTCAGAGGAAGCGTGTGAGACAGCAGCGGGGCAAGCCTCCTTTATACGTCCGGGGGAGAGGGGCCGGGTCCTCCACCTCCAGCCGGGACACACGCTTCCCGCGGAGAAGCAGAGGGCGGCGCGCGGTGGCTTTGGCGCGCTTTCTTTAGTGGACTTTCCTCCAATAAGCAGCGCGCATCGAGGCGGGGCTGGCTCCTCGAGGCGGAGCTGGCTCCTCGAGGCGGGGCTGAGCGCCGGCAGGAGCCGCTGTCCAATCAGGAGCCGGAGCCGTGCGGCAGCGTCACCGGCTCTCCGGGCGGTCCCCCGGTTTAAGAGCAGCGGCTCTCCTCTCCTCCAGAGACTTTTCTCCTCCATTCTCATCCCAGAGAAACATGGCGAGAACCAAGCAGACTGCCCGCAAATCCACCGGAGGCAAAGCCCCCAGGAAGCAGCTGGCCACCAAGGCGGCCCGCAAGAGCGCTCCGGCCACCGGCGGCGTGAAGAAGCCTCACCGCTACAGGCCCGGTACCGTGGCTCTCAGGGAGATCCGACGCTACCAGAAATCCACCGAGCTGCTGATCCGCAAGCTGCCCTTCCAGCGCCTGGTCAGAGAGATCGCTCAGGACTTCAAGACCGACCTGCGCTTCCAGAGCTCCGCTGTCATGGCTCTGCAGGAGGCCAGCGAGGCCTACCTGGTCGGCCTGTTCGAGGACACCAACCTGTGCGCCATCCACGCCAAGAGGGTCACCATTATGCCCAAAGACATCCAGCTGGCCCGCCGCATCCGCGGAGAGAGAGCTTAGACCGCTTCACACACACTCACAGTCACACACACACACACAACGGCTCTTTTAAGAGCCACAACAACAGCTCGAGAGCTTCATCCTCATTTATTAAAACCAGACAACAATTAATGTAGATTTATTTAGTTTCAGCAGCATGACTGACTCATTGTAGACTTGTGAGCACATTTCAGGATTAGAATTAAAGGACTAATATTTGCCATTTGAACTGTGGTCATCCAGTCAGTGGAGCATAAGAGCATCATTGTTCCAATAAGCCTGGTGTTTGCTCAAGAGCTTCCATCTGCATCCATATGCAGATTCAGATATAATTAAAAATTCTTCTTAAAAAAAAAAAAGAAATTGTATAAGAAGTCTTGGTTCACAGATGCTGACATACAAGTATTATTGTCTGAAACACCAACCTGTGCAATGAGACAGACTAAATGAATAGTGTCTATATTTAATAATATAGACACTAGTAATACTACTATATTTACTATAGTATATTGCACTTAAATAAGAACAGCATAATTAAAGATATAAGATAAGATAAAACTTCATTAATCCCTCCATGGGGAAATTTGTGTTACTTTAACTCAACTACAGAAAAACAGTGAGAAAAGCAGAATAATAAAATAGAAATATTAAAAACAACTGCATAGAATAAAAACTATATACTACAGTAACTGGTGTTCTATGTAGCTAATATCTGTCTATACACACACACACACACACACATTTACATTTTCACATATACATAAATATGGCAGAATGAAGCATGTCATCCTATCATCTGTGTTGCTTTGTTTATGTACAGCACTTTGTTTCAACAGTGGTTGTTTTAAAGGGTTTTAGAAATAAAGTTGAGTTTTCCAGATTCGTGCTACTGTGTTGTGTTATCATCCTTTTTTACTAGAGGCAGTAATAACTTATGTGTTTGTTTCTATTTGTGGACTAAACTTGTTTATTTTCTGATGACAATAACGTGGCGATTCTATTCTATTCTTCTATTTTCTTCTATTTCTTCTCTACCCAGAAATCCACAGTGCCGTTGATAAAAAGTAGCTCCTCCTCGTCCTCTGTCAGGCAGCCAATCAGAGGAGGGGGGCCGCGCAGTGTGATCTCCATGCAGTCTGGATAAAAGCAGCCTCCGCTGCTCAGCACATCATCTCACTGCTGCAAAGTTGGAGAGGAAAACATGCCCGAACCCGCCAAGTCTGCGCCCAAGAAGGGCTCCAAGAAAGCGGTGACCAAGACCGCTGGCAAGGGAGGCAAGAAGAAGAGGAAGACCAGGAAGGAGAGCTACGCCATCTACGTGTACAAGGTGCTCAAGCAGGTCCACCCCGACACCGGCATCTCCTCCAAGGCCATGAGCATCATGAACTCGTTCGTCAACGACATCTTTGAGCGCATCGCCGCGGAGGCTTCTCGTCTGGCTCATTACAACAAGCGCTCCACCATCACGTCCAGGGAGATCCAGACCGCCGTGCGCCTCCTGTTGCCCGGTGAGCTGGCTAAGCACGCCGTGTCCGAGGGGACCAAGGCCGTCACCAAGTACACCAGCTCCAAGTAAACGGCTGTTTACACCACCCACCCAAACGGTCCTTTTCAGGACCACACACTCCCTCTCAGAGCACCTTCCGCTTGAGTCCTGCAGCTCTACACTGATCCTGTTACACATGTTCATTTCTGGAAGCCACATCAAGTTTGATTTGTTTCTCATGTAACTTATTCTGGGCCAAACACCAAGTGATGGAAGGAAAATATTTGGATTAAATAAGATTATAGGTCAGGTCACAACTAGATCTGTTTTCATGTTTAGGTTGTGTGTACAACGTGTTTGGTTTCTACAAACACTTCTGACCCTGAAGAAGATGCCTTCAGCCAGCAGAAGTTAGCAAGCTACTTGTTTTGTATGTGTGTGTTTTTTTTTTTTTTTTTTTTTTTAAATGCAGACTAATTTATTTTATTTAATTTATTAAACCTGCTCTGTTTTCTTTTAAAGTCAATAAGCCTGGCGAGCAATGACTGACTAGTATTGTAAAGTGTTACCAGACGCAAAATCTGCTTCATTACCAGGGAACGCCTTGGGGGTGAATCGGGAAGTAATGGGTAGTTAACCAGTACTTACTGGTACCCACAAAAACCAGGCTTATTAAGGAACAAAAGAAATTCTTCATGAGTACTGGATTACTGAAAGATTATGGATTTCTTCCATAATCTTTCAGTGGTTGCCATTACACCCATGACCACTGTCAAAGTTCTCACCTGTAATTAGTCAGGACTCTACCAGCTGTTTTATTAATCTTCAATTCAATTTCTTTATTATCCCCAAAGGGAAATTGATTCAGGGAAGTGTACGGTTCATAATGAAGTCTAATAGAGGCCACATGTAAATAATATGAAAGATGACTGAAACAAATTGCACTTGAGCTTTAAGACCTGCTGTGTGAATGTAGCCTAAAAATTACTTAATCTCTTTCTAAAATAAAAGAAACCTGAGTTTAACCTACTTGAATGGTTCCATTAAGTTTTCCTACGTGTTGGGGAAATTTCATATTATT
Organism: Melanotaenia boesemani; assembly: GCF_017639745.1. Taxonomy (NCBI): domain Eukaryota; kingdom Metazoa; phylum Chordata; class Actinopteri; order Atheriniformes; family Melanotaeniidae; genus Melanotaenia; species Melanotaenia boesemani. The sequence goes on along the minus strand of NC_055692.1, from coordinate 35,219,773 downwards.
CCCTTTATTATATTGTGTCTACTGATCATGCTCCGTGTAAACAGGTTGTTTAGGTTCTTGGTAATTAAGTTTAATACTGAGTAGCCTGTTGCTATCATGCATTCTTTAGAACGGTTCGCTCTGACCTGTGTGACTTATCTGATACCAGCCAGGTGCCTCAGGATGACCCAGCCGGGCATCCTGCCTTAACGTCACTGGGGTTGTTTACGTGCTCAATAAACTGAAAAAGCTCATTAGGTTTGCTGAAGTGTCTAATCCTGTGTGAGGAACAGACAATCTCTTTGTTTGTATTTCATGATGTGCTGTGACATGATCATTCTGCTTAAAAGATGCTGCATGTGTGTTTCTTATCAGATTCTGTTCAGATCTCTGTGCTGTCAGACCTCTGAACAGTGTCTCGGATTGCAATTCTATTCTATTTTAATCCTGTGTTCAATAAACTTGTAATCATTTTTCACTTCAGAACAGACTCCTCATTCCTTGACAGAGTAACTTTTTGCCTCAACACTACGGTTGCCTCTTTACAAGACATGAGGCCCAAGATCTTAAAAAAAAATCTTATTGCTTAAAGTATTAAACAGCTTTATGCAATTTGTTATGAATTCTTCCAATTATAAATGTTCATGTATTCATACCTTTAATTTGAAGTAGGCATTTTATTTTGAAGACGGCTTATGCACTTCCTCTTCCTTTTCTTCACGTTCTACCTTCGACATGTTTCCAGCGGTACAGCGGTCACTGACGATGTAAGTTGTGTTTATTCTGAGACAAGATTAATTTTTAAATGTAACGTACTCTTTCTGCTAGTGTTGTCCCGCTCCTGTGTATGTTTGCACTCTTTAAAATGCCCATTTCGGCCCGTTAGCATGATCGCGATTTAGCATCGTTTAGCTAAGCGTATGACTGTTAGCTTCAGATTACTTTAAGCTAACATGTGCATGCTATATGTTTAAGTGTTATAGCAGCAGTATTTTATTTACCATGAAGTGTTTCTTTAGGACACTGTATTTAATTTACAAGACTTACACACACACTTTACTGATAGCTTAAGTGCTTTCAGACCGAAGCCCTGCAGTGGTCAATTAGGCAAAAAATCAGCATCAGAGGTCAGATTCCTCAACACTATTGTAACCAGATAATGTTATTTCAGATGTCATGTTTTAATGTCGTTGCAAATCAGTGTAATTTTACAACTTTTTCTTCATTTAAAAGAAAAAATGTGACCACACTTTGGTTTTGTGATCTAAAAGTGGAATGATAATATCTTGTAAAGATGTTTATAAGTGATTTTTTTTATACATTGTTTTTGTACTTTTTAACTCTGATATTTACACAGCCAATTAAATAATCTAATAGTATATCCAATTATGTGATATTTCTGTGTGTTTTTACAAGTAAATACAAAGAACTTTGTGAATTTGTGGACAATATTAAACTTTCTTTTACTACCATGTTTTCTTATTTTGAACAGTATGGTCGGGGAAGATTTGGACGAATCTGGAGGAGGCGAACATGGGTCTTTGGAATGAGAGGCATAACAGGCATGAGAAGGCGGCCCATTCTGAGGCTAGCCAGAAAACAGTCCTGGTGGCACTTGATCCCGGTCATAAGGTGTTATGATTGCCAAGGGACCACTATCATCTCAGATCAATGGAGGGTTTATATGACGGCACTGGCTAATAGTGGATATGTTCACTATTCAGTAAACCACAGCCGGTCATTTGTAAACGCAGAAACAGGTGCCCATACAAAGAACATTGGCTGTGAGTGGTCTACCTACAAATCCCAGGTCTGGAGACTGCCTGGCAATCGAACAGAGAACACCTTGAAGAAACAGCTTGCCTCAATAGAGTGGACACATTGGGTGGCCAAATCTCACAAGAATGGTGCACTTGGACATATGCTTCACGAGATATGCAAACAGTACAAAGTTTAAAATATATGGAAACGATAGTTTCCATTTATTGGGGGAAATGCTTGCGTGTGTGTGTGTGTCTAACTTCAAGGTACATTTTGTGTAATAAATACTGTCTCTTCTTCTGCAGTTATCAATTTTGAATGGTTTGCACATGTTAGATAGCTATATGCATAAAGCCTTATGATAAAAATGGTATCTAACATGTATAAGAAAGAGATCAAATTGTTATTTTCAATATAGAAAAAATGCCACAAAACTAGTAGGTACTGGTCAGGTAATGATTAGTTAATGCTTCGTTCCTCAGTAAGTACTTGGTATGATGTTTGACTTTACAATAATGTACACAAAAGTAGTAGTTACTGGTCAGGTACTGAGTAGTTAGTGATGCGTTCCTCAGTAAGTACTTGGTATGATGTTTGACTTTACAATAATGTACACAAAAGTAGTAGGTACTGATCAGGTACTGAGTAGTTAATGATGCGTTCCTCAGTAAGTACTTGGTATTATGTTTGACTTTTTTAGGAAGGTAAACAGTATAATAGATAATGACCAGTCAATGATTAAGTAATGACTTATTACTTAGTAAGTGATGAACAAGTAAAGGTAAGATGACACAGCAGTACAAGAATATATAAATGGTACTGCTTTTCATCCTTACAAAGGCTTCCAGAACCACCAGGAAACAGGTTTTAACTAAATGAGCTGTTCACTCAACGAGTCAGAGTAATCCAGTACTCACATGAAGAATTTCTCTTTTGTTCCTTAATGAGTCTGGTTTTTGTGGGTACCAGTAAGTACTGGTTAACTACCCATTACTTCCCATTACGCCTGTAAGGTGTTCACTAGTAACGAAGCAAATAATTAACCAGTAGTTCCCTAATAAGTCTGGTTTTTGTGGGTACCAGTAAGTACTGGTTAACTACCCATTACTTCCCATTACGCCTGTAAGGTGTTCACTAGTAACGAAGCAAATAATTAACCAGTAGTTCCCTAATAAGTCTGGTTTTTGTGGGTACCAGTAAGTACTGGTTAACTACCCATTACTTCCTGGTTCACCCCCAAGGCGTTCCCTAGTAACGAAGCAAATTTTGTGTCCAGTATTGTAAAGTGTTACCGACTGACGGTAATTCCACACAGGAGGTCTTCCAGACTTCCACCACCTTCAGCACACACAAGAAAAATAGACTCGTACAAGGAGAACGTTACATCCGGCCCACACGTGGTCGCAGGGAACCCATTACCCCGTGTTTTCAGGGTGGCCTCAGTGACCAGATGGGACAGTTAGCTTTATCAAATATATTTTAATTACATTTAATTCTTTTAATCGTAGAAAAACTCTCCAATAAGATGTGGAAACGGAGCAGCACTTTTCTGTTAGCCAACGTAAGGCAAAGTGCAATATTTGACAGAAAATCTATCTTTCAAGTCTACAAACAATTTACACCAGCACTTAAAAAAAAACACAAAAACACCCGACAAGACAGGACAACACACAGAGTTGTAATTCCTCCTCCATTTGCTTTCTGTATTGGTAAAGGATTCTCAACCGATCAGCTTGAAGCTGATAGGATAGCTGTTTACTAATAAGTCTTCAGCTGACCTTCTCTTGTCCAGATGACCCCTCTGGAACGAAACCTGTTGTTTCTGGGTTTGGGTGTCCTCTCTGCTTTAATTTCAAGACTGCAAGTGACGGGGTGATCGAGAGGCGCTTAAGGAACCACGTTGCAACTGCAGTACATTTCCAGGGTATTCCAGGGAAATATTTCTTTTTGGTTTTACACATTTTACATGTAACCAGTATGTTGAATTGGTATATTTGTTATTGCTACTGTAAGGCTGTCGTATTTCAACTGTTTTTTCCAACAGATCTTTGAGCTACTGAGGGTGATTGAGGAGGTCTCGGGTCTAGGAGCCACGATAAGGACAATTTTGGAATATTAAGTTTTATTTGCTCATCATTTTGTTCAAGCTTTGCCTTTTTTTCTTTCCGTTCTTAAAAGATTTAGTGATGGAAAATCAAATTAATTGCAAATATGAGAACTCATACGTTAATTTCTTAATGTTACCTGTGTGATGGTGTCAACAAAATACCCAAAAAGTCATTGCAATGTTGTGAAAGGGTGTTTTGTTTTTTTATGGAGCGTCTCACAACAGAGCAGCTGGATTTTATCAAAAGCACTATGCTGACCTGATTGGTCCAGGTGAGAGTGGCTCTGAAGCAGGTAGATTATGTGTCTTCAATAGAGATGTGACATTCATGAACGAATCGATTCTTTCGAACAACTCTTTTAAATGAACGATGGGAACCGATTCACAGCTGTGAGCCGTTCATTTGTGAACCATTCTTTTTATATCCAAATTTTTGACACTGCCTTCATCAAATCAAATCAAACTTTATTTATAAAGCGCTTTTCATGCCATAGGCAACACAAAGTTCTTTACACGATTAAAAACACTCACTGAAATCTTTCACACAGTCACACGCACACACGGATAGACACACACACCAAGCCCCTCCCACCACCAACCAGCCTTCCAGCTAAAAATGACTGAATAAATAAATGAATAAATAAGTAAATAAGAAGTAGTACAGTTTAGTAAAATGAAAATGAAAATAAAGAACATGTGTGACGTCATAGAAGTCTGATGTCCAACACGCTCCATTCATGTGAAGCATCTATGGGCAGAAAGTATTGTTTTGAAACAAATACTCCTTACAAATACTGTGAGTTCTTTCCAAAACATTTACTAGAATTTGCACTGACTGCTCAGGTTTATCCTTTTTTATCTATATTTTTCCTATAATTACTTAATCTTGTATAGCAGTTATCATATAGGTACATATTTTTATTGTTGGTCATTCTTATATTGTGAAATTTTGAAA